>NC_057404.1:22677690-23032202 GCF_019320065.1 Cervus canadensis | reverse complement strand
AAATGGCAACCCACCAGTATTCTTGCCTGGAGAATCCCATGGACAGTGGAGCCCCTCAGGGTATGGTCCACAGGGTCGCAAAGAGTTGGACACAACTGAAGTGACTTACCACGCATCCCTATTTTTTACTCACTATAAAATTTACCAAAAAATATATTTAAAGGATGAAGAAATTTAAATATTTTCTTCTTACTGTCCAAAGACTGTCTTGCCATCCTGCTTTAGACAGAGTTTTAGACTATCAATCAAAAACACTGCTTAATGAAGTTATTTAAAAGCATATTTAAAAATGGAGGCTGTTAATTTGCTGACTTAATGTCTTTTTTTTTTTTTTTAGTTGGAGGCTAATTACTTCACAACATTTCAGTGGATTTTGTCATACATTGACATGAATCAGCCATGGAGTTACATGTATTCCCCATCCTGGTCCCCCCTCCCACCTCCCTCTCCACCCGATTCCTCTGGGTCTTCCCAGTGCACCAGGCCCGAGCACTTGTCTCATGCATCTCACCTGGGCTGGTGGTCTGTTTCACTATAGATAATGTACATGCTGTTCTCTCGAAACATCCCACCCTCACCTTCTCCCACAGAATTCAAAAGTCTGTTCTGTACTTCTGTGTCTCTTTTTCTGTTTTGCATATAGGGTTATCATTACCATCTTTCTAAATTCCATATATATGTGTTAGTATGCTGTAATGTTCTTTATCTTTCTGGCTTACTTCACTTTGTATAATGGGCTCCAGTTTCATCCATCTCATTAGAACTGATTCAAATGAATTCTTTTTAATGGCTGAGTAATATTCCATGGTGTATATGTACCACAGCTTCCTTATCCATTCATCTGCTGATGGGCATCTAGGTTGCTTCCATGTCCTGGCTATTATAAACAGTGCTGCGATAAACATTGGGGTGCACGTGTCTCTTTCAGATCTGGTTTCCTCAGTGTGTATGCCCAGAAGTGGGATTGCTGGGTCATATGGCAGTTCTATTTCCAGTTTTTTAAGGAATCTCCACACTGTTCTCCATAGCAGCTGTACTAGTTTGCATTCCCACCAGCAGTGTAAGAGGGTTTCATTTTCTCCACACCCTCTCCAGCATTTATTGCTTGTAGGCTTTTGGATAGCAGCCATCCTGACTGGCGTGTAATGGTACCTCTTTGTGGTTTTGATTTGCATTTCTCTGATAATGAGTGATGTTGAGCATCTTTTCATGTGTTTGTTAGCCATCTGTATGTCTTCTTTGGAGAAATGTCTGTTTAGTTCTTTGGCCCATTTTTTGATTGGGTCATTTATTTTTCTGGAATTGAGCTGCAGGAGTTGCTTGTATATTTTTGAGATTAATCCTTTGTCTGTTTCTTCATTTGCTATTATTTTCTCCCAATCTGAGGGCTGTCTTTTCACCTTACTTATAGTTTCCTTTGTAGTGCAAAAGCTTTTAAGTTTCATTAGGTCCCATTTGTTTAGTTTTGCTTTTATTTCCAATATTCTGGGAGGTGGGTCATAGAGGATCTTGCTGTGATTTATGTCGGAGAGTGTTTTGCCTATGTTCTCCTCTAGGAGTTTTATAGTTTCTGGTCTTACATTTAGATCTTTAATCCATTTTGAGTTTATTTTTGTGTATGGTGTTAGAAAGTGTTCTAGTTTCATTCTTTTACAAGTGGTTGACCAGTTTTCCCAGCACCACTTGTTAAAGAGGTTGTCTTTTTTCCATTGTATATCCTTGCCTCCTTTGTCAAAGATAAGGTGTCCATAGGTTCGTGGATTTATCTCTGGGCTTTCTATTCTGTTCCATTGATCTATATTCTGTCTTTGTGCCAGTACCACACTGTCTTGATGACTGTGGCTTTGTAGTAGAGTCTGAAGTCAGGCAGGTTGATTCCTCCAGTTCCATTCTTCTTTCTCAAGATTACTTTGGCTATTCGAAGTTTTTTGTATTTCCATGCAAATTGTGAAATTCTTTGGTCTAGTTCTGTGAAAAATACCGTTGGTAGCTTGATAGGGATTGCATTGAATCTATAGATTGCTTTGGGTAGAATAGCCATTTTGACAATATTGATTCTTCCAATCCATGAACACGGTATGTTTCTCCATCTGTTTGTGTCCTCTTTGATTTCTTTCATCAGTGTTTTATAGTTTTCTATGTATAGGTCTTTTGTTTCTTTAGGTAGATATACTCCTAAGTATTTTATTCTTTTTGTTGCAATGGTGAATGGTATTGTTTCCTTAATTTCTCTTTCTGTTTTTCATTGTTAGTATATAAGAATGCAAGGGATTTTTGTGTGTTAATTTTATATCCTGCCACTTTACTATATTCATTGATTAGCTCTAGTAATTTTCTGGGAGAGTCTTTAGGGTTTTCTATGTAGAGGATCATGTCATCTTCTGCAAACAGTGAGAGTTTCACTTCTTCTTTTCCTATCTGGATTCCTTTTACTTCTTTTTCTGCTCTGATTGCTGCAGGCAGATTCTTTACCAGCTGAGCTATCAGGAAAGTCCAAGAATACTGGAGTGGGTAGCCTATCCCTTTTTCAGTAAATTAAAAACACAGATAACACAAAACTTCAAAACATTTAGATGAAAATACAGGAAAATATTCTCATAAACTTGGGATATGGACGGATTTTTAAAGTGCATATCCTAAAGAAGACTTTGAAACATTAACCACATTAAAATTTTAATCTTTTATTAAAATGTTAAACTCTGCTTTTGCCCTTTGACTTGTACTTAGCTGTGTCTGCACTTAGCCCATGCCCCACTGATCTGACCTGTCGGTGCCACGGGAGGGAGGAGACTGTCAAACGCTGTCCTCCCAGAAGTACTAAGTTCAGGGCTGGCGACATGATAAAGACAGATGGTCCACTGTATAGGAGATGGACAGCACGCACTTCCCACTCAACACGGTTCAACATCCTCCCTGACAGAAGGCACTCAAAGGCGTACTGTATAATCATTTCCTTCTCAGGACTGCTGGACGGCGCCGGCTCCATCTAGCATATTGTCTGTGAACGAATTGTTTTGGCTAGTCTCATAATAATTTCCCTATGAGGTTTTTCCTTCAGGAGGAAAAATAATATTGGAAAGTGGTGTATTTGGAACCAAAGGGAAAAATCGGTATGGGAGAAAAGATACACATTTTCATCTATCTTTTCCATCAGGCTGCTCTGACACTAAATTAAGAGTTTTCAATGATCACTTTATGTTCCTCTTTTAAGCTCCTGTTTAGAAATAGCAATGAATTTAAAATATAAAAGATAATACCCAAAGATTCCTACATTTAAAATACTATAAGAATTCCTAGATCCAGATTTCAGTTTAGTCTGCACCTGCGGAGACTCCTGGGTGTTTATGTTTAAGCAAGTCCTGTTTTATCTTTGGAGTCTCTTCTGCTACAGGTAGAAGAGCTTGACTAAAGCAGTTGCAGCCACCTTTTTTATCCATGCATATGCTATTCTAAATCCCAAGATTGTGCAGATAAAAAGCAGTGGGGATTTGTCCTCAACTTTTCTTTGATTGCCATTGCTTCCGAGTGCTGAAGAAAGCCGAGGAGCTGGAAGGCTGTCAGGGACGCTCCCTTTGAGGAAAAATAGCATGTCAAGTGCCTCAAATATCTCCTGCTTTCAGCCAATTCCTTTGGCAGCCAGCGTAAGTGCTACTGTCACTGAGGGAAGCAAGGAAGGGCCAACTAGGTTTTCTTGCACCGTGACCTTGCACAAACACTGTCATTCCCCATGCTCCCTCCACTGGATCTGAGAGCTGTTCAAGCTACAACAGCCAAGCCTAATTTTCGTTCAGTTCAAGTTAAGTTGTTTTTGTCATTCTTTTAATTCTCACAACTTGGGGGAGCAAGTGGATTTTAAGAAGAAAAGGACTTGCATCTTTATATTTGGCTACTTCTTCCTTTCTCTGAGAAGCCCTCTGTCTCTTTCTTGGAGTTTTGAGATTCTTTCTGTTCTGACTCAGGAAAACAGAGCTAAAATCAGTAAGAAATACATCTCCATCTCTGCAGCAGAAATTCCTGCCAGTCACTAGGCACTAAGAACAACCATCTCAATTCTCCTCATTTCCCTTTCCATATAGTGTATAAATCTCAAATCACCACTTCATTCATGCAGCAATATCCTTTAAGACCTGCTGGGATCTGCGCTATCTTCCAGGGCTATAAAGTTAGATGGGATGTGGTTCCCTGCCCAGTAGGAGCCTCAGATTCATGAACAGGACAGCAGAGAGTCAATAACAGGTGCAATAACAGGTAGGCTGCCTATGGAAGGACAGAAGGGTAGCACCCGGCCCGCCCTGGAGAAATGAGAAAGGGCTTCCTAGAGGAGATGACACAGTGGCTGGGTCATAAAGGAGTAGGAGAACTCCAGCCAAGAGAGGAAGGAAATAAGAAGAGATCAGGCGGAGGGAATGATAAACAATGAGGCAGGGTTTCTCAGGCTCAGCATCACTGACATTTGGGGGGCAGATAATTCTTTCCTGGTTGGGAGAGGGGCTGTCCTGTCCAGTTCAGTTTTAGCAGCAGCATTCCTGGCTTCTATTCAGTAGGAGACAGTTGCATCCCCTCCCTCTCCTGTGACAAACATATACATCTCCAGACATGGTCAAATCTCAAATTCCCTGGAGAGCGAATTCGCCCCCAGTTGAAAGCCATCACATTAAACATGGAAGGAAGAGCTTGAAGCAGGTTGGTATAGTCAGAGGGTCACTCTGGAGACAGAGAATGACTGGTGTTGAAGATGGAGAAGTAAGCAAAAGCCAGGTCTTCAAAGGTCTTTATGCCTTTCAGCTCCAGGAAAGTGACTTCACCTAAGAGTGGTTTCCTCTTATGAAAAATGGGAATAGGAATTCGTTTCCCAGTGGAATATGGCCAGGGCTAAATCAGATCATGTATGTAAAGAAATTAGCATAGTGCTTATCATGCATAAAGAGAGGTTTGTTCCCTTTCCCCTGCTCAGTTCCTTCTCAGGAATTAGGGTGATGAATTGAAGGGCAGTCAGAGGTGAGCTGGGGCGGTGGGGGGAGCCTCTGAGGCAGGAATAATTAAGCCACTGGCAGAGCTGATGACTTCAGAGCTGGACATGCTCCCAACCTGGCCCATGAAAGTGGGAAGTCCTGCATCCCAACCACATTGTCCTTACTCACTTCTGAGCTTATCTTTCCAAAACACCTGTCTCACATGCATTAACCACACACTTCCTTGTCTAACATTTATCTTAACTCCACCAACACCTACAGCATTCCGTATATATACATGCCAGGTCATGGAGAAGAGGAAAGCAGACACGATAATAATAGAATTCTAGCCTTCATGACCTCCACCTCAGGGATGGGGGAAAATAGCACTCTTGCTTCTTTTGTCAGCAAAATCTCCCTGTCTCCAAGCCAAGCGGAGGTCCAGCTCAGACAGCCATGCCCCTCAGAAGCCTGTCCTGGGGGCTTCCCCGCCCTAATCAGAGCCTGAGCGTCCCTTCTCTATGAGACCCACAGCATTCACCTAACCACTCTCTGGGTGCCCTCAGCTCGTGGTCTGCAACTCATTTGTTGGTAGGTTTGTTCACTGATCAATAACTTAAGGAGGCAAGCATCCTATATTTCTCAAGTACTGATAGAATTAATGCACCAGTACAGAGTTCCGATAAAGCATACAACGATTTGGTGAGTGTCAATAGTTCAGTTCAGTCGCTCAGCCGTGTCCAACACTTTGCGTCCGCAGGAACCACAGCATGCCAGGCCTCCTTGTCCATCACCAACTCCCGGAGCTTGTTCAAACTCACGTCCATCCAGTCGGTGATGACATTCAAGCATCTCATCCTCTGTTATCCCCTTCTCCTCTTGCCTTCCATCTTTCCCAGAATCAGGGTCTTTTCCAGTGAGTCAGTTCTTCACATCAGATGGCTAAAGTATTGGAGTTTCAGCTTCAACATCAGTCTTTCCAACGAACACTGAAGACTGATCTCATTTAGGATGGACTGGTTGGATCTTCTTGCAGCCCAACGGACTCTCAAGAGTCTTCTCCAACACCACAGTTCAAAAGCATCAATTCTTCTGCTCTCACCTTTCTTTATAGTCCAACTCTCACATCTATACATGACCACTGGAAAAACCATAGCCTTGACTAGATGGACCATTGTTGACAAAGTAATGTCTCTGCTTCTTAATATGCTGTCTAGGTTGGTCAAAACTTTCCTTCCAAGGAGTAAGCACCTTTTAATTTCATGGCTGCAATCACCATCTGCAGTGATTTTGGAGCCCCCAAAAAATGGTCAACTCACTTTTTCCATTGTTTCCCCATCTATTGGCCATGATGTGATGGGACTGGATGCCATGATCTTAGTTTTCTGAATGTTGAGCTTTAAGCCAACTTTTTCACTCTCCTCTTTCACTTTCATCAAGAGGCCCTTTAGTTCTTCTTCACTTTCTGCCATAAGGGTGGTGTCATCTTCATATCTGAGGTTATTGATATTTCTCCCAAAAATCTTGATTCCAGCTTGTGCTTCTTCCAGCCCAGCGTTTCTCATGATGTACTCTGTATGTAAGTTAAATAAGCAGGTTGACAATATACAGCCTTGACATACTCCTTTTCCTATTTGGAACTAGTCTGTTGTTCCAGGTCCAGTTCTAAATGTTGCTTCCTTACCTGCATACAGGTTTCTCAAAAGGCAGGTCAGGTGGTCTGGTATTCCCATCTCTTTCAGAATTTTCCACAGTTTATTGTGAGCCACATAGTCAAAGGCTTTGGTGTAATCAATAAAGCAGAAATAGATGTTTTTCTGGAACTTACTCTCTCGATGATCCAGCGGATGTTGGAAATTTGATCTCTGGTTCCTCTGCCTGTTCTAAAACCAGCTTGAACATCTGGAAGTTCATGGTTCACATATTGCTGAAGCCTGGCTTGGAGAATTTTGAGCATTACTTTACTAGCATGTGAGATGAGTGCAATTGTGTGGTCGTTTGAGCAATCTTTGGCATTGCCTTTCTTTGGGATTGGAATGAAAATTGACCTTTTCCAGTCCTGTGGCCACTGATGAGTTTTCCAAACTTGCTGACATATTGAGTGCAGCACTTTCACAGCATCATCTTTTAGGATTTGAAATAGCTCAACTGGAATTCCATCACCTCCATTAGCTTTGTTCATAGTGATGCTTCCTAAGGCCCACTTGATTTCACATTCCAGGATGTCTGGCTCTAGGTGAGTGATCACACCATCATGGTTATCTGGGTCATGAAGATCTATTTTGTATAGTTCTTCTGTGTATTCTTGCCAGTTCTTCTTAATATCTTCTGCTTCTGTTAGGTCCATACAATTTCTGTCCTTTATTGTGCCCATCTTGGCTTGAAATATTCCTTTGGTATCTCTAATTTTCTTGAAGAGATCTCTAGTCTTTCCCATTCTATTGTTTTCCTCTATTTCTTTGCATTGATCACTGAGGAAGGCTTTCTTATTTCTCCTTGTTATTCTTTGGAATCTGCACTCAAATGGGCATTCTTTCCTTTTCTCTTTTGCTTTTTGCTTCTCTTCTTTTCACAGCTATTTGTAAGGCCTTCTCAGACAGACATTTTGCTTTTTTGCATTTCTTTTCTTGGGGATGGTTTTGATCCCTGTCTCCTGTACAATGTCATGAACCTCCATCCATAGCTCATCAGGCACTCTGTCTATCAGATCTAGTCCCTTAAATCTATTTCTCACTTCCACTGTGTAATCATAAGGGAATCATAAGGGATTTGATTTAGGTCATACCTGAATGGTCTAGTGGTCTTCCCCACTTTCTTCAGTTTAAGTCTGAAGTTGACAATAGGGAATTCATGATCTGAGCCATAGTCAGCTCCCAGTCTTGTTTTTGCTGACTGTATAGAGCTTCTCCATCTTTGGCTGCAAAGAATATAATCAATCTGATTTTGGTGTTGACCATCTGGTGATGTCCATGTGTAGAATCTTCTCTTGTGTTGTTGGAAGAGGGTGTTTGCTATGATCAGTGCATTTTCTTGGCAAAACTCTATTAGCTTTTGCCCTGCTTCATTCTGTACCCCAAGGCGAAATTTACCTGTTACTCCCAGGTGTTTCTTGACTTCCTACTTTTCCATTCCAGTCTCCTAAAATGAAAAGGACATCTTTTGGGGGTGTTAGTTCCAAAAGGTCTTGTAGGTAAACAAGGAGAGATTTAAAAAACAGGGCATTCTCTTCCTCTCCACATGCCACCGTCTGCATGTGAATTACATCCTAGCTGGCACAAAACTTGCTTTCAATTCTTTGTCTCAGATTTTTAACCTCTTGTATTAGTTTTCTAGAGCTGCTATAATGTATTGCAAAATTCAAACCATCTTGGTGACTTAACAGAAATGGACTCTCTCTGAGTTCTGGAGGCCTGAAGTCTGAAATCCATATGACAGAACTGAAATCAAAATGTTGGCAGGGCTCTGGCGCCCCCAGAGGACCTAGGGAACTTTCTGCTCCTTGCCTCTTTTAGCTTCTGGTGGTGGCTGTGGCATTTCTGGGCTTGGGGATTGCATGACTCCAACCTCTGCCTCCGTGGTCACACTGCCTCCTCCCCTTCTTCTGGTGTCACTGCTCTGTCTCTTATTAAGATACTTGTCATTAGATTTAGGACTTGGATAATCTAGGATGCTCTCTTTATCTCAAGATCCTTATCTTAATTACATCTTCAAAGAGCCTTTTCCAAATAAGGTGACACTCACATGTTCTGGGGATTGGTCATAGACATCTATTTGGAGGCCATGACTCAAACCACTATCTCATCCTATGTCCGTGATGCATCATTTAGAAACCTGGCTGGCTGTGGTCACATCCTACATCCTTTTAGCCTGTTGGAATCCAGCTTCCTATAGCCAGAATGATATAGCTAATGTGGGTTCTTTTGAGCACAGTTATATATAGTTATGTTACATAACATGTGCTCTTTATAAGTAGTTCCTTTGCTTGAGCATGTTGTAGCAGAAAGACTACTGTGCTCCAAGTTAAACACAGGAAGATGGAGTCCTGGGTGTGCACATCATAAACAAGTCAGCTGCAGTTTTTTCAACCATAAATTAAGAGCCTTGGATGAGTTCTTTTTTTTTTTTTTTTACCTTGTTACCCATATCTACTCTCATTTATTCTTTCTAAGAAGACTACAGGGTGGGAGGTATTGCAATACTGATTCTTAGAAATCAGGAAACTGCAGTTTATTTAAGCAATTTGCCCATGATTACAAAGCAGGTTGGTCTAATACATGGTCTGTCCTTTGAAGTCAGTTTTTGCCTGACTCCAAAATCTCTCCTTTCCATCAACTATGATATCCATCTTGTCAACCACATCTGAGACAGGAAGCTCTCTATTTTATCCTGAGTTGCTCTAATATAAGATTTCATCAGAGATTCAAACCCAAAATACTACACACATGCATTCTATCTATTCACAAAAGAGTTTATGAATAACTAAAAATCAGCTTTGACAATCAGTAAAGTTGCTGCCAAACTGCACACATTAAAAAAAAAAAAAATCCATTTTCATCTGCTCAACATTAAGTGTTGATAGTCCTGAACAGGGTCCATGTCAGCATTCTTCAGAGGCTTTGCTGGTACTTGACAACTGCCTGCAGCTAAACAAACCCATGTCAGGAAGGCTGGGTTTGGAATAAAAGTTTCTGCAAAGGAAAAATCTCTTCTCCTGGGTTGTCAACCCAAACTCAACAAAGAAATGACCCTGTTATGACTATCTTCTTGTCAGTGCTAGCTTTTATTATGATTCCACGGCTTGGCAGACAAATAACCAGCGCCAATTGAAGCCAAAAGCTGCAGTGATTGAAGAAAGAGAGCAGTAATAAAACTTGTAAACTGAAATGGAAGCTGCCCTCATCTGATTGATGGGTATTCCCTCCAAAGAAGATAGGTTTTGAAATATTTAGTCCTCTATATTATATTTGCAAAGTAATCATTCATTATTTGTACTAATTGCAGAGCCAAATAAATACCCATCAGAGATTGCATTTAGCAACAGGCCATCAGTATTTTCATTCTAAGTTAATGTACCTTTTACCAAAAACCTCTAACCTGTAGCTCCAAGGTCTAAGATAGTCCTAGGCTTCAACATCTCAGAGGAAGAGAAAGTCAGAATATTTAGGGGGTGGGACAGTGTTGGTGAGAGAAGGAAAAGTAAAAGTAAAAGTCACTCAGCTGTGTCTAACTCTTTGCGACCCCATGAACTGCAGCATGCCAGGCTTCCCTGTCCTTCACTATCTCCCAGACCTTGCTCAAGCTGGCATCCATTGAGTCGGTGACACCATCCAACCATCTCATTCTTTGCCGTCCCCTTCTCCTCCTGTCTTCTGCCTTTCCTAGCGTCAGAGTCTTTCCCAATGAGTCAGCTCTTAGCTTCAAGTAGCCAAATTATTAGAGCTTCAGCATCAGTCCTTCCAATGAATATTCAGGGTTGATATCCCTTAAGATTGACTAATTTGATCTCCTTTCAGTCTAAGGGACTCTCAGGAGTCTTCTCCAGCATCAGTTCAAAAGCATCAGTTCTTCAGTGCTCAGCTTTCTTTATGGTCCAACTCTCATATCCATACATGGCTACTGGAAAAAACATAGCTTTGACTATATGGACCGTTGTCAGAAAAGTAATGGCTCTGCTTTTTAGTACACCGTCTAGCTTTGTCATAGCTTTTCTTCCAAGGAGCAAGCATCTTTTAATTTCATGGCTGCAGTCACTGTCCACAATGATTTTGGAGCCCAAGAAAATAGTCTGACTCTTGTTTCCATTGTTTCCCCATCTATATGCCATGAAATGATGGGACCAGATACCATGATCTTAGTTTTTTGAACACTGAGTTTTAAGCCAGCTATTCACTCCCCTCTTTCACCTTCATGAAGCGATTCTTAGTTCCTATTGGTTTTCTGCCATAAGGGTGGTGTCATCTGCATATCTGACATATTTCTGAACATCTGCACATCTGACAATTTCTGCACATTATGTAATTTGCATATTTCTCCTGGGAATCTTGATTCCAGCTTGTGCTTCATCCAACCTGGCTTTTTGCATGACATATTCTACATATAAATTAAATAAATAGGGTGACAATATACAACCGTGACATACTCCTTTCCCAATTTTGAGCCAGTCTGTTGTTCCATGTTGGGTTCTAACTGTTGCTTCTTGACCTGAATACAGGTTTCTCAGAAGGCAGGTCAGGTGGTCTGGTATTCCCATCTCTTGAAGAATTTTCCACAGTTTGCTGTGATCTACACAGTCAAGGCTTTGGCGTAGTCAATGAAACATGTTTTTCTGAAATTCCCTTGCTTTTTCTATGTTCCAATGGATGTTGGCATTTGATTTCTGGTTCCTCTGCCTTTTCTAAATCCAGCTTGTACATCTGGAAGTTCTCAGTTTATGTATGTTCAAGCCTAGCTTGGAGAATTTGGGGCATGATCTTGCTAGCATGTGAAATGAGTGCAATTGTGAGGTAGTTTGAACATTCTTTGGCATTGCCTTTCTTTGGGATTGGAATGAAAACTGACCTTTTCCAGTCCTGTGGCCACTGCTGAGTTTTCCAAATTTGCTGGCATGTTGACTGCAGCACTTTCACAGTATCATCTTTCAGGATTTGAGATAGCTCAACTGGAATTCCATCACCTACACTAGCTTTGTTTGTAGTGATGCTTCCTAAGGCCCATTTAACTTCACATTCCAGGATGTCTAGCTCTAGGTGAGTGATCACACCATCATGGTTATCTGGGTCATGAAGATCTTTTTGTATAGCTCTTCTGTGTATTCTTGCCACCTCTTCTAAATATCTTCTGCTTCTATTAGGCCCATACCATTTCTGTCCTTTATTGTGCCCATCTTTACATGAAATGTTCTCTTGGTAACTCGAATTTTCTTGAAGAGATTGCTAGTCTTTCCCATTCCATTGTTATCCTCTGTTTCTTTGCACTGTTCACTTAGGAAGGCTTTCTTATCTCTCCTTACTATTCTTTGGAACTCTGCATTCTGATGGGTGTATCTTCCTTTTCTCTCTTGCCTTTTGATTCTCTTCTTTTCTCAGCTATTTGTAAGGCCTCCTCAGACAATCATTTTGCCTTTTTGCATTTCTTTTTCCTGGGGATGGTCTTGCTCACTGCCTCCTGTACAATATCATGAACCTCCATCCATAGTTCTTCAGGCACTCTATCAGATCTAATCCCCTGAATCTATTTGTCACTTCCACTGCATAATCATAAAGGATTTGATTTAGGTCATACCTGAATGGCCTGGTGGTTTTCCTATTTTCTTTAAGTCTGAATTTTGCAATAAGGAGGCCATGGTACACCCTACTTTTGTAGACTGCTTGTTTAGAACCCAGACTTTAGCATCAGGTTCCAAAGATACAAGTCCTGAGTCTATAACTTTCCTTACTTTGTGCATGATACCTAAAATCTCTAGGCCTCAATGCTCCATTTATAAAAATGAGGGTAACAATACCAGATTTAAGTAAGATAATCTATGTAAAAGCTTAGAACTCTTCCTGGTAGATAGAAATCACCATTATTATCATTTGTTTAACCTAAATTAAACATTTTCAGTCCATTGCAAACTGATAAACTTTCAGCCAATAGAACATAACCATGTACATATGTTGTTGTTCAGTCACCAAGTTGTGTCTGATTCTTTGTGACCCCATGGACTGCAACATGCCAAGCTTCCCTGTCCACTATTTCCCAGAGTTTGCTCAAGTTCATACCATCCAACCATCTCATCCTCTGCCACCCATGTACATATATTAAGAAGTAAAAACTATAACACACACCTCTGCAAACAGCAATTTCCTGGAACCCTCCTAGATGAAGCAATTCTGAATCTGTTGCACCATGGTCCCAGTTCATAAGTCCAGTTTCTTATTGAGGATCACGTTCCATCACTTTGCTCTCTAGCTTTTAATTCTGCCTCAGAGAATCTGATTCAAATACACTCCATCAGCCTCCCAACTTAGAACAACTAATTAAGAGATACAGCCAAAATGAGTACATCAAGATCTGAGTTGTGAGCTGCTGGGCTTAATTCTGGCCTAACCAATCCACCTCATTCTCCTTGGCCAGACTTGAATGTTCTCAAGCTTAAAACTTGAAGGTTGAATCCACCACTTACTTTCTTTGATGTTATACAAGCTATTAACTCAATCATTCACTCACAGAATGTTCACAGCATTGTTTTACATGTCTATGTACTGATATTAATGCCAGGACAAAAAATTTAATATACGAAAACAAAATACACCTGTAAATCATCCCAAAGACTTGCAATATAGTCAGTGGCATGCAATACATTTCCTAGCATAGTCCATAGAAACTGGGTGACGGTACATCTCTCTACCTGTGAGTCACAGTAATAAACTATCAAAGCAAAAGGCAGATATACTAATTCAGATCAATAGAGCTTAATGTTGCTGCAAACTTATTAAATGCCATGCCACAGCTGCCTTTCTCATAAAGGAAGAATTGCCTAAGGAATATTAATAAATTTCTAAAATAAATCTTATATAAGGCCATACCTAACTGAGACATATATCATTTCTTTTACAATTCAGATTTTCAAATGCATAAATGGGACAATCAATTTTAGGGAAGCTATTCAACATGCAATGGTTTCAGCTTTTGCTCCCAGCATTCTCTGTTAGCGACAGTATCGTTAACCCAAGTCCAAAAAATTGAGCTCTATTCTGATCTTTGGGAAAAATCCAATTTTAGAACCACAAAAATGAATTACTTTTTCCTTTTGCCATTACCATATAATGCATGCATATATATGTGCATATATATATATATCTTTGATTTGATATGATTAAATTACAATCCCTTGTTTTGTTATTACTCTTGCTCCTATCAAATTGGATTTTTCTAAGGGACTCGATCTTTGTGAAATGCTAGCCATGGCAGTGCTGTCTGGTGCCCAGACAGCTTTATGAGAGTTGTTCCTTTCGGCACTCTGATGACTTACGGGTGTATGGACAAGACTGCAGAAGCAAATGACTGAGTCTGCAGGCTTGGAGATAAAGGCATTTAATTATAGTTTTAGTTCAGAGTCTGAATTTCTTGCGACACATCCAAGGTTTCTGCCTCAATGTGGGCACATATAAAATAGGTAAAGCACAACTCTTCATCTATCTTCTCACAAGAAAATTATTACCCACATCAATTTCTATTCAGGAGCCCTGGCTCCAACAAGGCCAGTTAGGTGGGAATAACAGCATTTAAAATACAGCTTGAGATCTGGTGGTGAAATTTGCTAAATTAAACCATCGTAATACTTAAATATAGAGAAAAGGCAATAGAATTAAGACAAAAGTAATAATGGGGACCATTCATCGTGTGCATGTTGCAAATTCAAGGCATTCTACAGGTTGCCTTACGTACATCGTTGTAAATCCTGTCAGCTCGTGAAATAAATATTCTTATTCTCACCTTTTCAAACAGATGAACCAACTGAGATTTACAGTATTTATAGATATCAAATACTTTGGCCAAGTTTCCACATAGAACAAGTAGCAAAGGCTGTGATTAAGCCAGCTTCCCTCTGACTCTTATAAACGTTATAGCTAGGTAATCAACAGCCATGAGATTTAGGTGGAAGAAGAGGGCTTCATGCACCTTGCCAGTATCTGAACATCTCAAATGATTAGGAATTTGCCTGTGCTGTCTATAAAACATCAACTTGTATGCTTTCTTCTCCTTTGTTAGTCATTTCCTAAATCATGGCAAATCTTCAGCTATCTTTGGTTGCTCCACAAAACATGGAACTAATTAGTCCACTGGTCTTGTGCAATGCTACTTTTTAAAAAAATTGAGGTATAATTGACATGTAACATTATATTAGTTTCAGGTGTACAACATAATGATCCTATATTTGCACATACTGAGAAATGGTCTCCACAATGAGTCAGGTTAACATCTGCTGGTGGGATGGCTCTGGTTATATGTTCATAAGTTATTAACACTGCCCTTCACAATCTCTGTTCTCCCAGATGACAGCTCTTTTTATATGTTTAATAGCAATTATCACTACACTTCTGTACCACAGTTTCAAAGTCTCTGGCAACCATAACTCTCCAAAAGCAATGGGAATAACCATTTTTTTGAGGCCACTGTGTCCATATCTGATTTCTAACTTCTGGTAAGAATTTCAATGGACATAAACTTGGGCAAACTCCAAGAGATGGTGAGGGACAGAGAGGCCTGGTATGCTGCAGTCGTTGGGTTGCAAAGAGTTGGACATGACTGGGCAACTGAACAACAAAGAATTTCCTGTTGAAGAATGAGCGGCCCAGGGCTGGGCCACTTGTCATTCCCCCCAACACACAGCACCCTTTGCCACCTCTAGGCTTCAATCAGGCTGTTTTCTCTACCTGAAATGTCTTTTCCCTCCTTCTCTATCTGGTGAAATTGTGTCGATCATGTTCATTCTTCATGGCCAAAGTCAAATATCACAGCTTTTAGAAAGCTTTCTCTAAACCTCCTAGATAAAATTAGTCAATTTCTCTTCTGTGTCTCTATTAATCTACATTAATATGAACATTTAGCATCCATTTGAGTAGAATTAGTAGAAGCGTCTCTTCTATTGTACCTCATCCCTGTATTCCCTGAACCTAATACAGGGCTTGGCATGTAATAGCTACTCAATAAGCACTCATTGAATTGCATTGACAAAAGAGCTCATATTTGCAAATACTTAGAGACTGGAAGAATGATGTGTCGATAATCATACTGGGTATACTGACAAGGATACCTTGGGGAGTAAACACTGTATTAGGTTTAAGTGGCAACATAAATCCTCCTTGTACATAAGGATATTCTGGAGATAAAATTCTGAAGAGATTTAAGAAAGAAAAACAGACAACTTAGGCTGAGGTGGGCAGAAGCAAAGTTAAAGCCATGAGGCAAAGATCCCACGCATGCAATGTAAAAGCCAGCTTTGCATCAAGGTTCTCCTCTGTAGCCTTGTACACATTTGTAGAATGCTGGGCAGTTTACAAAATATTTATTAAAGGAGTCATCTGATCCAAAAAGTGTGACTCCCTTTGGATAACAAAAATCCTTGAGTCTCAGAAAACTGATAAAAGATCATAGGTGATATGATTAGTTAAGAGGTTGAGCTCAAACTAGAACCTAGATGTTTTCCTTTTTTTAAGTCTGGCTGTGTGTTCTTGCCTTAAAGCATATACTAAGTGTCAGGCAGCAACATTCCACTTGGCACTTGACCTCAGCTCACTCTTCTCCTTCGTTATCCCTTTGCATCACTATTTTTCCAATTCGCTTCACTTATCTCCCTGAAATCACTATAGACCCTTTGAGATTGTCACTGTGAAGAAAGAGGGCTGTAAATAATGCCAGGTGTTCTGTCTCACCTTAAATCATTAAACCCAGAGTCTGTAGCAGGAGAGTGACTATTGGCAGCAAATTGGTCTTTTCAGATACACCTGTTCACACAAAGAACCATCACTCCTGGGAGAACCATCCTAAAATATTGACTCTTCTGCTTTTAGTGTTCTCCAAGGTACTGCCATTTAATGCGCTTGGAAAAAAAAAGTTCTGTTTGCTAATAGTATTTCATGTCTACTGCTCCATAGCTCCACAGATTTCAAGTCAACAAAAGTATATTGAGCATTTAATATGGATCATGCCCTTTCTGAACACCGGAGAGTCTTCAGGTTAAATGAAACACTGTCCCCGCCATCACTGCAGCCCTAATGATAATAGTTATAACACACTGTAGGATCAAGTTATGCATCACGGACTGAGCAGAATGATACCTCCACCAGTTTATGGTTTCCTTTAGCCCTTTCAGAGCCACTCTCTGTCTCTTCCTTGGCAACATTCCTTTCATGTGCCAACAGTTCAAATCTTCACTCTCTCCAAGTCTCTTGTCAAACATGTTGGTCCAAAAATCTTGTCTGTTGCCTCTTAGATTTCAAAAAGTCTTTCAACATTTTAGGCACTGCTACCCCATCTGCTAAGCCAGCACAAACTTACCTGCATCCTCTTCTTCATCTTCTGTTCTCCATCCTCAGTGGAAGGGGTATTTCTCCTCCTATTGGCATCCCATGTCCTCTTGCCTCTCCAGGACCTCAAGACATAAGCCTCCATCTATCCTGTCTACCCAACATTTTCACCACCCCTGTGTCTTTGCTCTATTAGCAGACAAACAGATGCAAGTCTCTCTCTCCTGGTGTCCAAGTCAGAAACCTAATAGTTATCTGTTGGGGTCCTTTAATGGACCGGAACCTGGTGGTACAGAGTCGACGATAAGAAAGTGAAAGAGAGAAAGAGGCTGATGTCCCTTGGTTTATGCAGAGGACCAATAAAGTCCTAGATACAGGACTTGCATCGCTCACGAAGGCACCAGGCACCCTCTCGAGGGGGTCTTAGAAGCCCGGGCAGAAAAGTGAGCACGACGGGTCTCCACGCTCCAGAGAGTCAGCCAGAAAGAGAGAGAGAAAGGGAGAGAGAGAGACAAAAAAGACCCGGGGACCCAAGCTCTGATGAAGCAAAGGTGCTTTAATGATTTTTCTATGAGTATATATAGGCTGCAGTACAAGAAACTTCTTTTGGGAATGATAGAGATCAGAAAACCAAATGTACAGCAACCGTTACCAAGGGAACAAGGGCTAATGTTAGTCACAAGGTCAGGAGACAATCCATATCTCAAGAAAGGGGAAGGAGACTAAGCTGTTTTGTCCTAAGGAGAATGTTTACTAAAGGAGACTCATGCTTGCCTCACACAATGACCTCAGTCCCTGAGAGCAGCGTGCTGTTCCGCTTGAAGAGGGACAAAGGACTCATGAGAGACAGCACGTAGGAATCCTCCCGTCAAAAATTCCCTGACAGTTATCACTGGCTTTTCTACTTCCACATATAATCATCCTATTTATAGATTCAAAGACCTCTTATATCCACCCCTTTGTCTAATTCATTGCTACTGTCTCAATTCAAGCCAGCATTCTCTCTTACAAGGATTATTCCAATAACCTCTTGACTAGCCCTCCTTTATTCTATTCTTACTTCTTTCCAATCCAATGGCCACCATAATTCCAGTGAGCTTTCTAAAATCTGAAACTAATCATGTTACTACTCTACTTAACATTTTTCATGGTTTCCTTTTGCCTAAAGAATGAAGTTAGGCTTCTTTGTGTAGTGCCTATGATTTTCTAAGCTGCCTCTGAGTTACCTGGCTAGCTACTCCACCTCTCATAGTTGGCATTCCAGCCTTCAAAAACTTTATTTCTTCCCATATCTCTATCTTTTTTATCATTGTTTTCCCTCTGCCTAAAAGCATATCACCCCTCTCACATTCTAGCCTTGACAAGTTCTCTTCCATCAAAAATCCTCTGGGAAGGTCTTGCTGATTTCTATTAGATCACTACCACATTCTCAAATGCACTCTAACATGGTTGTCAGTAACTTCACATGTTCAGGGAAACCAGAAAAGGAAAGTCATTTCATCTGTTAAAATACTGTTTTAGGTAAGTGACCTAAACAGATTCAGTCTATGTGATATTTGGGGTACTACTTCCTTGAACATCTAGCACTAAATTATTACACCCTCACCCTCCACTCACTTTCTTTCTGGAGGTGGAACTCCTGTTTGTATGAAACTTGATTTCCATGTCAAGAGGGGCTGCTTTTTGGAAATTCCAGTTACAAAGCACCACAGACGCAGATAACTTTGGGAAAAGAACAGTCAAAGGCAGTTAATCATGAGTTGTTGCTTTTTGGTGAACAGAACCAGGTGCTATTACTGTAGGTCAGTGACAGGGAAAGTGAAAATAAAGTAAATTATCACATAGGCCACATCAGGTAACAAAGCCTTTGGTGAGGTTGAGGTTCTTCCTTCTTCAGGAGAAAACACACCTGTTTTCCATCAAAAGTGAATGAAGACATGTCAGTCATCTGTCTGGATCATAAAAGAAATCACACTATCAACCCAAAACACTATGTTAGTTCCTGTTACACAACATAGTGATTCAATATTTCTGTACATTTCACAATCATCACCACAAGTCTAGTCAGCATCTGTCACCATACAAAGACATTACATAGTAATCATTACTATATTCCCCACACATTGTTATTATATTCCCCACACTGTACATTTCATACCCATGACTCATTTATTTTGCAACAGGAATTTTGTACCTCTTAATCTCCCTCACCTATTTCTCTCCTCCCCATACCTCCTTTCTCTTTGACAACCACCTGTTTGTTCTCTGTGTCTACAATTCTGTTACAATTTTCTTTTGTTTGTGCATTTGTCTTGTTTTTTAGATTCCACACATAAGTGAAGTCATACATTATTTGTCTTTCTCTACCTGACATTTCACTAAGCTTAATACCCTCTTGGTGCATTCATGTTGTCACAAATGGAAAGATTACACTATTTTTAAGGCTGAGTGATATCCTAGTGTGTATATGTGTGTGTGTGTGTGTGTGTGTGTGTATCAACCAATGTGGCAATCAGCAAATGAATGGAAAAGTTAACTGGATCAGTTCAAAGCTCCTTTCAACCAAGGTCCCAAATAAAGCTCCACTGTACTATCAAAACAACAATGGTATACTATATTGGTCTTTATCTTTCTGGCTTATTTCACTCTGTATAATGGGCTCCAGTTTCATCCATCTCATTAGAACTGATTCAAATGAATTCTTTTTAATGGCTGAGTAATATTCCATGGTGTATATGTACCACAGCTTCCTTATCCATTCATCTGCTGATGGGCATCTAGGTTGCTTCCATGTCCTGGCTATTATAAACAGTGCTGCGATGAACATTGGGAGTATACTAACGCATATATATGGAATTTAGAAAGATGGTAACGATAACCCTATATGCAAAACAGAAAAAGAGACACAGATGTGCAGAACAGAATTTTGGACTCTGTGGGAGAAGGCTAGGGTGGGATGTTTCAAGAGGACAGCATCAAAACATGTATATTATCTAGGGTGAAACGGATCACCAGCCCAGGCTGGATGCATGAGACAAGTGCTTGGGCCTGGTGCACTGGGAAGACCCAGAGGAATCGGGTGGAGAGGGAGGTGGGAGGGGGGATCAGGATGGGGAATACATGTTAATCCATGGCTGATTCATGTCAATGTATGACAAAAACCACTACAATATTGTAATTAGCCACCAACTAATAAAAATAAATGGAAAAAAAAAAAAAAAACCAATGGTTAGAGGTCAATTTTCAGTTCACGTCTGTTCAGTCGCTCAGTCAGGTCCAACTCTTGGTGACCCCATGGACTGCAGCATGCCAGGCTTTCCTGTCCATCACCAACTCCCAGAGCTTACTCAAACTCATGTCCATGATGTCAGTGATGCCATCCAACCATCTCATCCTCTGTCATCCCCTTCTCCTCCCACCTTCAGTCATTCCCAGCATCAGAGTCTTTTCAAATGAATCAGTTCTTCCCATCAGGTGGCCAAAGTATTGGAGTTTCAGCTTCAGCATCAGTCATTCCAATGACTATCCAGGACGGATTTCCTTTCAGATGGACTGATTGGATCTCTTTGCTGTCCAAGAGACTCTCAAGAGTCTTCTCCAATACTATAGTTCAAAAGTATCAATTCTTTGGGGCTCAGCTTTCTTTATAGTCCAACTCTAACATCCATAAATGACTACTGGAAAAACCAAAGCTTTGACTAGACAGACCTTTGTTGGCAAAATAATGTCTCTGCTTTTTAATATGCTGTCTAGGTTGGTTATAACTTTTCTTCCAAGGAGCAAGCGTCTTTTAATTTCATGGCTGCAGTCACTATCTGCAGTGATTTTAGAGCCCCAAAAAACTAAAGTCTCTCACTATTTCCATTGTTTTCCCATCTATTTGCCAATCAAGTGATGGGACCAGATGCCATGATCTTAGTTTTCTGGATGTTGAGCTTTAGGTCAACGTTTTCACTCTCCTCTTTCACTTTCATCAAGAGGCTCTTTAGTTCTTTGCCTTCTGCCATAAGGGTGGTGTCATCTGCATATCTGAGGTTACTGATATTTCTTCCGGCAATCTTGATTCCAGTTTGGACTTCATCCAGTCCAGCATTTTAGGAGAGGGTGAAATGTGAGCAAAACTTGTAAAATAAGAACATTTCCCTTCTAATAGATTCTATTAGAATAGAATCTTCTTTCTCCATTCATCTGTTGATGGCCACTTTGGTTGCTTTCATATCTTTGCTATTGTAAATAATGCTTCTGAGAACATAGGGGTACACATATCTTTACAATTAGTCTTTTCATTTTCTTCAGATAAATATCCAGGAGTGGAGTGGCAGGGACATAGGCACAACTTAAACTTGTACAGTGCTGTATGTCAATGATATCTCAATAAGACTAGAAGAAAAAAAGTAAAAATACATGTAAAAAAAATTTTAATCTCCCATTTATGTATAATCAGTCCACTGGTAACCCCTGTCCTAAGGAGAGACTTTGTTACCGAGATGAAATAGCAATGGCACCCTGCATAGCTCACGGCCTAAGGAACCCATTTACCTGGACTTAAAACCTGGCTCAGCCACTTACTGGCCTTACATGAGACTGTTTCTTGACCTCACAGTACCCTAACCTACTCATCTGTAAAAGACCAATAAGAAAGATAAGACCTCATACAGTTGATGCAAAGGTTAAATAATATCCAAAATTCCTAACTCATGTTATATGTGCAATAAATATTGTTACCTTATTGTTACATAACAAAATCTAATAGAAGCTATTAGAAGGGAAATGTTCTTATTTTATAAGTTTTGCTCACATTTCACCCTCTCCTAAGATTGACCTCTAAACATTGTTGTTTTGGTAGCACAATGGAGCTTCATTTGGGACCTTGGTAGAAAGGAGATTTGAATTGATACAGTCAGTTTTACCACTGAGATCTTTTTATAAACCCCAACGTTTATTCAATGATTTTAACTTTAAGAGGGAGATTTCAAGTCCCTGCCTATATACTTCAGGAAAAGATCCCAGCCTAAGTTCTGGTTTGCTCCCTGTTGGAAGGTGGCTGGTCAACAGTTACCTGGTGTTTCACACCATCACTCTGGGCACTTGGGTCATAGAGGAATATCTTTATGAAGAGTAAAGTTGCCCAGCTGGTGAATAAAGGAAAATACCCAGCACTTACCAGATATCAAAGTCTGCAGAAGTTACCTTGGCACTTACTTTAAAAATTTCATCATGGCCCTTAATACCTAAAGGTAAATTTTAAATTCATCAAAACAGTGTAAGATATTCCAAAGTTACAGGAAAAATCTGTTTTGATATCTGGTCACTTCAAAAAAACTATGAATGAGGAGGAAGAAAAGGAAGAGATTTCAACTTTTTTACAAAATGTTGATTTTTACTTATTTACCATGTCAGTTGCTAAAAATTCTACCACTAATTAAAATACATGAACCGATATGGGCACATGCTATCTGAGATATAAATGGAGAAATAGATACATAAGGACACACAGATATAGTATTTAGGCTGCAATGACATCAGAAGAAACATTTTCTAGTTCCTTTTTGCAAGGCTTTGAATGAGTTTTAAATATGTACAATCGATTCAGTTACACTGTGCTTTGTATTTCTTGCTTTTTTGTTTTTCTCAGGTTTGTTTCATCATATTCTGTTAAACAATAGCCTATGGGGGTTTCCCTGGTGATCTAGTTGTTGGGAGTCTGTCTTGCAGCGCAGAGTATACTGGTTCAATCCCTGGTCCAGGAAGATACCACATGCTATGAGGCAGCTAGGCCCGTACCTCACAACTGCTGAACCCAGGCACCCTGGAGCCTGTGCTCCATTGTAAGAGAAACCCCCACAATGAGAAGCCCAGGTACTGCAACTGGAAAATAGTCCCTGCTCACCACAACTAGTGAAAAGCCCATATAGCAATGAAGACCCAGCACAGACAAAAATGAAAATTAAGTAAATAAATAATTTTTTAAAAAGAACAGCCTATGTGTTTATGAATTAAGAGAAAAGTATCAACAAAATGAAAAGACAGCCTACAGAATGAAAGAAAATGATGCAACTGACAAGTGATTAATTCCCAAAATATACAAACATCACATAAAGCTTAATATCAAAAAACAAACAAACAACCCAGTCAAAAAGTGGGGAGAAGACCTAAATAGACATTTCTCCAAGAAAGACCTATAGACAGCCAAAAGGCACGTGAAAAGATACTCAACATTGCTAACTATTAGAGAAATGCAAATCAAAATGACAATGAGGTAGTTTTGGCCATCATTAAAAAGACTGAAAACAATAAATGCTGGAGAGTGTGTGAAGGAAAAAGGGACCCTCCTGCACTGTTTTGGGGAATGCAAATTGGTGCAGCCACTATGGAGAACAGTACATAAGTTCTTTAAAAAACTGAAAATAGAACTACCATAAGATCCTGCAATCCCACTCCTGGGCATACATCTGGAGAAAACCACCATTTGAAAAGATACATGCACTCCAATATTCATAGCAACACTATTTACAATAGCCAAGACACAGAAGCAACCTAAAAGTCCATCAAAAGAGGAATGGATAAAGAAGATATAGTACATATATACGATGGAATATTCAGTTCAGTTCAGTCTCTCAGTCGTGTCCGACTCTTTGCGACCCCATGAATCGCAGCACGCCAGGCCTCCCTGTCCATCACCAACTCCCGGAGTTTACTCAAACTCATGTCCATCGAGTCATAGAATATTACTGAGCCACAAAAAAAGAATGAAATAATGCCATTTACAGCAACACAAATGGACCTAGAGATTATCATACTAAATAAAATAAATCAAAGAAAAATATCATATGACATTGCTTATATTTGGAATCTGAAAAAAAACAAAAACAAAAAACGACAAAACTGAACTTATTTCCAAATCCAAAAGAGACTCACAGACATAGAAAACAAATTCATGGTTACCAAAGGGAAAAGGGGGGTGGGAAAAGGATCAATTAGGAGGCTGGGATTAACATATACACACAAATATGTATAAATAGATAATAAACAAGTACCTACTGTGTAGAACAGAGAACTATACTCAATATTTAATAACAGATAAGGGAAAAGAATCTGAAAGAATATATATGTGTGTGTATATATGTATATATATATGAATATATATGAATCACTGTGCTGTATATCTGAGACTTACATAATATTGTAAATCAACTCTACTTCAATTTAAAGAAAAATTGTCCAGAGGGTGAGTAATTTCTTGTGTAGAAACCAGGGACTGGGTTAACGCCTCACATACATAACCCCAATTAACTTTAATGTAAGAAAAAATGGCTATTACACCCATTTTATAAATATAAATGAAATAAGACAGCTAAGAGTTGTGTCATGTCACAGAGCTGCCTCACTGGAAATATGTTAATATTACATTCTTATCTCTAAATTTTGCAGCGTCAACTGTGACATTTTCTTCTCTTAACAGCTCTTTTCCATGCCCTTTATGGGTTCCAGTGTTTTTCTCTGAGACTATCCTACAGTTTTCAAGTCTATCCAGCACCTTAATATCTGTCTATATGCTTCTCACATGCATGAGCGTACATACACACATATGCGCACTCATTTGAGTACAGACATAGAGTTCCTCATTCATTTAACAAATCTGTACTGAGCACCTGTTATGCTGTGAGCTCTAGTCCATGCATGTGAGACACGAGAAGCCTTCCTGAAGCTTGCACTTTACGGGAATAACAGATATTAAAGAAACAGCACACACACACACAAAATCATCTTATTATATTTGTAACAAATGTAGAACGTAGTATGAAATGACAGCTACTAACATGGGGACCTGACACTGAGAAGAAGGAAATTCAGATAGCATCTTTGTTAAGAACATATTGCAGAGATTGCTCTGTGGGAAGACCTGCCTGCTTCCTGACAGTGGGAACTAGTTCCCCTACCCCTTGGTTTCCAACTGCCTGAAGCAACTGTACATTCTTGATCTGTGACATTTTGTCCTCCATGACAGACCAAAGGTAACAGAAATCTCAAGGTTTCGGAGCTTGCTGAAGTGACTGGATTCTGACTGCCATGAGTCATCCTACTACAGTAGTTTTTTAACCCATATGTATGCTGTGGCTTCTATTTTAACCCATGGATACATAGCCTTGAATTTGAGATTCTATCCTCGGTGTTCTTTCCTTAATTACCCTTACTTGTTTAGGGGGTTACAACTTCTACAATTTTTATGGGTAAAAATTGGCATAGGAAGGTTTTCACAGCGACCTGTGATTCTCACTCTCAGCTCTTATTCATTCATTCTCTCAATTGAAAAAATATATATTGGACACCTGTTATGGGCCAGGTGTTATGTTATCTACAGGATACGTATCTGCAAACAGAGCAGGCATGACGCAGTCCTCATGGAGCTTCCATACTAGACTAATTCTTTGTTGTTGTATTTACTAAGGTTTAACAAAATGCCTAGCACTGTGAAAGACACAGAGATTGCAAAAAATAACATCTCTGCCTTGCAGAACTCATGTTCTTAGGAGGGAGATAAGATCGAGGCATACAAAACAACACATGAGAATACACTGTCAAAAAAGAAAAGATGATAGAGTGTCCAGGGAAGACTCTTTGAAAAGATGAGGTTTGAAAAGTGACCTGAAGGAAAAGCAAACTTGGAAAAGTAATTAGGAGAGAGAGGTCATCCAAGGTGAAAAATGGCACAAGATCGCCTGAAAAGGTTGGGGAGAGGACGGCAAAGAGACCTGATTGTCTAGATTGCAAGCTCGCCAAAAATGAGGGAAGAGGGCCTTACGTGCTATGATAAGTTGTTAAAAATTATTTTCACAGATAATGCAAAAAGTTCTCCTTTTTGTGGTAAGTGAAAGAGTTCTTGGATCCTTTTCTATCATTTTTATGCTGCATATGCTATTTTTTAAAATGTATCTGGATTTGAAGGGCAAAGGAATAAGAGGCAGGGAGACAGATGGGGACATTAATGACTTGAATTAGGTGTGATGATGTCTGTATACGTGTGTACCCAATGGGACGAGAAGAAGCAAATCCAAGAGCTACTATGTAAGACAGAGCCACAGTCTGAACAGAAGGGATGAGGGAGTGATGGAAGGTGATGTAGGCGAGGAGTGTGGGGGATGAAGGTGTGAAAGATAAACACGGGAGAATGGCAGAGGAGTTCTGGTTAAGTTGGGTTTGTTGAATTTTACACAGTGGTTGAGCTTTTGCATGAAAACGTCCAGGTCATTTAAAGTCTGGTGCTTGGGTAAAAAGTCTGGCCTGAAAATTGAGAATGTCATTGAGACAGAAGTGAGTGTGTAGCTCTGAAAATGGATGAGCTCTATGGATGAGGGGATGCAGAGACAAACCCAAACTCTCAGAAAACATTTAAAAGCTAGCAATAACTAATTATCTACTAGAAACAAGAAAATAGAATAATTAGAATTCAGATGATAAGAGTGTCTATGCCATCCATTAACATCAGACACTTATTATGGTTATAAATTTCTTGGGTAAATGTAAATGCTAATTTGAAAGGGGGGAAAAACATCTTCATTAAGTTGTCCACATTCTAATTTTATGATTTCTAGAGAGCTCAACACTTTGGACTTGGAAGAGGTCAGATTCCATAATTACCTGACAAATTCTCACAATTCCTACGAAACTGGTAAACTCCCTATAAAGACAATGAGAAGTTGGAAACTGATTTATTTCCAAAAGCCCCATAAATCATAATAAAAGATTCAATTAAGAACAGGAATGGCCCCCTGAAAATGTAATAAAATGGTGTTTTTTTGTTTTTTGTGTGTTTTTTGCAGATTCTTTTCACTGTTAGCTCAAGTCTCCCTAGGTTAAAAGCTTTAGTGACAGAAAATTAAATGCGATTTTATTTCCAAGACTCTTGCAAACAATTTGTGATCTTGTTATTGAGTATGTTCCATAGATACCAGATTTGCCAGTGAATGCTCATGACCCCTTTTCTCAATCACAAACACACATACACACACAACCCCCACAAAAGTATTTAAGTTACAATTTCACTTTAAAAAAATACCAGAGAGTGACTGTATAATTGGAAAGATATTAACCATGTGATAACTACTAAGTATAAACTCCAGTTCTAACACCCCAAATTTTTAAAAAATGGAAATGTTCTAAGTGTTAGCACTCTTAGTATGGCTAAGAGTGAAGTATATTTCAATCAATACTATGCCTACTGATCAGGAAATTATTCCCAATTGGAATATTAGCCATGGTACTGCCAGTTCCTTACATTTACATTTCTCTCTCATGAGGCAATTTGGAAACAAACAACAGTTCATAGTTTTCGATCACTCCACTTTCTTGGTCTAGCAAAATCTTTAGTTCAGTTCAGTCACTGTCATGTCCAACTCTTTGCTACCCCACAGACTGCAGCATGCCAGGCTTCTTCCCTGTCCATCACCCAACTCCCGGAGCTTGCTCAGACTCAACGTCCATCAAGTCAGTGATGCCATCCAACCATTTGATCTTCTCTTGTCCCCTCTCCTCCTGCCCTCAGTCTTTCCCAGCATCAGGGTCTTTTCCAAAGAGTCAGTTCTTCACATCAGGTGGCCAAAGTATTGGAGCTTCAGCTTCAACATCAGTTCTTCCAAAGAACATTCAGGACTGAGTTCCTTTAGGTAACAAAATCTTACCTAGTTCTAATGTCATCTTCCCTATGAAATCATTCATTTATTCATTCAACAAATATCTAATGTTAAGCACTGGGTGGATAGAGGTCCTTGATCTGGTGAATCATATTTGAGTGTATATGTAGAAGGTAAGGGTAAGGAGGGATTAGGAAGAAAAGATAAAGAAATGATAGACTAAGATACTTTCAGATAAAAGATAGTGTTGCAGAGAATTGAAAAGAATGAGTTGAGAGAGAGTGAGGATGTGACTTCTGAGCTAAGATCTGCAAAAAAAAAAAAAAAGAAAAAAGATCCCTCCACGGGCATATTTGGTGAAGAGAGTTTCATTCAAAATGTTGGAAGTGAGAGCAAGCTCAATGAATGAAAAAAAACAGAAAGAAGGTTGATGCACACAGATACATTAATATATGAAAATAATACAATAATTAATATATCTTATAGCAATCAAGATGGTGCACTAATTGTAACTTTCACAGCTATTACAAAGAAGGCTTGGGACAAATCATGTTGGGTCTTGCAGGCCAAGGTCTGATGTTGGGTTGAATTTCAAGTGTGACTGGAAGCCACTGAAGAACTTTAGGCAATAGAATGACATCACTTGATTTATATGTTTACTGCTGTGTAAAGAATGCTTTGTAAGATGGCAAAAATGGAAGCAGGGAGTCCATGGAAACTGGCTATTGAAGAGAACCAGAGGAGACTGGATGGGAGCTTACATTTGAGGGGTAAAACAGTTGGGAGAGAGAAA
This sequence comes from Cervus canadensis, assembly GCF_019320065.1. Lineage (NCBI taxonomy): Eukaryota > Metazoa > Chordata > Mammalia > Artiodactyla > Cervidae > Cervus > Cervus canadensis. Next base: position 23,003,815 of record NC_057404.1, on the reverse strand, counting down.
TCTTGGCAGGTTTAAAATACAGCTTAGGGGAAGGTTTGGTTGGACCATCTGGTGGACTAAACGTGGGACATCAAGGAAAGGACTGATTCACAGATGATGCCTAGATTTTTGGCTTCACCAAGTGGGAACACCCAGAGAGGATTAGGTTGTTTGGAGAAGATGCAGCAGGAAATGAAGAGATCCTCCCCAACTCTCTCTTCTATATCAGCAGTAGCCTCCTCCACACCTTAAACACAACTTTGTTACTGTGTATACCGTATGAAAGTGTTAGTCACTAGACTGTGGCCAACTTTTGTGGCCCCCTGGACTGTAGCCCATCAGGTTCCTCTGTCCATTGAATTCTCAAGGCAAGAATACTGGAGTGGGTAGCCAATCCCTTCTCCAGGGGATCTTCCTGACCCAGGGATCAAATCCAGGTCTCCTGAATTACAGGAAGATTCTTTACTATCTAAGCCAACTGTAATTTGTATGTTTAATAGATTTTGAGTCCTCAAAGAGTAAGGATTTTGTTTTATTCATAATCCAGATACTATCAGTGTCTGGCACATAGTAGGTGCTAAAATATACTTATTTAATATATGTACAAATTGAAGTAAAATATTTAAAATTCAACTCCTTGCATTTTTGGAAAAGTGGCATCTTGCATAATTGAGTATATCCTTCTACTCTGATTTATGAAGTATTTTATTCACCCTGGGAAATACATGCTATATAAAATTAAAAAAGCTATGATTGCAAATTGGATGTGCCATAATTAAAAAAAACTTCTATTCATATGTAAAATAGACTGTATTTCATGTAGAGAAGAAACTAAATAAGTTGTTTATGAACAGGAAATCTTTGGAGCCCTATAGGGGTTTAGGCTAGTCCCTCAGAATTTAGTAGGGTTTCAATACATATTTATTCACTAAATGAGATTGAATACAAAAGAATATTTTACCTGAAAGTCTCCATTGGTCTATAAAAATTATATATGAACAGAATCCTTTGGAATAAACTATTAAAATATCAGGAATTTAATATATTGGGAGAGAGAGCCATTTATATTGAAAGGTCCTTATAAGGAAACACTTTTTATAAATTTATTTTTAATTGGCGGATAATAGATTTACAATGTTGCATTGGTTTCTGCCATACACCAACATGAATCAGCCATGGACAGAGTTTTGTTCCCTCCCTCTTGAACCTCCCTCCCTCCCTATCCCACCCCTCTAGGTTGTCATGGAGCCCTGGTTTGAGGTCCCTGAGTCTTAGAGCAAATTCCCACTGGCTGTCTATTTTACATACGGTAATATAATGTATATGTTCCAATGCTACTCTCTCGATTCGTCCCACCCTTTCCTTCCCCCACTGTGTCCTCAAGTCAAACAATCGCTTTTCATGTGAATTGACCACTGGAGATTGTACTTTCTGGAACCATACTGCCTTTGCTATTTCAGCATGGTGTTCATCTGTGTAACTTACTGGTTTTGTTGTTGTTATACTTCACTGTACCTCTGACTTATAAGAAAATGAAATGTTTAAACCACAAAATCCCAGGAGGTTCAGCTGACAGGTATAAAAGGCAGTGTGATACTGAAATAAATAATAAGTCAGTTTTTGATTAATGGGAGAAATTTTGAAGTAGCACGCAAGCTTGATTTTTTTCCCTTCCCTGTCCTACAGTGTTCTATAAAATTTCCTCTCACACAACTACTACCAGAAAGCACAGAGAGAAATAATTACCTGATTGCAGTAGGGAATACATTTAAAAAAATATTGGTCTTCTTCTAGTGTCAACATCACTGTAGTTAAGGGACAAGAAATACAAGAGCCAAGATGGGGAAATAGGGCTGATGATGACTCTGTGGTTAAGAGGTGGAAACATGAGTAAATCAGGCTGTGATTTACCTTTAGACAGGCTACTTTCCTGTCTATCAGGATCTGACTGGTCTACCAGGGAGTAGGTGGGCCACAGAAAAGGATGAAGAGGAAAGGAACAACCACAATGATAATAAACAACAGCATCATTCATCAGATCTTTGTATAAACATGATCTTTGTATCATACACATCACTGTAAGCTGTCCCCACAATCATCCCATAACGTAAATTTATTTCTCCCACTTATGACTGAAGAAGCAGCAATTCAAAAATGGTGGATATACTTGCTCAAAACTAAATTTCTAGTAAAAGGCAGGCCAGAATCCAAACACAAATACACCTGGATCCAAATACAATACCCTGAAGTAGTGAATGATGCACAAACAAATTGTGTCTGAGGGCCCAAGCAACAATCAGAATAGAAACACCACCCTTAGCCACAGATATTAAGGGTTTTACCAGTTCCGAGAAGTAAACCATCCTGAGAACAGGCATGTGCTAGAGTACTTGCTGTGATTCATTTATTTATTCAGTAAATACAGTTTCTTTCTAAGTTTAGTTTCAGTTCTTCTCAACTAATCCTTGCTGTCTTTATAAGGTATCAAGTAAACTTCCATTTGGGGTGTTATTGACATGTGCACCTGAAATGAGCTAACCCACCTGATCATGGCAGCTAGGTTCTCATTCCCAGAGGGGCAGATTAGGTAAGCAGACCCCCTCAGTGTAACGGAGTCCACTGTTACCTGTGTGCCATATGTTTGAATGGATAACATTATTCTTCCTCTCCACCCAAATTTATTAAATGTCTGTAGCATTTAACATCTATGTATACATGTTCACAGGACTTCCCAGGTGGCGCTAGTGGTAAAGAACCTGCCTGACAACGCAAGAGACAAAAAAGGTGCGGGTTCGATCCCAGGGTCGGGAAGATGCCCTGGAGGAGGAAATGGCAACCCACTCCAGCATTCTTGCCTGGAGAATCCCATGGACAGAGGAGCCTGGAGGGCTACAGTCCATAGGGTTCCAAAGGGTCGTACACAACCGAAGTGACTAAGCACAAACACGTGCACATAGAAGTTCACGGGGCTTCCCAGGTGGCTCAGTGGTAAAGAATCTGCCTGGCAATGCAGGAGATGCAGGTTCGACCCGTGGGTTGGGAAGATGCCCTGGAGGAGGAAATAGCCAACCACTCCAATATTTTTTGCCTGGAAAATCCCAGGGACAGAGGGTCCTGGCAAGCTACAGTCCATGAGGTCACAAAGAGTCAGATGCAACTTAGCGACTGAGCAGGCATGCATACATGTTCACACCAAAATATTTTCTGTGGGAATGCATTCTCTGAGTGTGTTTCTGGTCCATTTTTCAGGAACTCTGGTTGAGAGCTATATGAGAACCATGAAGTTCAGCATTTATGGTAATTCAACAACCAGACTGTTATGGGTCTTTCTAGCCCTGAAAATTTATAAATCACCCACTCTGTGCTCATTAACTTTCTAGGTGCCCTGGAGTTTATGACAAGTTTTTCTTAGAGGGTTACAATCATATTGGTGAATAAAGGCTAATGTTAAGAAGCTCTACAGCACAGGGAATAAAGCCATTACTTTACAATAACTTTAAATGGAGTATAAGAACACCGAATCACTATGTTGCACATTTCAGACTTCCATCAGCTTTTTTAATGAAAAAGAAGTATGAAGAAAAATGAAATTTGTTGACAATAAGATAAGGGAATACAGGAGTTTAAAGAGGGGGTAAAGGAGCTGGAGTTTAAAGAGGAGTTTAAAGGAGCTGGAATTATCAGAGAAGGAAGGATTTATGAAAGCAGTAAGATTCACCTTGGCTGTGAAAAATGGGTAGGGATGGGTGATATTATAAAGGTATCAGGGGACATTGGTTCGATCCTTGGTCTGGGAAGATCCCACATGGCGCGGGGCAACTGGGCCCATGTGGCGAAACTACTGAAGCCTGTGTGCTATAACCTGTCCTCTGCAACAAGAGAAGCCTCCGTAATGAGAAGCCCGCACATCGCAACTAGAGAGTAGCCCCCGCTCGCTGCAACTAAAGAAAGCTCTCGCAACAACCAAGCAAAAAAAAAAAAAAGATGCCAACACTTACTGAGCAGCTGCTATGAACCTTCCACCTTTCTGCACCCTTCATGTAATTTCCTTTAAAACTCACAAGATAGTTATTACTATACCATTTGACAGATGATGATATTGAAGTGGTGAAAATTATGACCTTGGCCAACGGTCATAGTTATCTGAAATCCTTGTGCCATTCCCAGTCTTCCAGGACGGGGAGCACTCTCAAAGACACGGTGATGCACTAGACCACATCCAGCCTTAGAACCAGAACCAACAATAAAATCCAACACGCTGGAGGTCTCGGGTCTTAGGTGTGCCCCTCTTTACAGTATGTCCTTCGCCAGGAAAGCCTTCTTCCTACTTTTTCCTTGGCTAATTTCTATTAATAACTTGTCTTTCAGGTTTCAGCTCAAGCACTGATTCATCAAGAAGTTAGACGTGGAAAAAGGACGGAGTATCAGAACATTCCTGAATTTCAAAGTCGATTAAACACCCCTCTCACAGCCACCTGTATCTTCACAAGGTATCAGGATTGAAAGTGAAAGTGAAGTCACTCAGTTGTGTCCAATTCTTTGTGACCCCATGGACTGTAGCCTACCAGTCTCCTCCATCCATGGGATTTTCCAGGCAAGAGTACTGGAGTGGGTTGCCATTTCCTTCTCCAGGGGATCTTCCCGACCCAGGGATCGAACCTAGGTCTCCCACACTGTAGGCAGACGCTTTTACCCTCTGAGCCACCAGAGATAGCACTGCCCTTTGATTTGCTAGACTCTAAGATCTGGCTGTTCTCTGGCCCTTTGGCTTTTCATGTGGGTACCCAAAGCCCATAACGACTAAGCACCCAAAGGCTACGTGAAAAATTAGGCTTGATAGAAAAGAAAGCTTCCTAAAGCTGATGTTTGCTGCAAGCTTGTCTCATCTGGCCTTCCAGAGATTTTAACAAGAGGTCTGGGGAGAAGGTTAGGGACCCCAGCGCGGCTCAGTAAACTCTTCAGAGCCACCTGTTAACTGTTTCCTTTGAGGTGTGGCACTCTGCTGCACCTCACATGAGTTAGCTCTCTCACCGAGGATTTAATCTGCGGGAAGAGCACCTCTCCCCTCCCCGAGCTGCGTTTTCCCCGCGCTATGCTCTGGCCTCGGTGCATTGCGCTGGCAGGTCTTCGCTGAAATGACCAACAGGAACACACACCAGAATTCTGAACGTTTTCCTTTTCCCTAAAGCTGCAGGCTTAGGCAGATGTGGTCCGTTTTCCGAGGTATCACAGGGAAGTCATGCCCACTCCTTGCCACAGCACATGAGGGCCCCCAGCTTTCCAGCCTGTGCCCCTGTCCCCTCCTTCACGTTCACCGCCTGACTGCTGAGGTGAGGCTGCATTTTTAGATTAAGTTCAGAGATTCTATTCAAAGTATGGAATTCTGGATAAGAAGTTTGTTGGAGGGGGGAATATTAAGGAAATCAATTAAACCAAGTTTCTTACCTCAAATCTGTTATTAGGTATTGTGAATAATCTAAAGTTTTTAATGCATAACAGTCCTCTACTATAATGAAAAACAACTGTTCAGTATGTTTACTTACGATCTTCCAACATATTTTTTTCTCTCATTATCAAAAGTCCTTCCATACATTTCATATATTTTCCCCAAATTATTAGATTAGATCACAAACCCCAAGTGTGTTTCCTGCTAATAATTCACAACACCCCCAGAAGATAAGGCTCTGAAATGTCTTCATTTCTGTGTGCAGTGTCCCTCCAGCCCTCTGATTAACCTGGCTAAAGCCTTGAGTTTAAAATCCAATTTAGGAAAATGGCTCTTCACTTGAGACTCAGAAGTGACCTTGAGTGAGTGAAAGTCGCTCAGTCGTGTCCGACTCTTTGCAACCCCATGGACTATACAGTCCGTGGAATTCTCCAGACCAGAATACTGGAGTGGGTAGCCTTTCCCTTCTCCAGGGGATCTTCCCAACTCAGGGATCAAACCCAGGTCTCCTGCACTGCAGGCGGATTCTTGACCTTGAGTCTTTATAAATGTGTGTGTGTTCCACTGATATCATACTGACAAGTGATGTATCTTTGTGTGTGTGTTTACTGACATGCATTAGTCACTTAATAAATATTAGTTGACGTGAAAATGAATCTCTTAATTCCAGTCTAGACGCCAAAGGAACAGATTTCAGGATTTGACCTATTTCTCATTCTAGGTTTGACAATGTAGGTTTGACTATGTCTTTTCATAGCTTGATAGATAGGTAGGTAGGTCGGTAGGTAGATAGACAGACAGACAGACAACTGATAGATAATAGAAGAGAGGAAGAGAGCGAGGTGTGTGTGTGTGTGTGGCAGGGATAGGTGTGACTTGGCTGACTCTAAATCTGGGTTGGGTCATCCTGAATGCAACTATTTTGGTGCTGAGGCTCCTGAGAATGTTTCTTCTCTCACTTCTGGGTCCCTTTGAGCCATCTGACTCTGGTCAGCCTTCTTTCACTTCAAAGCAGCGGGCAGCAGTAGCAGCTCCTCTGGAAACCTTGGCCTGCTGTTTCCCAGATTAATTTATCCTCTCTGCTTTCACCCCAGCTGTGGCCCCTACCTCCTGCTCCGTGACTCACCACCGTAACATTAAAGGTCCAGGACATTTCTTCTGGAAAGCCTGCTCTCAGAAGGTGCATGGGCCCCTGAATTCCCCTAGGCCCTGGCTTTAGCCTGGCAAGTACAGGAGACAACAAACGGCAAATGCCAACTGACAGCTGAACTTCCTTTTTTGTCCAAGGCCTGTCATCTTTGTCCCGTCCCACCACAAAATGCATGCCATCACTTCCAAAAGACATCAAGCAAGGTTCCTGATGAGCCTGGGGGTTCCAGAGTAAACAACAGGAAAATACACTGAACTACCAACTACAGCCCCTGATTCAGAAACAACTCACGGGTGAAGGCAATGGGTCAGGGACTCTGTTCCTCCTGGTGCTGGATGGTACATCAATTAGAGATTTATTCTTACTGACAAGCTCATAAGTGAGAACTCTATCTTACTGGTTTCTTCTAACATGTAGCTGTTTTCATCTTCATGGAAGCAAGGAACATTGTTTAATGTGAAGAGAAGAAAACATTTGGGGATATGGGGGTATTAGAGGAAGAAAGTTTAAATCCTGGTAAAAACTAATACAGTGCCTTTTCAGGGGATGGGGAAATAGGGATGCAGACCATCTCAGTCTTGCTGCAAAAGTTCCAGAACTCAAGATAGTGGCAAGAGAAAGGGAATTGTGTCCTTTCGCTGTCACGGCAGGGTTTTGTTTTTTGTTTTTTTTTTTTTCAGAATCAAATAAACCTCCTTTCTCATTATTTCTATTCAGATTCTTCCTCACTCACTCCCACTCAGGCCACTCCAGGTTCCTTGACGGCCCTCCCCTATACCAGACATGCCGCCTGCCTTTGCAACATGGCTCACTTTCACCCTTTTAAGTCTTTACACAAATGTTACCCTCTTGCAAGGCCTTCTTTATCACTCCCCCCACCCACATGGGAAATTCCTGAGGCCCTTTCTTATTTTTCTGTTTATCACTTAGTGCTGCCTGATGTATATTTTACCTATTTTACCTACTTACAAGCAGACTTGCATCTGCTTTGCTCCCCTCCATATTGCCAGAACCTAGAGAAGTGTTTGGCCAGAGCACTTTTTGTTTATCTCACTGCTTGTTGACAGACTGCATGAATGAACATACAGATGGTGACCTGGCTGTCCACTGGGAGCCCGTATCAGAATTTGACCCCTTCCCTCTCATTTCGGACAATGTGGTCTGACTTTTCTTTTTTCTGCTCATCAGAATCAAAGGTCAGACTCTAATGATGGACCTAGAGTCTGTCATACATAGTGAAGTAAGTCGGAGAGAGAAAAACAAATATGGTATATTGACACATATATGTGGGATCTAGAGAAATGGTACAGATGAACCTACTTGCAGGGTAGGAATAGAGAAGATGTAGAGAATAGACTTGTGAACATGGGGGCAAGGGGATGGGGAGTATGGGATGAATTGGGAGGTTAGGATTGGCATAAATACAATACCATGCATAAACTAGATTTCTAGTGGGAACCTGCAGTGATAACCTAGAAGGCTGGGAGAGTGGAGTGGGAGGGAGGTAGTTTAAGAGGGAGGGGATATATATGTTTTACAACATTGTAAAACAATTATATTCCAATAAAAAGGTAAGAAAAAAGAAACAAAAGTCACATCTTGATCACCTATTTTGAAACCAGAGAAGGTGTTGTGTTCTGAGAACCTCAGTGTTATACTAGACAATAAAGTGATGGTAAAGTTGTGGATAAGAGTTTGTCATTCTGGACCCATAACAGATTCCACAGCCAGTAAGGGTGAGGTCCTAAATTCCCCTGCACATCGGCTTTCAGGCCAGAGGCCCCCGGAGCTGCCTGCTGCTCCTGCAGCCCTGGTGGACACCAGAGGCGTGGAGGAAAGAGAACAGTGTCGGGATGACTGGTGCTGGTGGGACCAGCAACACGGTGAGACCCAGAATCACCTGGGCAGCTTCTGCAACTAACACCCACCTGCCAGGATTCTGATCTCCTCTTTTGAAAGGCAGGATTGAGATCCAGGGATTTAGAAAAACAGGACATCCCATTTCTTCACCTGCGATTCCTCCAGAACAGCTCCTTAGCTGAAGCATCGGTGTGATTTCCCCTTGGGTAGGTGTGTGCATGGATGGGTGTGCCAGGCACGTGAAGCATCACCTCTGACTATTGCAGGGGCACTGCAAGATTCATACTTTCAGAATTCTGCTCAGAGTGGGCCCGGTGCCCAGGAAAGTGGGTTACACCACTTATAACAATCCTTTTCTCTGATAAGACAATCTCATTTCAAAACAATAAGGTCATGAAATAAATTTTGAAATAAAATCAATTTAATTTGAGAGTTGCCTATAATACTAGGGACTTAAATTTTTAAACACAGGCCCAATCATAGGTCAAACTGGCAGAGACGTGTTCTGACAGGTATTCTAGGCAATTTATGAACTGTTTACATTGATTTTAATGAAATATGGGCAGAAGGGATGGTTTTTAGCTTGTGTATCCCAGAGCACAGTAAGAATTTAAGCAATAGTGGCTGTATCTTAAGAATGATAAAGTCCAAAACTGTGGTTAATGTCTGATGTGAAAAATCTAAGACATGGTGGTGGTGTTTTTAGATACTGAACTTTGTAAAGATTTGAAATTGTTGCCCTTTTAAATTACTTACATGAAAAGGTAGAGGTCTTTTTTCCTTATGCTTTCAATTTCTTTTCTGGCCCGGAATGTGATTTCTTGTGAATCTGTACTTCTTATCCTCATTTCTGAAGGAATTCCAGACTAAGGCATTTGGAGGATCCAGGTGTGTTATTTGCACTGATGGGCAGAGGTCTTCTCAATGGTCTTCATGTCTCCAGCCATAATAAACACATCAGATACAGCACTGGCCTTGCAGCCTGGTCCAGTGTTGGAGGCACCACTCCTCTCTCTCTCTCTCTCTCTCTCTCTCTCTCTTACACACACACACACACACACACACACACACACACATACAGTGGGAAGTAGTCAGGTGCAAAATCACTGAAGAAGCATCAGGAGAATTAATGCCATGAGATGATCTTCATTTTTTCCCTTCATTCCTCCACAGTAGATGTATACACCTTGCCATTACCATAGATTTCCAAAGGGCTTTCTCAACTTAGGAATTTCCCCTTCACCACATTCCTTTTCCTTTCTCTGGCCTCTGCATCTCTAACATGTTACCTTGGATACATATATATTTTTATATGATAATGGGGATTACTTCATGTGAATATATGGTTTTACTTTAGATAAATTGCATTGATTCTGGTTCTATTATTTTCCACTCAATAATATGCTTTCAAAATACATAGATACATAAAATAACTATAACATATAGGTAAATATATAATATATATGTGTATATATAGATAGATCGATTGATAGCTACTCAATTATTGCTCCTAAATGCTACACAACAGATCCTTTTGTGCATCAGCCACATTTTACCTATTATTTCCGCAGTGACAGTTTCCTCCTGTTTCCACCACTACAAATAGTGACTGACGCAGGCAACATCCTTAGACATGCTGAAGAGGAGTCTGTAACCAAGAACAGGGTTGTAGGAGTTTTAGAGGATACACATGTGTTATTTCATGAGCTATTGTCAGATTTCTTGCCCCTCAAGGTTTCTACCAATTTATACCTTCCCCATGGACCCCATGCTGCAGTCCATGGGATCGCAGAGAGTCAGACGCGACTGAGCAACTGAACTGAACTGAATACTTTCTCCAGCAGAATATGAGGGTTCCCATTTCATTACCACCACCAGTGTTTGCTAGTACCCTAATGTCTAATTACCAATCTGAGGAGTTTTAATGATGGTATCAGTATTATATCACCAATCTGAAAAGTATAAAGGATTATATCATTTTTAACTTGTATTTCTGATTATTAATGAGGGTAAGAATCTCTTATAAAACATTCAGATTTCTTTGTTTGTGAATTATTTTCTATTTTATTTTAACTGCAGATCCAAAGATACTCAGATATTTCTATTATGTTCTAGATAATAATCCCTTGGTTTCCAGTGTTCTGATTATGGTTCTCAGCTCCCAATTTGTCCGTTGTCTGCTACCTTCAATGTCCTTCACTGACAAACAAAACTCTTAAATTTAAATGTAGTCAATCCAACCTACTTTTTTTCTGAGCGCCTTAATTTTTTCACATTTATATATTTACTTCATGGAAATATGTTCACAACATATTGTTAAAGGAAAAAAGTAAGTTATAAAACAGTATGCATATTATGATCCTATTTATATAAAATGACTCACAAGATCAGTAACAAGTATTCCCTCATCAGTTTGGGTATAAAAAAATCAGTTTTCTTTTATTGTTCAAATTATAATAACACCAATCCTATTCAGTAGCTCAGACAAAAATCTGCTGCAATGCAGGAGACCCAGGTTCAATCCCTGGGTCAGTAAGATCCCCTGGAGAAGGGAATGGCTACCTACTCTAATATTCTTGCCTGGAGAATTCCATGAATAGAGGAGTCTGGTGGGCTACAGATCGGGGTCATAAAGAGTCGGACACATCTGAGCAACTAACACCAACAGAACATACAATTTTCCTTCTTAGGTCTCCTGTCCCAAGATTCCTCAGTGACTTTACTCAATGTTAGTTTTGCTGATCTTTTCACAGAACCAGCTCTTGGTTTCACTGCTATTTTTTCCGACCATTTTCTATTCTCTATTTACCTATGCTTTAATCATTATTTTCTTACTTTTGCTAGTTTTGCCCAACCCACTTTCGATTGTTAGGGTTTGTGATTTAGGGGTTTATCTAAAAAAATCACGGTTTTTAAAATTAGGTTTCTACTTGGTGTAGGTTTTAAAAATACCAATGTTCATTTTTTCTACATAAAAAGCCAATGCCTTCAACAATATTAATTAAAAAGTCCTTCTGTTTCCTGTGATTCATGGTGCAATTTATAGTATTTAATAAGGACTAGACTCTGGGATCTCCATTATATTGAACTGGCCCTTTTGAGTTCATTTCTTCTATTATCCATTAATTCACTTAGCAAATATTTATTGAGCACCTTTTATTAAACAGACATTATTTTGTGTACTGGAGAAACAGACAAAAGTTTCTGACTACCACAGAGCTTGTCTTAGTATTGGTAGATGGTATAAAGTCTTAAAAGTCAATATAAGCATTTATTAAAATAGCAGTAACAGCTAATACATATCCTGTATTATTTACCAGGCATTATTCTAAGGTTTTTAAACATTTTAATTTATCTAATCCCCTCAACATACTAAAAAGCAGAGACATTACTTTACCAAAAAAGGTCCATCTAGTCAGAGCTATGGTTTTTCCAGTCATGTACAGATGTGAGAGTTGGACTATAAAGAAAGCTGAGAGCCGAAGAATTGATGCTTTTGAACTGTGGTGTTGGAGAAGACCCTTGAGAGTCCCTTGGACTGCATAGAGATCCAACCAGTCCATCCTAAAGGAAATCAGTGAAATAAATGAATATTCATTGGAAGGACTGCTGCTGAAAATCCAGTACTTTGGCCACCTGATGTGGAGAACTGATTCATTTGAAAAGACCCTGATGCTGGGAAAGATTGAAGGTGGGAGGAGGAGGGGACGACAGAAGATGAGGTGGTTGGATGGCATCACCAACATGATGGACATGAGTCTGAGTAGGCTCTGGGAGTTGGTGATGGACAGGGAAGCCTGGCATGCTGCAGTCCATGGGGCCGCAAAGAGTCAGACACAACTGAGCGACTGAACTGAACTGAATCCCCTCAACAACACTGTGAGATAGTTACTACTATCATTCCTTACTTTACAGGTGAAGGAACCACGCACATACATTCATAGCTTAAGGAACCTGCCTGAGGTCATGCAGCAGGTGAGTGACAGAACTGCGAGTCCAACCCAACAGTCTAATTCTAGAGCCTCCGCTGTTATACACTGCCCTGCACTCCCTTTGAATGGGCTGGGACATAGGAGGAGCACCATGACTGATTCACATGACAGATTTACTTTGGACACTGTGTTGAAATTAAGCTGTAAGTGGGGCAAGAGTAGGAAAAAAGAGACCAGTTAGAGACAATTTCAACAGGGTAAATAAGAGATGATGGTGATCTGGATGATTTAGTAGCGATGGAAGAGGAAAGAAGGGGTCAGATTCTGGATTCATTGACAACTCATCAGCTGGAATATGGGAGAGAAAGAAGGATCATTGATGACCTCAAAGTTTTTATCCTGAATGACTTACAGGATCAAGTTTCCATTTACTGAATGAAAGACTACTTAAAGAACAAATTAAGGCAGAAAAATTCCCTTCATCTTTTAGATGTCTTTTTAAAAAGGGATCTAAAAAGTCATTTTAGATGTCATTAAACACTCAAGTGAGACTGGAATAGACAGTTGTATATGTGAGTCTGGAGTTCAGAGGCAAGATCTGTCTCTAAGATATAAATTTGAGTAACATTACCATATAACTTAAAAGACTATAGTAAATCACCAAGGAACAGAGAAAAGGGGAAAACAGAAGTCCAAGGTCTGATCCTGGCATACTCCCACATCTGTATCTCCAGAGATGCAGAGAAAATGAACAAAGATTAAGAAGATGACAAGTGAGGGTGGAGTAAACTTAGAAGGTTACTATTTTGTAGAAGCCAAGTGAACAGAGGTTTAGAGGAGGAAGTAATTCATTTTATCAAATACCAATGATAGGTCAAATTAGTAAAGACCTGAGAAGTAACTACTGGATTAGCCACATAGAAGCCATTAACCATCATGGAAAGAATGGTAAAAGATTATGGATTCAGGATAAAAAGAAAGAAGAGTAATTGGAGATAGGAAGAACAGACAGCTCTTTCAAGTTTTACTCTTAACTGTAACAATAAAATGGGACAGGAGTTAGAGGTGGATGTGCAATCAACAAACAGAGGATTACTCTTAAGATGTGAGCATTTGTAGAATGTTTGAGAACTTTGCTGATTATTTTAAGATTTGCAAGAACTTGTAGAATGCTTGAGTTCTGGAAATAGTCCAGAATGAATAAAAATAGAGAGTTGTAATCTGTTTGAATAAGTGAGAGAAATTAGAATATGGCTCTAAAGTGGCCATGAAACATAAATATTCATCCACAGTTAGCGGAGAAAAGGCAATGGACATATGCACAGGTGATGTTTAGCACTACTATTTGCTTTTGTAAATTGATCATGTATTTTCAGCAACATTGCTACAAGATCTTATTAGTTATGATAATTGGACTGTCAATTTTTTTATATTTCTTGTCAGTTTATGTAAACACTCTTAAATCTACCAAAAAGACAGTTTTTGTCTTCTTTTTCAATTAATATCCTTCTGTGGCAGTTATTAGTAATATCCACCAGTATTTCCATATCTTACCTCTCTGAACCTTCTTGAGTGGAACCATATGATTATCTCTGGCCAACTGAGCTCTGAGACAGGTGACACATTATCACTTTGTAATCAGAACATTTATCTGTGGATACCAGACCTCTTCATGGACAGTGGAGCCTGGTGGGCCAAAGTCCATGGGACTGCAAACAGTGGGACACCACTGAGTGACTAACACTTTCACCAGACTCTCCCAGGTTGCCCTGTTCCCTCAGATGCAATGACCAGCAATGTTTAAGATGGTAGCTATCCTACCACCTGCCTCTTTGACTGTCAATGAGTCCAGGCTTTCTGCCAACCCATAAAGAACATTTAGCATGAGCAAGAAATAAACTCTTGTGGCTTTTAAGTAACTAAAATGTTTAGTTATTATGACTTGCAGCATAATCTAACCTATCCTGATTGACATGTCTCTTATTTTTCTTATCTAGGGCATTGGTCAGCACTTCCAATACAGTGACGAAGAGTAATGATGAAAGTGGGGAATTTCGTAAGTAATGTTTATTGATTTTTATTGAGTTATATAATTTTCCATTTATATCTAGTTGTCCAGACCTTTTAAATCACAAACAGTAATTGGATGCTATCAAATACATTTCCTATAACACTTTTATTTCAATTAATGTGATTTTTTTCTTTAATCCATTAGCATAGAAACTCTGTTATTGAATCACATTTGAATTCCTAGAATAAATTCTACTTAATCATGATACGTTACATTGTTAGATTTAATTAGTATCTTATTACATTTTAGCCATTACATTTCTAACTGCAAGGGGCCTAAAATTTTCTTTTTCATATCATCTTCATGTTTGGAAGCATGGTTTTTCTAGCCAGTTATACTATTAATTGGGCATATATCTGCTTTCTAAAAAAAAAAATTAGTAGGGTAGGAATTATCTTTTCCTTGATAACTTGATAAAGCTCAACATAAAAATGATTTTATTCAATTTAAATTAATTTATATTTTTAAATGGCTAAACTTGGTTTGATTAATGTTCTCTACCATTTCTACTCAATTTCATTAATTTCTGCATTTGTCTTTATTATTGTGACTCAAGTGAGTAAAACATTAAAATGGGTCAGTAAATGCTACATATAAAAATTATTGTCATAATTTTAATTTTCTTGTTTACTTCTTACTCAGGCTTAACTCTTTCATACATTGTTAATTCTTTCTATAGAAAACCAATCAGTGCATTTGACTTTTGTTTTTACTGTAGCAAATGTTTTAAAGCTCTAAATTTTCTACTGAATACTACCTCTAACTATATACCATAAATTTTATCATGTAACAATTTCATATATTCTTTCTGATTATGAAATTATTAATACTAATAATTTATGAGTGATACTTCATAATTATTCTAATTATGAAATATCTACACAAGGATATTGAATGGTATGATTTTACTTTCCAAACATGTGCCAATTTTCTATTTTTCTGTTTGCTATTGATTTCTGATTGAATTATTTTGTGTGGTATTCTTTAATTTATTGAAATTTCTTTGTCACATAATATTTATACAGTTTTATTAATGTTTTATGATGATTTAACAATGCTAAAAATTTTCTATGCATATTCTACATTTCTATTTCTGTATAAATATATTATCCTAGATATATTAACTATGTTATTCAAACATTCTAGCTTGCTAATGTCTGTTTGATCAATAAGTTTCTAAGAAACATGTACTAATATACTACCTCTGGCATTTTTGAAACTGAAGTAGAGTGGATTTACAATTCTATTGTCCTTTTATATTCAATGTTGCTGTTGATCCCAATCTCTTTGCCTGCTTCTGATGTTCAATGCTCCCAAACTAAGCTGAAATTCAGCACCATTTAAACATTACAACTTTTACTCCAAAACTAAAGGTTCATGCATGTTGTTTACAAAAAACAGTATACCAAGAACCCTGCCCAAAGATGAACTGAATCTGTGGGCTTGGAGCTTTGCAATGGTTCAGGCATAAACAATAAGCCATCAAGTTAATAAGGGTAGTCTGTTGTATTTTTTAGATTCCATATATAAGCAATATCATACAGTATTTGTTCTTCTCTGACATTTCATTTAGCATAATGAACTCTAAGTCCATCCATGTTGATGCAAATGGCAAGATTTCATTCCTTTGTATGACTGAGTAGTATTCCATTGTCATAATACATCTTCTTTATCTACTCATCTGTTGATACACACTTAGTTTGCTTCCAATTCATTGCAATTGTAAACAATAGTGCTATGAACATTTGGGTATATGTATCCTTTTTAATTATTATTTTTGCATTTTTCAGATATATACCCAGGAGTGGAGTTGCTGGATCATATGGTAGTTCTATTTTTAGTTTTTTGAGAAATCTCTCTACTGTTTTACACAGTGACTACACCAATTCCCATCCCTACCAACAGTGAGGGAGGGTTCCCTTTCCTCTCCATCCTCCCTAATATTTGTTATGTGTTCTTTCTGATGACAGCCATTCTGACAGATGTAATAACTCACTGTGGTTTTGACTTAAATTTCCTTTAGTTTTTCAGTTTCTAATACAATGTACACTCTACAATAATTCACATTCAGTGGGCCACAAATTCCAATAGGCATAGAAAGGCCTAGAAGTGATTAAAGAAAGTATTGAATAAATTTGTCTAGTACCTACTCACCCCCATAGCATCTTCAGATTTGAGTTCAGGGTAGGAAGCCAGCAGAACAGGTAAGTGCATTCATTTGTCAATACAACACTCAACAAGTTGTTGTTACTTCTCACCTGTTTCAGAGTAAGAAGATATCTTTATCGAAATACATTTCTACACTCTGGGGCCTTGGTCCATTACTTATTCCCCTTCTTTTTCTTTGCATCATAATTCTCTCTACTGGTTTCCTCTCTTCAGTCAAAAAACAAGCTCAATATTCCCTCATTCACCTTTTTGTTCCTTTCCTTTCCTCTACTGTGGGACTTCATTAAATGATTTTTTAATGACCGACTCCACCACATCACCCCTAGGACCTGGTACCCATCACCATGGGCTAGAGCCATGGAATGGGGCAAAAACGAAACAAGGGTGGCATCAACCTCTAATGAGATACTGCAACAGTTCAAGTGAAGTGAAAGGGAGTTTGAACTAATGTGGTGGCAGTGAGGATGGAGGCCTTCAGAAAGGCCTGAGGGCAAGGGAAAGGATTAGAGCTTAGACGATGGAGGGAACGGTATGAAATACCCATCTCAGAAAGTGACCGTTGCTCAAGACAGTGAAATTAGATTTTCCGAGCAGTGTTGTGTATCCACTTGAGTTTGATGAACATGAATTTATCAATATACCAATCTGATATATTGTGTGATTTCCTCTAAAAATCTCATGAAATTAGTAAATGATCTGGGAACCCATGATTGCCTAGCCATCTCTTCTAGATTAATTCTCTTACATTAGTATTGGATTTACTTACATCTCTGCAGAAATACGTGCAATGGTTATCTATCCATTGCCTACAAAATAAAATCTACATATATCTTAGTCTCTCCATAATCTGGTCAAAATAAAAAATTTCAGCTTTACTTTCTCTATAGTTATCTGTGTACTTAACCTGGTTAGTCAAAACACCCTATGGTAATATAGGGACAGTTCAGTTCAGTCACTCAGTCATGTCCAACTCTTTGCGGGACAATGGATCTGTTGTTTTGCTTTATTTTCTTCCAAAGTTCATCATTTCCCTTTCCTTCAGCAACTGCACTTAGATTTGCCTTTGGGAAACCACCTCTCCTAGGCTATTAATCCATACAGTTTCAGAGGAGCACACTTCTGGTATGAGGAATGAATAAATAACCCAGACATACACAGTAATTGGTTCAGGAAGCAGATACATCACTAAAGCCATGGAAATTAGAATCTGTGAGTATCAATCCTGGAAATGTTTCTAGAAACACAGAAGAGGACAACCTCCTTACTGGTAAACAGGCAGAATGTAATTCTGAAGTTGCTAGGAGTAATCTGGCCCACATGAAGAGGACTTTGCTGAGATTAAGCTGACAGAAGAAAAAAAATCCAAAATAAGGGAGAGAATATTTTGATAACATCATTTGCATTCTATGACAGTCGTGCCAAAACTCTTGAGGTTTTTAAGTTATGTCACAAGTGAACCCCCTTTGTTTCTGAAAGGCTGGGTTTGGTATTTGACTCCTGGATGTTCTATAACTTATACAAGTAGCCACCCACAACACAGGCTCCCAGCTCCAGACCTCTGAGGCATCCACTGTGTGTAGCATTAATTTAATATTTAGGACAAAATGGGTTTTATGGTCATTTATATGGTTATGGACATTTCCTGCCTCTCCATCTAACAGCACCTTATTTGAAGGCAGTTTATTGCAGATCCTGAATCCATACTTCCTGGGATTTAAACTGTGGCTCTGCTTCTTACCTGCTGAGTGACGCTGAGCAAAGTGCTTCACCTCTTTGTATTTCTGATTCATCATTCATAAGATGGTAATTAGAACAGTAGCACCTGAAAAACAAAAAAGTAAATAAATAAGAGAATGGAAGCACCCCCATAGAGTTGTTGCAAGGAATTAATATATGTGAAGCCCTTAGGGAAGAATCTGGCACATAATATACACCATACAAGTAAGCTCTATGGGAGTGCGAGCTATTTTTGTTACTATTATCACAATGATGATGATGATCATTATTATTATTTGCAACCCCGTTGCCTACTGCAGTGCCCTTCAATTATAAAGAGTGAATCATTCTTAATTGTTGTATAAGAGGATTTTAATAAAGTACTTGTTTGCCTGATCCCGCAGTTTTAACATGGATCAAACCACCAAGGCATCAGAAGGCAGTCATCTCAGCTTAGAACACTGGAGAAGTCCAACCCTTCCTCATTCCTGCTACTTCCTTCACCTTTTCCTCAGTTTCTGCCCTTTTAGCTTCATCTTTCTTGCCCAGCATGCAATAGGCCCTGGAACTTGGAGACAGATTTCTCCTTGGTCATTTTTGCATATCAATCTTCTGTCTTCCATCTGCTTCTCCATCTTACAGTAGCTTCTCTGCATTCCCACACCCTGGCCTTCTATCTGGGGGGTCAGCTAACACTTAAGAGAAGAAAATTTACTCCACTTAAAGGCTTTACAGTAGACTCTAATCTGGATTCAATATATAATCTCCAAGACACAGGAATTAGCTAACATGATGTATTTCAAAGGGCTTAAATATAAAAATATATCTTCAGCTAAAAATTCCCATGTCTATTTTCATTACAAGTTCGAAGAGAATTTCTAGGTTAGGTAGCTTTATTCCATGTCAGCAGTAGTCAGTCAAATAAGTAGGATTAGATGAAGATGGGGTCACATGAGTCAAAACTTAAGGAAGGTAACTGGAGGGAAGAGGGGCCAGTGAGTGTGCGAATCATGAGGACTATTGAGTCTATTTAAAGAATACAAGACATATTTATGACCTGACCATTTGGAGATTTCAACACCATCACCAGTCTGGATGCAGAAGAAACTGCTATCATTCAGAATGTTACCTGAAGCAAAATGTGGTATAAATTAGCAAAAGGTACAAAGCCCATGAAAACCATCTATGATTTAAACATGAGAAGTTTCCAGTGTACTAAATTTGGAATGATGTGCTTATCTGTGATCCTGCTGGAGGAAATAAAATGTTCAGCTTGGAAAATGAAGAAAAGAAACATATTAATGTTTTGCTCATAAGGCAGAAAGAAATGGAATGATATGAACCATGTGAATTCAAAACGTACCTACTTAAAGCACATTTGCTATATTTGGAATATAATTTAAGAACTTAGAATTTAAAACTCCTAGAAATTCAATAGTGAAAATTTTAAGGCAATTTCTAGTTTTCATACAACAAAATGTCTACAAATTGCACTTTTATACAGGAACACAGCAGAAAACTTTTCTTCCACGTAGTTTGCTACAAAAATTATCATACGTAAAATCAAATCTCATGAAAAGTTAAATGATAACAGAAGGCATCCTAACATGATACTGTTGATTTTTTCCCACCTAAAATGAAGAAGGCACCATGTTAAGTATTGAAAAGAAACCATTATTTATTTTAAAGGGAAACATTAATATATTCAGTAGATTTTAATGTATCACTTTTCCTATGTCAATATCCCCAGAAGCAGATCCTGAGATGAAGGTTCACATGCAAGTGATTTATCAAGGAAATCTCATTAGCAAAACCAATAAAAGGCTGAAGAAAGCAAGGAAGTGAAGGGAATGAAGTCAAATAAAGGTGTGATCTCAAAGTCCTGCACAGGGTAGCTTCAGTTTGATCCTATGGTAAATTCTAGAGAGGAAGTTTTTTTTAAATTAATTTATTTTAATTGGAGGATAATTACAATACTGTGACAGTTTTTGCCATACACCAACATAAATTGGCCACAGGTATACATGTGTCCTGCCCATCCTGAGCCCCCCTCCCACCTCCCTTCCCACTCCATCCCTCTAGGTTGTCCCAGAGCACCAGCTTTGAATGCCCTGCTTCATGCATCGAACTCACACTGGTCATCTATTTTACATATGGTAATATACACATTTCAGTGCTATTTAGAAAGGAAGTTATTCTTTAGAGTTATCTGAGTCAAGTGTGCTTGACTTTCAAATTCATTGGCAGAGTCATCAGCAAATGTTCAACCCTGGAGGACATAAATTCCCATGTGTTTAGTCAAAGAAACCACCAGTAGATTGAAGAAAAGTCCCATCCCAAATTGCTATAGTTTATGGAATGATGGGAATAAAAGCATATTAAAGTCTGGGGATACACAGGAACAGGAAAAGAGACGTTAGGGAATATGGATACAGTTCTGACATTATTTACTACTTGGTTCCTTAATGATGTTCATTTACATAAGTAATATTTTATACCATTGTTTATTCACCTTATTATTTTAAAAATACAGGAGAGAGATACTTTGCACAATTCAAATGCTATATTCCCTATATGAATAGATATGTTTAATTGCCTACATAGATCAACTCAAATGATGAGCTGATGTCTTCATTCTGTGATCCACCATTTTTATTTACCCAGCCATTTAAAAGTATTCATTGACTGGCCACCATGGGAGTCCATTTAACATCGTTGTTAGTAACTTTGACGTCACAGAGAACTTGTTTTGAATCCTGGCTCTACTGGTTACCATCTCTATGCTTTGGAGCAAAGAACTAAGTTCTCTAAGTCCCTATTTCCACATGTGTAAATTGGGGACAATCGTATTTAAAGATTAAGTGAGATAAGGCATGTAATTGATTTTGCATAGTGTCTGGTATATGGAGAAGGAAATGGCAACCTACTCTAGTATCCTTGCCTAGGAATTCCTACAGACAGAAGAGCCTGGTAGACTATGGTCCTTGGGGAAGCAAAAGAGTCGGACACAACTTAGTGACTAGACAACAAACAACTGGTATGTGGCAAATGCTCAATGTTACTTAATATAACAATGAAAATTATGAAGATAATATAGAAGGCAGGGTGATAATATCTGGGATAGTATACTTGAAAGAAAAACATGATAAGGCTCCTGCCTTAAAGAGCTTACGATCCTAGAAGGCACAGCATGAATAAATATTTAGCATAGAAATATTTAGCATAGAAATAGGGAGAACGATGTATGACTGATATTAAATAAGATATTTTAAAAAGGATGCCCCACCTCTACTCTCATCCTTCACTGTGTTCTCCACACTGATACTCAGGCTCTCTAATACATAGCTCTATCATGATACTCCTCTCTCTAAACTGTCAAAGACTCCCTTTTATCTAAATAAAGCCAGCCAGATTCCATAGCATTTATCTATGATCTACGTGTTCCCCACACCACCACCACCCCCTACCCCGCCGCAGTCTACCATGGTTCACATCTGTCACTTCATCCTGGTGATCATTCTTCATCCTAGAACTGTCAAGAATTTTTAATATTTTTCTATTTCTGCGCCACTGCTCTAGTAGTTTCATCCATGTGGAATATCTTTACTTCTTACTGTTGAAATTTCTCCATCTTCAGATGTTCATCCCAGGTGTCACCTCCTAAAGAAAGCTTCCCCATCTCTGCCATTTAAATGACTTCTCCCCATCCCTGCTCTTTTGGTAGATAGTTTTACTGCTTACAGATTTCATACTTAATTGTGTACTAGTAGATTATATAAAAGAAAACGGCTGAGGAGAAGAGGTTTATGCACTGAGACTGGCTCAGCCACTCAGCAGTGTCCACCAGAAGTTGGTTTTTGCACTAGACTATAAGTTTCTTGAGGTCAAGGATGACCCCTAAGATTCCACAAAGGAGTTACAAGGAAAGAAAGAAAATCATCATATTACTATGTTGGAAAGGAAGATAATTTCAAGAAAGTAGACAAGGGAATTGGTACCAGATATTTCTGAAAAGTCAAGGAAAGCAATGAATGAAATAGACTTGAACAGGTAAGGGCTTAATTAATTTGGAAAATGCAATTTTCCAAACATTATCATACTTATGTAATATATACATATACTCCTACATTTATGTCTATGCATAGACGTACGAGGGAATAAATAGTGGAAATATGAAACTAGCAGTGTGATACTAGTCATCCCAAGTGCAAATAAAAGCTATGAGACATGGTAACTGGTGGTGGGAGGTTGAGATTTATGTCATGAGAAAGAAATTTGTGAGATTTTTTTTTAAAGCCTGTTTTTGTTAAAGGACAAAGGGAAATGATTCATTTAAGAGGGAAATATTAAAAGTTCTAGAGAAGAATCTATTTGAGCAGGAACTTTTTTTTTACTCTACTCAAAACTACTCTATAATTAATCAGTGTAGCCGTCTAATTCTCATAATTCTAGAATATGGAAATTAAAAACACCCAAACTCCAGCTTGACCTTTTTGCAATGTAGCATTTTCCCAGTGCGTAGGTAGATGCATGTATCTGAATTGTAACAGCAATTGTCTGTTCACTGCTCCATTCTTAGGGACATCCCCACTGGCTCAATACACAACTGAGTCTGCAAGGTTGAAGTTCTCCCTTCAAACGCCTAAACCCATGCAAGTGGCCAGGTTCCCCAGCCTGTTAGCAGAAGCTTCTATGTGTCAGGGACTCTGGGGAGCAGTTTGTCTGCCTGTGGGATGCGAGTGGGCAGGTGTCCACAATGGATGGTGTGCTCACTGGGAGTCATCTCCAGATGAAGGGCCTTTTCTTTCCCTCCGACTCTGCGGACTCCCAATCTCTTCCTCCAATTCTTTCCCTCTAGTCACCATTATGGCCTTTCCCCAGCCCCAAGCTTCTCAGTGAATATAAAAACTGACCCAAGAATCCTTCTCTAGCATTCAAGGCAGTGGTAACTTTTAATCTTTTTTTCAGCATTGATATGGGCTGAAGGGGTGGGGGGAGAACCCTCATAAGACACAGAGAACAGATTGCTGGTTGCCAGAGGTGGGGGTAGGGTGAGTGAAACGGGTGAAGGGGGTCAAAAAGTACACATGTGCAGTTACAGCATGAATAAGTCAGGGGGATGAAAAGTACAACATTGTGACTATAGTTAATAATATTACTGCTTGCCTGGGCTTCCCTTGTGGCTCATTTGGTAAAGAATCTGCCTGAAATGTGGGAGATCTGGGTTCGATCCCTGGGTTGGGAAGATCCCCTGGAGAAGGGAAAGGCTACCCACTCCAGTATTCTGGCCTGGAGAATTCCATGGACTGTATAGTCCATGGGGTTGCAAAGAGTTGGACATGCTGAGCGATTTTCACTTTCTTTCACTTTCACTATTTGAGTAGCTGAAAGTAGCTAGGAGAATGGCTCTTGAAAGTTCTCATCACAAGGGAAAATGTTGTTGACTATGTATGGTGACAGATGCAAACTGAATTTACAGTGATCACTTTGCAATATATACAATATCATATCATAACATTATACATCTGAAATCAATGTTATGTTGTTAATTTCAAAAATTTTGAAAAGAACCCTCAAGAGCAAAATGGGGTAGGAAAATATCCTGAAAACGGATTAATGACTTGAAGCATAATTTTGGCAGGTCATCAAATAGATTAATAATAATAATAATACACTAACTTTGAGCCCTATTGGTCTTATATATAAAACTCAAGTAACCATCACAGCAAACCAATAAGAGAAGTGCAATTATTTTTGCTATTTTAAAGATAAGAAAACTGAGGCATAGAGAAGTTATTTTGCCCAAGGGTATTCAGCTAAGAAGTGTGAGGACTGGAATTTTGAGTCTAGAAATTCTAGTTCCACAGTCTATACTCTTAATCATCACACCATACTTCAGTAATATATTTTTAGTTTTGCTGAAATACTGTTTCTTCTAACACAATACTTTTGGATTATATTTCAAAATACATATATAATTTTATATTATGACCTTGTAGAGAAAGATTATTTCATACAAGTCAGTGAATTAAAAATCAAGATTTTTGGTTTATATATTGGTCCAGATACAAAAGTACACAGTATAATTGTTGATGTCAAGTGAACATAATCAAGTGAACATAATCATAGAGAATATTTTCTGTAAGATTCTGAGTGGAACAACATTAGTACATCTGATTTACATTAATGATTTATAAAACCACATGTAACTTGCTGTGGAAATGTGTACTGGGTTTAGATATATGGAGAAATGTGGGAACCAACAAAATAGATTTGTCTCAGTTGTATGACTTCAATTTAGTTTTTAAGTAAGTGCTTTCCACATTGCTTGAGCAATTAGAAAATTTTTCTGTAGATATACAGCGTGGTTTTGTCATATGGGTTCTCAGGTAAGTAATTATAGTTAACCTCCCTACACATACTATAAATATTTTCAACATTCAAGTGAAGCCTTCCTGAGAAAATCATTTATGGATACAAATAGAAGAGTTCCCAGGGAAATATTAAAAACTGGCAATTATCTCTTGGTTTCCCAAAGAATTTCTATATAGAATTCATTCCCTTTAATGTTAGCAGAATCTGAAACAGTAGGTCTCAATCTCGCTTGCTCATTCAAAGCAGTTAACTGTCTTTACAATGACATTCCCAGAGATTTTGATTCATTACTCTGGATGCAGGAAGGGGGACTTAGAGTCTGTATGTTAAATAAGCCCCTCTGGGAGTTCTGATGCACATGATCTGCCCACCACAATCTGGGAAACGCAGATCAAAGATGTCAGAGCGGCGTATGGCGGTGTCCTGACATGGATGCTTTGCGCAGGGAGCACCTAGGCAGATGGCCAGGTACCTGGTTCTGCCTACTCTGCGGACCAGCCATTGACTGATGGGTAAGTTTGTGAGCACCCAGTGGAGGGACCTCTCTCAACCGTTGCTGAGGGATTCAATGAAGGGATTTTGGAAACCAGTACAAGGATTAGTTAAGAAGGACTGAATCTGAAATATGGAATGAACTCACTACTTGCCTTTTATTCAATAGTGAATGTAAGAACATATGTTTACAGTAGATGTTTAGGAGCTAAGTTTAATATCTAATCCCTCCTCATTCAAGGATTAATGAAAATTGTATCCAGGTGAGTTTGGGGGCATGATTTTGCCTTGTTATGCATAAATCTTCCCCTTTCTTTGTCTTAGTTTCATGGAATCTGCTAATTCCCATCTTGTCTCATAGGTGGGAATGCTGATTCTGCTGATTGCTAATGTAAAAATACTTTTAGACTATCTTAATCAATCATTAAGGTTTTCCACCACTATGGATCTGTAATTCTGGTTATTCATATTTTTCTTAGCTACTGCACAGGTCTGTGTAGAATGAAAATGTGTCTGTTTTCCAACTTGGTGAACAGGTTAGCCATCTCCAGTGTGACCGCCTGGGAACAGGTATCATCTTTGTTATGGCAAAATGAAAAAGAGATAGCGTTGCCACCTTAGAGGAAAAGAAAGGCTGCTAAATGGAGTGATGTCTGAGTTTCCATCAGTGGGCAGAAAGCTTTTACTTTAAGACGTGTCGCATAATTCCTTGCCCAACTGGATGCTGCCATTTAAACATACTGTAGCCTCCTCCTAGGGGTTTCATGAGCTGAGTTAATGTTACCATGTTGCTTCTTTTATGACACAGAATTGCATTAAGATCTGCTTCTTGGGGATGCAGTTTGTGATGAAAAATATGTTTTTAGTATTGTGGAACATTTTGGGATTTTATAGATTAGATTTTTTAGGTGGGGGTATACCATATTTTAGGCTACGTTTTCAACATGCCAATACCTGTAGAGAGACAGTGATAATTTTTCAAACACTTTTTTCAGAGATAATTTAATCATCTAGGAAAATAAGTGAATCACAGGGTGAAATCTTTATATCCTTCCTTGTATAGTTTTTAATTCTAAAAATCCTTACTACAGAAATGGTGCTAAAAGGAAGAGTCAGACAGTTACGCTCCTGCCTCTGCAATAGGCACCTCATGTGTCAAGGCGTGTCAGGTAACTGGTGTCCAGAGAAGGACTTACAGAACCTGCATGACAGGAACTGCAGTGTGTGTGACAGGGCCCGGAGTCAGAAATCCTCCCCCAAAACCTGAGAAGCGGCTGCTGCCAATCAGGAAGAATTTCCAGATTTCTCCCCCTCTCCTTAGGGGGAGACAACTGCTATCCTAAGCACAAAGAAAGCAAAATAAAACCTGGCTTTCCCATGAAGGTTAAGTTTTTTAACAAATGACCAAAAAAAAAAGAAGAGGAGCAACTCTCAGCATTTTGTTGCTTTTTCCCCTCCAATGTATATATTTCTCAAGTTCTACCCAGTCTCCATTTTTGAGGTATCTAATAATTCTCAAGATTCTAAAGCTTTTGTCCTGCCCACTTGGCTAAAATTTGGGGAGTGAGTTTTTGCTTTTTTCCTCAAATTTTCTTTGCCCAGATAGAACTCTCAGAAGCAACCGGTATTTCTGTATTTTCAATAGTTATTTTCAATACAAAGAAAAGATTCCATTTGATTAAACTAAAGTCAAAGTTGAAATTTTTTCCAAAAAAAAGAACTTTGGAAGTTCGGTGGGATATTGGTTCATTCATTGTGACAAATACCATAGTGATGTAAGATAGTAACACAAGGGAAAACCGGGTGTGGATATGAAGGGACTCTGTACTGTGCTTGCAATTTTTCTTAAATCTAAAAGTATTTTAACAAAACATATCTTTCTAAAAAAATCTCAGTGGGTACAAAGTGCAAAGATAAGAGAGGCATGAATTGTGAGATTTTAGAGATTATCTGGTGGTGGTAGAGTCGTTGTGTCTTTCTCTTGAAACCCCGTGGACTGTAGCCCACCAGGCTCCTCTGTCCATGGGATTCTGCAAGAATACTGGAGTGGGCAGCCCTTTCCTTCTCTGGGGGATCGTCCCAACCCAGGGAAAGCCTGAATTCTCCTGGATTGCAGGTGGATTCTTTACTGACTAAGCCACCAGGGAAGCCCTGATTATCTAGTCCAACCAACTGCTGAACATTGAAATCTTTTCATCAACATCACCTATAAAAGTTCATTCAGGCTAAATACAATTGATTTGCATTTTAGTCAGAAATACCTCAAAGCCAAGGCAACTTAATAAGGATATTTTTGGAGCCCCTTTAGAGAAGGTTCTTCCCTTTATAGAGTCTAAAGTTGTCTCTCTACAGCTTCCACTTTGGCATTTTCCTTGGGGTCCTCGTAGGCCACTAGATCAAGGGCCAGGCTCCCCTATATCATACTATCTCATACTCTCAGCTCACTGCTTGTCAACTATGAAACTCATCTAACCCCTCATGCTAGTTCTCTACCTACCATAACAAAACACCACAGGCTCAGTAGCTGGAACGGTAGTCATGTATTTTCTCATAGCTCTGGAGGGTGAGGTTCAGGATCAAGGTGTTGGTAGGTTTGGTGTCTCTTGAGGCCTTGGCTTGCTGAGCCCACCTTCTCGCTGTGCCCTCACATGGCTTCTTCTCTGTGTGCTGACCCCTGGAATCTCCTCTTCTTAAAAGGGCATCAGTCCTATTGGCTTAGGAACTCCACATTCACTAGCTCTTTAAAGATCTATTTCCAAACACAATCACATTGGGGGTTAGAGGTTTACCATAAAAATTTGGGGGGAACACCATTCAGTCCTTAATACTCCATTTAAATACTAAAGTCCTTCAAATACTGGAAAGTGTCGGTGAGATATCACAGTATACTGCATAACAGTGTGAACCTGGGGTAGTCCACCAGAGTTCAAATCCCAGCTAAGGCACTAGTTAACATCGTGGTAACCTTGGGCAGCCATTTAACCTCATGGAGTCTTCACTGTCTCACGTGGAAAATGAGGATAATAATGATCATTGTTGGTACTGTGAGGCTTTCATTCTAGGAATCTAATTAACAACAACGATAATAACTCCTCCTGATTCTCCTCTGAACTACAAAATCCTTACTTCCTATCTAATGTGGTTTCAGCCCGCTTAACCTGAATTGTGTGTTCTTCAAGTGATCCCCTAGTCATCTTCCTGTACATGAGTTAGACAAAGTGTATCACTCCCATGGGGCTGCAAACAATACTAGGGGCTGAAAACAATATCCTAATACTAGGACCTAAGAGCCCATTTGCCCTCTTGGCACTCAGATCACAATATGTTCTTATTAAGTTATCCAGTAAAACCCTTGAGTACAGTACATCTGTAAGTCTTTTTCTCCGAGGATTTCTGCTAAACCCATTCTCATTCTGTTTGGAAGGTCAGTCCCCTGAAACAAAACCACAATTACATACTTACTTATATTAAATTTTACCTTGTCAGCATCTTCATCATCATCTCATCATTATCTTTGTGTTTACAAGTCATCTCACTTACAAATAATACGTTTAAGATTTTACTCTAGACCCATCCAAGTGTATTGATCTGTGCAGAGAACAGCTTTGCCCTGGCAACCTTGCAAGAACTGGTATAAACAAAGCCTGAACTATAGCTAACCTGAGTCCTGGCTGAATGCCGTCCTGGAATGGAGAAAATTTGGGATGCCTCTAATGAGCTGTTATGAAGCCATCTCACACTTACCTCCCTACCTCCCTGAAAGGATACTATGAGACAGATTTTCATCATCTCCTGGGTTCTCATGAAGCACAGGCAACTTAGCACTGGAGTACCCCAGAGATGGACTCATTGCCCCTTCCTGTTTTGGTGCAGGGCCAAAGACTTTGGAGCCAGCCCCTTGGCTTATTCAGCTCCCTACTGTCTGTAAGTAATAGATGGTCTAATCCTAAAAGTGCCTCATTGTATCTGGACTGGTTGATCAGTCAGGTCTTGGCTTTTCCTTGGCTTCTGAGTGTGGGTAAGCTTGACAGTGTGTGGATCTCATTTTAAAAAAAAAAATCAGAAATAAACTCACCCAACTCTGATTCTTCCTGAATTTTCTATTCCTCAGAATTCCTCAAACATCAGTTTGATGGGTTCACTCACAATTTATTTTAGTTGCCTGCATTGCAAGTCACTGTGGCCAGGAAGTTATAATTGATAGCAGCTGATTGTTGCTACTTGCCTTCTTTTCATCCTTTTGAACTTAATTTCATACCATATAGACTTTGTTGCATATGCAAACTTCACTCACCATTATACCACCAGACAAAAGGAAGAAAGGAAAATTTATAGGTTAAAAACTGCATTCAAAATAATGTGTTACCACAAACGTTTCTTATATTTGAGGCATTGTGAGGATTCTACCGATCCAGATGTGATTCTAATAAGAATTATTTTTCTCTTTCTCATGAAATCAGAAAGAAAATATTCTAACTCTAAGCTAATTATTCTGTATATCATTTCTGGCTGAGTAAGGCTTACTCATAGTACTTGAATAGCAAAACTTTACTAAAGAAAGGTATGATGATACAGATGTCTAAAAAAAGAATGAAAGAAAGAAAGCTATAATGGAGGTAAATAAGTTAACTCTCAGTTAACAACTACAGCCCCTAATAGCAATTTTTCACACTTCATAGAGCAACTCTCTATCTCCCTCTCTGTGTCATCTGAATGCACCCAGGTTTAAAAATTTCCATGTGATTTCATGAAAATTTCATGCATTCCAAAAACTGTATAGAAATAACATTTGCATCATTTTCTGATAATGTATTATCATTGTCCATTTCCCTCTAAAACTGAATATTATTATTATTTTAATTTAAATATCCATTTGGGATAATTATAGTAAAATTATGAATATCCTTTCTCCCTCATTAAAATATTAACTCCCTATGAGAGATTTATAATACTTTGTGTCCCCAACAGGACCAACTGGATGTCTGCATATTTTACTTACCCAATTAACACCAGTTGAATTGAATTTAGGATACTTACACTGTGGCCCTATTCCATGAATGCATATAAATTGGAAGTTTGTAATATATTTCAAATGAAAAGAAACTGCAACCCCATGGACTGCAGCAAGCCAGGCTCCCCTATCCATTAACTCGCGGAGCTTGCTCAAACTCATGTCCATTGAGTCAGTGACATCATCCAACCATCTCATCATCTGTTGTTCGCTCTCCTCCTGCCCTCAATCTTTCCCAGCAGCAGGGTCTTTTCAAATAGGTCAGTTCTTCGCATCAGGTAGCCAAAGTATTGGAGTTTCAGCTTCAGCATCAGTTCTTCCAAAGAATGTTCAGAACTGATTTCCTTTAGGATGGACTGGTTTGATCTCCTTGCAGTCCAAAGGACATCAAGAGTCTTCTCCAACACCACAGTTCAAAAGCATCAATTCTTCAGTGCTCAGCTTTCTTTATAGTCTAACACTCATATCCATACATGACTACTGGAAAAAAACATAGCTTTGACTAGATGGACCCTTGTTGACAAAGTAATGTCTCTGCTTTTTAATATGCTGTCTAGGTTGCTCATAACTTTCCTTCCAAGGAGTAAGCGTCTTTTAATTTCATGGCTGCAGTCGCCATCTGCAGTGATTTTGGAGCCCAAAAAACAAAACTCTCACTGTTTCCATTGTTTCCCCATCTATTTGCCATGAAGTGACAGGACCAGATGCCATGATCTTAGTTTTCTGAATGTTGAGTTTTAAGCCAACTTTTTCACTCTCCTCTTTCCCTTTCATCAAGAGTCTCTTTAGTTCTTCTTCACTTTCTGCCATAAGTGTGCTGTCATCTGAATATCTGAGGTTATTGATATTTCTCCTGGCAATCTTGATTTCAGTTTGTGCTTCATCC
Source organism: Cervus canadensis (assembly GCF_019320065.1). Taxonomy (NCBI): domain Eukaryota; kingdom Metazoa; phylum Chordata; class Mammalia; order Artiodactyla; family Cervidae; genus Cervus; species Cervus canadensis. The sequence goes on along the minus strand of NC_057404.1, from coordinate 22,972,728 downwards.
AGCCTGGCATTTCACATGATATACACTGCATATAAGTTAAATAAGCAAGGTGACAATATACAACCTTGACATATTCCTTTCCCGATTTGGAACCAGTCTCTTGTTCCACATCTGGTTCTGTTGCTTCTTACCTGCACACAGATTTCTCAGGAGGCAGGTCAGGTGGTCTGGTATTCCCATCTCTTCAAGAATTTTCCACAGTTTGTTGTGATCTACACAAAGGGTTTGGCATAGTCAATAAAGCAGTAGATGTTTTTCTGGAATTATCTTGCTTTTTCAATGATCCAACAGATGTTGGCAATTTTATCTCTGGTTCCTCTGCCTTTTCTAAATCCAGCTTGAACATCTGGAAGTTCATGGTTCACATACTTGAAGTCTGCCTTGGGGAATTTTGAGCATTACTTTTCTAGTGTGAGATGAGTGCAACTGTGTGGTAGTTTGAAGATTCTTTAGCATTGCCATTTTTGGGACTGAAATGAAAGCTGACCTTTGCCAGTCCTGTGGCCATGGCCAAGTTTTCCAAATTTGCTGGCATATTGAGTGCAGCATTTTCACAGCATCATCTTTTAGGATTTGAAATAGCTCAACTGGAATTCCATCACCTCCACTAGCTTTGTTCGTAGTGATGCTTCCTGAGACCCACTTGACTTCACATTCCAGGATGTCTGGCTCTAGATGAGTGACCACACCATTGTGGTTATCTGGGTTATGAGGATCTATTTTGTACAGTTCTTCCGTGTATTCTTGCCAGCTCTTCTTAGTATCTTCTGCTTCTGTTAGGTCCATATCATTTCTGTCCTTTATTGTTCCCATCTTTGCATGGAATGTTCCCTTGGTATCTCTAATTTTCTTGAAGAGATCTCTAGTCTTTCCCATTCTACCATTTTCTTCTATTTCTTTGCATTGATCACTGAGGAAGTCTTTCTTATCTCTCCTTGCTCTTCTTTGGAAATCTGCATTCAAATAAGTATATCTTTCCTTTTCTCCTCTGCCTTTCACTTCTCTTCTTTTCACAGCTATCTGTAAATCCTCCTCAGACAACCATTTTGCCTTTTTGCATTTCTTTTTCTTGGGGATGGTCTCGATCACTGTCTCCTGTACAATGCTACGAACTTCCGTCCATAGTTCTTCAGTCACTCTATCAGATCTAATCCCTTGAATTTATTTGTCATGTCCACTGTATAATCCACTATAGGAAGACCTACAAGACCTTCTAGAAATAACACCCAAAAAAGATGTCCTTTTCATTATAGGGGACTGGAATGCAAAAGTAGGAAGTGAAGAGATACCGGAATAACAGGCAAATTTGGCCTTGGAGTACAAAATGAAGCAGGGCAAAGTTTAACACAATTTTGCCAAGAGAATGCACTGGTCATAGCAAACACCCTCTTCCAACAACACAAGAGAAGACTCTACACATGGACATCAACAGATGGTCAGGACTAAATCAGATTGATTGTATTCTCTACAGCCAAAGATGGACAAGCTCTATACAGTCAGCAAAAACAAGACTGGGAGCCAACTGTGACTCAGATCATATATTCTGTATTGCAAAATTCAGGCTTAAATTGAAGAAAGCAGGGAAAACCACTAGGCCTTCCAGGTATGTCCTAAATCAAATCCCTTATGATTATACACTGGAAGTGTGAATTAATAAGTACATGAATTACAATTACAAACTGTGTGAACACATCATGAATTTCTTTACAAATTTACTATAGCTATCCAAATGGGTACCGGAGTTGTGCAAAGTGGCCATGGACACATAGCTAGTCTAATTTCCCAATTTTTGTAGTCAAAGATGCAAACTTAAGGGAAGAAAAATACTAACCTGAAGAAAAACAAATGTACCCAGGTTGACTGTTAGCACCATGTTGGAGCATAAGCTAAGCAACTCTAACAGAGAAGCAAAAACAATGGTTTCAACAAAACAGAAGATTCCAGCTCTGTCATATAGCAGTTCAGGTGGCAAGTGATCCAGGGTAGGTAGGAATCTCAGATTCACAAGGTAATATGGTGATTCCAGGTCCTTTTGTCTTGGTGTTTTGCCATTCCTGCTGCTACTGCTGCTAAGTCACTTCAGTCGTATCCAACTCTGTGTGACGCCATAGACGGCAGCCCACCAGGCTCCCCCGTCCCTGAGATTCTCCAGGCAAGAACACTGGAGTGGGCTGCCATTTCCTTCTCCAATGCATGAAAGGGAAAATGAAGTCGGTCAGTCGTGTCTGACTCTCAGTGACCCCATGGACTGCAGCCCACCAGGCTCCCCCGTCCCTGGGATTTTCTAGGCGAGAGTACGGGAGTGGGGTGCCATCGCCTTCTCCGTTGCCATTCCTAGGATGGCCCTAATCTTAATACTCAGAAGTGGCTTGGCACTTGCATTCCTGAGAGAGTCAATTCCTAGGCAGGTTGATAAGAAGTCCTTGGTCCCTGAGGAGAAGAAAGGGGTCCAGGGCCCTGGAGAAGGAGAAAGGGGTACAAGGCTCTCAAGAAGGAGAAAAAGACAAACATTTTTTTCCTACATTGCTTGGTCTTAGTCAATATAACAATGTATCTTGCTCGAGGATATATTTCTCCTTAACAAGAACCTTCTGACTAATCTTGTTATCTTAAAACTTGTTATACTGTGGGAATGGGTCTGGTAAGACCTTTCTATTGTCAGTTCTAATCTTGTTAATTTAAGATGTATGTTGTGGGAGTGGGTCTGGTAAAAGCATATAAGGCCTTGATAAGACTAGTGAGGGGGGCACTCTCCATCCCCCTTCTGATGTCTATGTCAGAAACTTTCTCTGTCCCTTTTTCACTTTAATAAAACTCTGCTACACAAAAGCTCTTGAGTCATCAAACTGGTCCCTGGTCCCGAACCTAAATCTTCTGCGGAGATTACAAATCCGTCGTTCACTGTAAGCTATCATTACCCTTGGTTTTCCAGGGAAACAGAACCAATATGATATAGATATATAGATATATATCCATCACTATGTCTCTGTATCTCTCTAAGGGAGAGAGAGAGAAATTTATTATAAAGAATTGGTACATGTGGTTGTGGAAGATGAGAAGTCCCCAAATCTGAAGATATTTACTGCATGTGCATGCCCTTTAAACATTATCTGGGTTCACTCTGCACCCTGAAAGTCACATACATGATTTTTCCACACACGCTTCCTTGTACTGAGCCACAGGTTAAATAATTGGGCAATTGGAGAGTGCAAAATCCGATTCTTGGCTGAGTTTGGTCCTGATTCTGGCTTCAATTGTTCTTGGGTGATTGTGTCCCTACTAGTTGCAGCAGTGTAGAAGGTGGGTTTTTAATATTACAGTCAGTTCATTAAGGGATTTCTATTGGGTATGAGATGCCAGGGATAAGTATGATAAGAAATGCAGAATCTGGTATGCTTATTAGCATTCTTAATGTTTATGTTTTTTTTTTATATCTTTAGTAACATCCTTTAAAGATTCTACTTGCTTTAAAATTCATACAAAAATTCTAGTCTTGTATATTTTCACTTACTAAGAGTCCAATATCATCAAAATCTGTGAAAATGCAATTTCTAAAACTAAAGATGAAAAGAAACCAAATCTCTCATAGACTTTCTTTGATTCCTCTAAATGAATGAATAATTCCAAATATGTCCCCTTAGGGTCTTTAAATAAAACTAAAGAAAGAAGAGAAAAGAAATTTATATCAATTCAAATTAGTCAAATTTATCCAGAAAAGTATGTTTCTAAAAGCCATGTAAACCAAGAATTAATGAGTCCCCCAAATATAACCAAGTTCAGCCTTTAAAAAAATATGAAAATCAATGACATTATTATAATCCCCATGGACAATAGAAAAAAAAATGTTTTGATAAATTCAGATGAGAATAGCAAAATTACACAGATCCTCAACAGTTATGCTTCTATGACCAGTCTAATGGTACTTCATTATATGCTTTTGTCTCATTAATAAAAACATTTTTGATAATTACTGAGACTTCCATTTCTACTGTAAGATTTGTAACTTTATCATAAATAGCTCCTCTGATTTTTAAAAGACTTGACAAAATTTTTACTTATGAATAGTAAATGTATTTTGAGCAGTTTGATACACCTTGGAGAAAAATTTAAAGACACTTAATAAGTTCTCTTAAAGTCTAATAGAATGAGGTCTTCCCTTCTACCTACACTAGAATAACTAGGATCAGACTCGTCTACCATAATAAAGAACTAGAAAAGGGGATAAAATATGTGAAACAACTGTTTCTGGATGTTAGAGAACATAAAGCATAAAACTATGACTTCCCCAAAAGAGAAAAAACAAAGTGAGCAATATAGTCACCCCAGCTTTCTGTCTGGAGGCATTTACAGACCACGTGGCAAGAGAGACCCCAAGTAGAGCTCAGGAGTGTCACTGGGTTCATGAAAGGAAGATGGGGATTCAGAGAAGCTCATACGGTTCCTTCTCTGGGAAGAACCAGAGGGGAGGGTGTCACACAAAGAAAGAGCTTCAGGAATCTGCATAGGAATCTTCTCCAGACCCCAAGGCACCTAGGCTGAAATTTCACCAAATCAGGAAAGAACTGAGGAATGATCACATCTTGTGTAGGACTGAGAGATGTGTGAGTGTAACCTGCCAGTGTAGACAGGCCACTTTGTCCACCGAGAGCTCTGCCCGCTGAGAGTGGAGACCTGAGAGGGGCCACTGCTGAGGGGCAGAGGCCTTACAGTGAGGAGCACACTAGGCAAGCCCTTACAAACCACCATCTAAAGAACTGAACAAACCTACAAGCAATGTAGCTGTCTTCCAGAAAAAAGAATGCTCCTAAAGACAAAAGAATCAAACACTCGACAGCAAAGAATCACAATGCACAACCTTCAGTTAAAATTTATAAACCGAGAAGCTGAAAAATGTACTTCAAAAACTGGGAAAACAGTCAGTCAATAGAAAAAAAAATCACTGGAGATGACTCACAGGATGGAATTACAGAGACTTAAAAGAGTTATTATAATTAATATTTTAAAGAAAAACATACACACAATGAAAAAATACAAAGAAGGATCAAATTAAATTCTGGAGATAAATATACAGTATCTAAAATAAATAATCCACTGGATGTGTTTAAGAGAGATTAGAATCTCTAGAAGAAAAAAATCAGTGAACTTGTAGATAAAGCAATAGAAAATATCCAAACTGAAGAAGAGAGAGAAAAATAAACAAAACAAAACAGAACTCTGAGAATTTGGGGGCAGTTGTGGGCTAGCTTATACGTAGGACAAACAAAAATATTCAAAGGAATAAGGCTACAGATTTTATTCATTTTATGAACACAATAAGTGCACAAATCCAACAAATATATACACAACAAAAACCACACCAAACATACAATAAAATTTCTGAAAACCAATGACAGAAGAAAATCATAAAAGTAATCAGAAATAAAAACACAAATATTTTATAACAAATTAATTCAAAGAAAATACCAGTCTTTAAGTGTGTATGCACCTAATTACAAAGTTTCAAATACATGAACAACAAAATGACAGAAAGGAAAAAATTAGACAAATCCAAAATCACGGTTAAAATTTCAATACCCCTCTCTCAGCAAGTGATAGAACAATAAGACAGAAATCAGGAATATAGACATCTCAAATACCACCAATCTAACTAACCTAATTTACATTTATAGACTACTTTATCCAACAGCAGTAGAATGTACATTCTTTACACATGTTCATTAAATATTCAACAAGACATATCATATGCTGAGTATAAAATAAGTCAAATTTGACATACTGTGATGTTGGAGAAGACTCTTGAGAGTCCCTTGGACTGCAAGGAGATCCAAACAGTCCATCCTAAAGGAGGTCAGTCCTGGGTGTTCATTGGAAGGACTGATGCTGAAGCTGAAACTCCAGTACTTTGGCCACCTCATGCAAAGAGTTGACTCATTGGAAAAGACCCTGATGCTGGGAGGGATTGGGGGCAGGAGGAGAAAGGGACGACAGAGGATGAGATGACTGGATGGCATCACTGACTCGATGGACATGAGTTTGAGTAAACTCCGGGAGTTGGTGATGGACAGGGAGGCCTGGTGTGCTGCAATTCATGGGGTCGCAAAGAGTCGGACACGACTGAGCAACTGAACTGAACTGAACTGAAGACATACAAAGTGTGTTTCCTGATGACAAAGGAATTAGATTAGGAATACAGTAAAGATACCTGGAAAATCTCCCAACACACTTCTCTGGAACACATGGTCAAAAAAGAAATGATGAGAAAAATTTTTTAAAGTATTTTTAAACAACTAAAAATGAAAGAAAACATAAAAATTGTGAGGAACAAGCTAAAATAGAATGTAGAAGAAACTGTAGCTCTAAACGCTTAGGAAAAAAGAAAAAATAATATCAATGAACAAAATTTCCACCTTAAGAACAGACAGAAACAGTCTCAACTTGATAAAGGGCACTATTAAAACTGTGTACCTAACATGGTTAATGTTGAAAGACTAAATGCTTTTCCTTTATACTAGAAATGAGGCAAGAGAAAGTAAACACATACACATTAGAGTTAAAACTGTATTTGTAGGCCACATGATCAGGTATATAGAACATCTTAAGGAATCGCAAGGAAGTTACTAACATTTTTAAGTAAATTTAGCAAGTTTTCAGGAATATACATATAACTACATCCATACAATTTTTCTATATACTATCAATGAATAGTCAGAAAGCTTTCTTTCTTTCCTCTTAACACTGTTCTGCTTTGTTCCACTACCAATTCACAAATGTTAATTTGTTATCCAGACTTCACACGTACTGTATGCAGAACAAAACCCTCAGTTAATTATCACTCAGGAAGAGTCTCACACTACTGTAGTAGGTTACAAACATGGACACAAATTCTTCCCATCTTTTTAGTTATTTTTAATGGAAGGATAATTGCTTTACAATATTAACTCTTCTCATCTTGTATGCACACTCCTATGAAATATGACGACGCGGTAGCTCTTTGCAACAGGAGAAGGAGTCTATTTTTGTCCCCTTAAATTTGGGCTCAGCCATATGACTTACTTTGGTGGATGGGACATTAGTAAATTGATCAAAAGGAGTCAAAACCACGTCTGCATTGGAGGTTACTTTCTCTTAATGCTCTTTGAACCACACTATGAAGAATCTGAAGTTAGTCTACTAATAGGAAAGAACATATGGTCAAACAGATCACGCCAGCTGGGGACTTCCTGCACCATCCAGCCACACACAGTGCTGCCGGCTGACCACAGAGATAGGCCAAACTATCTCAAAACAAAAGAAATGCCCACCCAACCCACAGAACTGTGAAAAAAATTAATGCCTATTAAGCCACTACATTCTGGCGTGGTTTATGACACAGTAATAGCTACCTGATACATGTTACTTGTGTTTTCATTTCAGAAGTAAAAACAAATTGCATGCCCACCACTGACTTCTATTACCAGCATATCCAGCATGTTTGGGAAGCCAGATCCTAACGGATAGCAAGGATGATGCCTCAAGGGTTGGATGGTAAGTCACTTTTATTCTTTAGAGATGCATATGTTAGAAGCAAATATCACATGATGGCTAAAAGAAAGTGAAAGTGAAGTCATGTCCAACTCTGTGACAACATGGACTGTAGCCCACCAGGTTTCTGCGTCCATGGGGTTTTCCAGGCAAGAATACTGGAGTGGGTTGCCATTTCCTTCTCCAGGGGATCTTCCCCACCCAGGGATCGAACCCAGGTCTCCCTCATTGCAGGCAGGTGGCTTCCCTTGAGCCACCAGAGAAGCCCAATAATGTCTAAGTTTGATACAAAAATAGTCTTCATAAAATGGGCAGTAGGGATGAGGGGGTACAAAATGGAGAAAAGTCAATGAAGGAATCATGACATTTAATGATAACTGATTTTGAGGGATGATTAAAGAGTGGACTCATCTGCTTGGGCTGCAATAACAGAACACTACAGATCGGGAGACTTAGCAAACAGATGTCTTCTTACAATTCTGGAGGCTGAAATCTGAGATCAGGATGAAGCATGGTTGCTCTCTGGAGAGAGCTCTTCCTGGTTTGGAAGCGGCCAGCTTCTCACTGTGCCCTCACAGGAATTTCCTCCAAGTGTGTGCAGGGGGTCGGGGAAAGAGAAAGAGGATTTTGAGAGAGAGAGGGGAAGGGAGTGAGAGAGTAAGGCAGGGAAGGGATTGCTCTTTCTCTTCATCTAATGTCCTAAGATATTAGTCTTATGACCTCATTTAACCTTAATTACCTCTTAAAAATCCTATTATCCTATACAGTCACATTGGAGTTAGTCTTCAACATATGAATTTTGCAGGGCAGGGGAAGAGCAGACACAATTCAGTCCATCATAGAGGGAATTCATGCTATTATTTCTAATTTTTTACATGTTTGGAAGCTTTCATAAAATTTAAAAGATGTAACTGTATTTTGTTCCCTATTGTTTGTTTACACTTTATTTGGTGAGAAACAAAACTACTCCCTGAAAGAAAACTCTAGAAGGTTCTACAGTCCCTTTATACCATTAACAACTCTTCATTAAGTAGCCAGAAAGTCCAGTTCAAGATAGTAAAGCTGTGAATTTGCTTTAGTGTCTAATCTTCTACTCTCTGCTGCTGCTGCTGCTAAGTCACTTCAGTTGTGTCCAACTCTGTGTGACCCCATAGACGGCAGCCCACCAGGCTCCCCCGTCCCTGGGATTCTCCAGACAAGAACACTGGAGTGGGTTGCCATTTCCTTCTCCAATGCAGGAAAGTGAAAAGCGAAAGTGAAGTCGCTCAGTCATGTCCGACTCCTAGCGACCCCATGGACTGCAGCCTACCAGGCTCCTCCATCCATGGGATTTTCCAGGCAAGAGTACTGGAGTGGGGTGCCATTGCCTTCTCCGCTACTCTCTTCCAGGTTGACTGTAACTACAATAGTTCCAAGCCAGCAATAGGAAAGGACTGAAGACCAGTTTCTCTATTTCTGCACCTTATCTTCCCCATCTACCTGAAGGTTGTTTTAGCTTTTATCAGAAATGACACATCGGGGAAAGGGACAAGAAAAATTTTAATTGGAACTGTCATATGTTGGCCTTGAGTTGTCTGGGCCCTACTCTGTTACAGTTTTGTTGATATATAGATGCACATGGTCATCTGGAATTCCTTCCTTAATAACAGGAAGTCAATGGTATACTCCAGACTCTGCCTGCTGAGACTGCCTTGCTCCTACAGAGGGCACTATTGGATAAGTCTAATGAAAACCCCTTGCCAGGTCTCTCCTGTGAGGCCCACATCTGGTCCATGGGAAATACTCACCCAGGTCTCTCTCCTGTGAGGTCCACATCCGGTCCACGGGAAATACTCACCCAGGTCTCTCTCCTGTGAGGCCCACACCTGGTCCACGGGAAATACTCACCCAGGTCTCTCTCCTGTGAGGCCCACACCTGGTCCACGGGAAATACTCAGCCAGGTCTCTCTCCCGTGAGGTCCACATCCGGTCCACGGGAAATACTCACCCAGGTCTCTCCCCTGTGAGGTCCACATCTGGTCCACAGGAAATACTCACCCAGGTCTCTCTCCTGTGAGGTCCACATCTGGTCCACGGGAAATACTCAGCCAGGTCTCTCCCCTGTGAGGTCCACATCTGGTCCACGGGAAATACTCACCCAGGTCTCTCTCCTGTGAGGTCCACATCTGGTCCACGGGAAATACTCAGCCAGGTCTCTCCCCTGTGAGGTCCACATCTGGTTCACGGGAAATACTCACCCAGCTCTCTCTCCTGTGAGGTCCACGGGAAATACTCACCTAGGTCTCTCTCCTGTGAGGCCCACATCTGGTCCATGGGAAATACTCACCCAGGTCTCCCTCCCATGAAGCCCACATCTGGTCCACGGGAAATACTCAGCCACCCCTCCCCCGCCCCCCGGTTTCTGAGCCTGCTGACCCACCTCACAGCAGCAGAACTCTCTGAACTCGGTCACCAAAGCATCGCTCTGGGCATTAGTTTCCTATTACCACAGATTTGTGATTTTACACTTCTGGAGGTCAGGTGTCCAAAATCAGTTTCACAGGACTAACCTCAAGGTGCTGGCAGGGCTGTGATACTTCTGAAGTTGCTGAGGAAACAGACCACCAGTTTCTTGCCTTTTCCAGCTTCTGAAGGTTACCTGCCTTCCTTGGCTCATGTCACACTACTTCTATCATCACACCTCCTTTGATCCTCCTGCCTCCCTTTCCAAAGGATCCTTTTAATTACACTGGCTCACACAAATTATCCAGAATAACTTCCCCATCTCAAGATCCTCAATCACACTTGCAAAGTTCTGTTTGCCATGTATAGTAACATGTTCACTGGGTCCAGGGATTAGCATGTAGACATCTTTAGGAGGACCACTACTTTGTTGATGCATTCTGTCTACTATGTTTCTGAGGGGCAAGGGTGAGTTGGATCCTAACGTAGCCTTTCTAGGTTTCCTCATGGAAATCACTCCCACTAGGCTCCAGGTATGGATGGTAGCACACTCCACTCCCTGTCCAAGGATGGCAACAAGTCCCCAAAGATCTCTTCTCCAGTCTCTTCGCAAATGCCTATCTGACCTTTTCTTTGATCCTTAAGTCTGTCAAATGGATATAGAGTTGTGGAACACATTTCTTTACAGTTCTTTAATAAAACTTACATGTGATGCTTTCACTCCATTTAGTATCCTAATTTATCAAACTGGCACCTTAGTTGAAACTGAGGCAGGGAGAGTTCCATTCTAATATCCTATTTCCCTCAAGTAGAAACATTAAATTATAACCAGACCTTCAAGAATTGTTAAATTCTTAAAGCATGTCTTATTTTGTGGCAGAATAAATATATTTGATGAGTCAAAAGGAGCTTCAATATTCAAAGGTGAATATTAAATGAACAACATTTAATAGAATGCAAAAATATTTTTAGGAGAGTATTTTTGCTTCTGAATAGCTTTTCAGTTATGATGTTCCTTCTTGAATTAAGAACTATCACTCAACCAATCTTCTGTTCATATGAAAAAGAATAATTTTAGCTGGAGAGCAAATCTCACCTGCAAAATATTAAATGTGCAACGTGATGTTGGCACACTATTTTGCCCAAAGAAATGTATTTTTTCATTCTTAAACTTCTATTAGTATAATGGCTAAACTCACTTATAAAATCCACAAAATAATGGTGCCAAAAAATACATTCACATTATTTTTAGGCATTTTTACTCAAATGATGAAAATGAATTAGTGTTTATCCAAAAATGGAATTGCAGCTTCAGCCTTTGCTTGTCAGATCTGCAGTATTTCTTCCAAACATTCCATCAAAAACAGATGTCTAATCTTTGAGAGTACACCAAAAAATGAGATGGAGGCTCTACTGATATATTAGCTTAAACTCCTCTGAAATGTAAGTAACAGAAATCAACTATAGCTTCATTTAGAGTCGGATATGGTTTAGCGACTGAAAAATGACAAAAACAAACAAACAAACAAACAAAAAAGGCAGTGGGAGGGACCTAGTGGTAGAAGAACTGGGTGATAGGATGGATGTCATGGAAATCACGGGTGTGTGTCTGACTCTCTACGGCCCCATGGACTGTAACCTGCTAGGCTCCTCTGTCCATGGAATTTTCTAGGCAAGAATACTAGAGCGGGTTGCTGTTTCCTACTCCAGGGGATCTTCCCCACCCAGGAATCAAAATTACTGCCTCTTGCATCTCCTGCATTGGCAGAATTCTTTACCACTAGCGCCACCTGGGAAGTAGGGAATGCAACTAGATTTCAAGATATTTCTAAACCCAAGCACTCCAAAGCCTTTGAAACGTTTTTTTTTTTTTTTTGTCTTCATTCCCTCTGGTTTTCTGCATCGTTTTCTCTGGCAAAAGGGCTACACAGCAGAATATACAACAGCCAAAGGATCCTGAGTCTTCAAATTATCAAGGGAGGAACGTATTCATTTCAATTCCCAGGGAAGAGACTGCCTGCCCTGGCTGGGGCCATGTATCCATTTCTGGAATAATTAACTACAGGCAGGTCCCACGGCATTAAGATGGTATCTATGAAATGGAGGGGTGCAATAAAGACAACAATAGCAGGTCATTCCAAAAGTGTTCAGATAGAATGATGCTGAGTACCTAAGTAAGAGACAGTTTACACCTGTGCACATAAAACCTATAGGTCATTGGATGCGTGTTCTTCCATCTGCTGAAGTGGCATCCAGCAAGGCCATGCTTTTATACTACCATCTCTTGTTGGGGAGAAGCATAGAAGAATGCAAGAAATAAAAATGTAAACACTAAAGCTATGTGGCTATCAACTTTCAGAGGCAACAAACCACAGCCCAGGTCACAGCTGATAAACTCCCCTACCCTGTGTCTCTAAATGTGGGTGGGATTTCTTCCTGTGGATGTAGCACATTGAAGGGTTCAGCTTCATGTAGTCATCTTGGCTGCAAATCCCTATCTCTCTAAGCACCAGGCCTTCTGTCCTATCTCTATATGAATGCCAAGTCCTTCAGTCAACACAACCAGCCAAATCTTCCAGGCCTGTCATGGTATCAGGTTGCCAATTTAACCCTGAAAGCAGTAAAATGTATGGAAATCTCATGTAAAAACCACTTCAAACACAATTTGCATTCAATGTTAGGAACACTTAAGTTGTAATATAAAATCTATATACTTGACTCTAATCAGTCTTTTAAGGTTTCCTTTTGTTGTTGATTATAATTTATAAAGTTACAGGGTTTTCTTTAGCTTCTCATAAAGCTGCTATTTCAGGTAATATTCTATATCAAGATGATCTAAATGTCTCCAGAAACCCAGTTAGAATTGGTCTACAGCAAGATAGTCTCTTAGCGTCCTGCCTAACTGAGGAGACACCCATGCAATGTATCTTCAAATAGGAACACATTCAGGCATCTTTAACCCATGGAATATCCAGCCCCCCCACCCCAGTAATTTCTAACAGCTTGGAAGAAAAACTACCAAAATAAGGAGTTATGAAATTTAAGCAGATAAGAGGATCCTAGGCAGGAGGGTTAAAAATAGAAATAAAGAATTAAACTTTAAATAATAATTTCTCACTCTAAGTAGGGTAAATAGAAAGAGAAATATTTTCCTCAAAATAAACAAACAAAATAGAAAATGACATGAAGGCTTTTATGTACAGTTTACAAGGTTTAGATGGATAATCTTTTGGTCTTCACAGTTTTCAAACAACTTTCATGGGGAAACATATAGTTCTAAGTGTACATTACAGAATTAACCCCATTTAAAAAAGCTAGAGAGAGAACAGCACTGTAAGCCCCACAAAACACGAAATAATAAATAAAAGACAATGACAGTAGAAAGCAAGCACACAGCAGAGAAAATGGACAATACCAGAGTTGATTTCGTGAGAAAGTTAACACAAGTGGCAAAATTTTTTTAACGGAGCAAACACAAAATAGCTTTATCAGAAGTGAAAGATGAAATTAGCACACACCTTAAGGGATGAGTGGATATTAGGAAGGACTTCATGGTAAGTAGTGTATCAACTCAGGTGAAATGGACAGATTCCATTCCATTTTCCAAAGAAAATTATACAGCTCACTACAACTGAATGAGAAGACATAGAAAATCTTTAATAACTCAGTATCTTTCAGAAAATGTAATCTATAATAAAAAAACTACCCTTGAAAGAAAAATTGAGGCCCAGATAACTTCACTTGAAAATTCTGCCAAATTAAGACATGTAACTAAATTAAAAAAAAAAAAAGACCTGTAACTAATACCAATCTTATAAAAACTCATTCAGAGAATAGAGATAACTAAAGTAGCACAACTCATCTTAAGAGGACCGCGTAATACTCATCCAAAACCCAACAACGATTATTAAAAGAAAATTAGAGACCAATTTCTCTAGTAAACACAGATGCAAAAAATAAAAAAATACATATGGTAATAAAACCCAGTGATATATTGGAAAGATAATATTTTATGATCAAATAGTATTTATTCCAGAAATGCATTCAAAATTCAGTCAAGGTCTTTGACTACAGTAACAGAATAAAGAGAAAATAATTTAAATATTTCAACACTTAAGAAAATCCAAATCTCATTCATGTTAAAACTCGGCTAATGAGGGGTAAGAAAAAAATTTTAATATCATAAAAGCTATTTACAAAATACCTAAATCCAATGGCATATCCAAAGATGAAGTATTAGAGGTCTATCAGTGTAAAAATCTGCAAAAAAATACTAACAACAACAAAAAAACTAGCACATAAAAATCAACATACACCATTGATTAAGTACAATTTATTCCTGAAATGCAAGGAGGATTCAATACATGAATATCAATGTAATATACCACATTTATAAAATAAAGAGGAACAAAACAGGATCACCTCAACTGATGGAGGAAAAGCACTTGATAAAATTCAGTACCTGTTCATAAAAAACCATCAACAGACTAGGAATAAAAGAAAACTGTTTCAACATAACAAAAGCCATATATGTAAAGCCCACAGATAGCATCGTGCTTGATTGTGAAAAACTGAAAGTTTCTCCATGATCAGAGAAACTTTGATCTCTTCACTTTCTTCCATAAGGGTGGTATCATCTGAGTATCTGAGGTTATTGATATTTCTCTCGGCAATCTTGATCGAGCTTGTGCTTCATCCAGCCTGGCATTTTCAGAATGTACTCTGCATATAAGTTAAATAAGCAGGGTGACAATATACAGCCTTGACATACTCCTTTCCCAATTTGGAACCGGTCTGTTGCTCCATGTCCAGTTCTAACTGTTGCTTCTTGACCTGCATACAGATTTCTCAGGAGGCAGGTCAGGTGGTCTAATATCCCAATCTCTTGAAGAATTTTCCACAGTTTGTTGTGATCCACAGTCAAAGGTTTTGGCGTAGTCAATAAAGCAGAAGCAGATGTTTTTCTGGAACTCTCTTGCTTTTTCTATGATCCAACAGATGTTGACAATTTGATGTCTGGTCCCTCTGCCTTTTCTTAATTCAGCTTGAACATCTGCAAGTTCACAATTCACGTACTGTTGAAGCCTGGCTTGGAGAATTTTGAGCATTACTTTGCTAGCATTTAAGATGAGTACAATTGTGCGGTAGTTTGAACATTCTTTGCCATTGCCTTTCTTTGGGATTGGAATGAAAACTGACCTTTTCCAGTCATGTGGCCACTGCCGAGTTTTCCAAATTTGCTGGCATATTGAGTGCAGCACTTTCACAGCATCATCTTTTAGGATTTGAAATAGTTCAACTGGAATTCCATCACCTCCACTAGCTTTGTTCATAGTGATGCTTCCTAAAGCCCATTTGACTTTACATTCCAGGATGTCTGGCTCTTGGTGAGTGATCGATCACACTATCATGGCTATCTGGGTCATAAAGATCTTTTTGGTAGTTCTTCTATGTACTGCCACCTCTTCTTAATATCTCCTGCTTTTGTTAGGTCCATACCATTTCTGTCCTTTATTGTGCCCATCTTTGCATGGAATGTTCCCTTGGTGTCTCTAATTTTCTTGAAGAGATCTCTAGTCTTTCCCATTCTATTATGTTTAGTGAAAAATTAGTAAATCAGTACTATTATAATGTCAACACCACCCAAAGTGACCTACAGATTTAGTGCAATCCCTTATCAAAATCTAAACATATTTTTTCAGAAATTGAAAAATCCATCCTAAAAGTCATATGGAATCTCAAGTAATCCCAAGTAACCAAAATAATTATTATGTACTTTATTATGTTCCCCAGAATTCATTATGTTGAAGCTCTGACCCCTCAGTAGCTCAGATTGTGACTGCATTTGGTAACAGGACCTTTAAAGAGATGAACAGAATGGGCCCTAGTCCAATCTGACTGGTGTCCTTAAAAGAGGAAATCTGGATACATGAGAGACTCCAGGGATGTGCAGAAAGAAAGACAATGTGAGAACACAGTAACAAGGTGGCCATCTAAAAATGAGAGGACTCATGAGGAAATATAATTTGCAAACTGACATATGAAACCTAGCTTTTTTGTTTGGTACTCATAAAGAGATCAAATTGCAGTATCCAATGGATCATAGCAAAAGCAAGGGAATTCGGAAAAAACATTAACTTCTGCTTCATTGACTATGCTAAAGCCTTTGTGTGAATACTGAGAGATGGGAACAACAGACCACCTTATCTGACTCCTGAGAAATCTGTAGGCAGGTCAAGAAGCAAGTTAGAACTGGACATGGAACAATGGACTGGCTCCACATTGGGAAAGGAGTACATCAAGGCTGTATATTGTCACCGTGCTTACTTAACTTATATGCAGAGTACATCATGAGAAACGCTGGGCTGGAGGAAGCACAAGCTGGACTCAAGACTGCCAGGAGACATATCAATAACCTCAGATATGCAGATGACACCACCCTTATGACAGAAAGCGAAGAGGAACTACAGGTGAAACTACAGGAGAGTGAAAAAGCTGGCTTAAAACCGAACATTCAAAAAACTAAGGTCATGGCATCTGGTCCCATCACTTCATGGCAAAAGGGGAAAAAGCAGAAACTGTCAGAGGATCTCATTTTCTTGGGATCCTAAATCACTGTGGACGGTGACTGTAGCCACAAAATAAAAAGATGCTTGCTCCTTGGAAGTAAAGTTATGGCAAATCTAGACAGTATATTAAAAAGCAGAGATATTACTTTATCAACAAAGGTCTATATAGTCAAAGCTGTGGTTTTTCCAGTAGTCATGTAAGGATGTGAGAGTTGGACATACAGAAGGCTGAGCACTGAAGAATTAATACTTTGGACTGTAGTGCTGGAGAAGACTCGAGAGTCCCTTGGACTGCAAGGAGATCCAACCAGTCAATCCTAAAGGCAATCAACTCTGAACATTCTTTGGAAGGACTGGTGCTGAAGCTGAAGCTCCAATACTTTGGCCACCTCATGCAAAGAACTGACTCACTGGAAAAGACCCTGATGCTGGGAAAGATTGAAGGCAGGAGGAGAAAGGGGTGACTAAAGATGAGATGGTTGGATGGCATCACTGACTCAATGGACATGAGTTTGAGAAAACTCAGAGATGGTGAAGGACAGGGAAACCTGGTGTTCATGGGGTTGCAGAGTCAAATATGACTTAGCAACTCAACAACAAAAGCATGAAGACTAGGTGGGAATAAACCTCACTGTTATGCATACCAGGAATTTATCCCTGTGGCAATTTGATTAATCATTCACCAAACCATCTATCTTTCCTTCCTGGACACATACCTCGACTACATGTTCTGGATTCCTTGCAGTCAAGTATGGCCACACTGTGTTCTGGTGAATGACTTGTGGATTGAAAGAATATATCCCATTTCCAGGCCTGATCTTTAAAATCCTCCCATGTGCTATCCTCCATCTTCTGAGAAATTACCTGAGAGAAGGGCAGAAATCTGGGTGAGAACTCCCGGGAGAGCTGCCATACTAGGAACATACATGCCAGACTACTAAGCAAGAAATCTTTATTGCATTAAGCCTCTAAAATGTTGATTTTTTTAAAAAGTTTACCCAGATTCAACATGAAAATTTAAAAAAACTAACCAGTAAAAAATTGTTAATCATAGCCAACCACTAAATTAACATTTTTACTCAGTTTCATAACACTGCTAACAAAATACCTGCTTAGAACTCAAGTTCACTGCTTTCACGTGAAGTATCTTCCTGGCCACAGTCTTCAGCCTGAATTGGTACATGTGAGTATACCTGGCTTTGGAAGCAATCATAACTTGCATATATCTGCACATAGAACATTCAATTTATCTGCACACACAAAATTTCATCAATAGTATATGCCAAGACAGAATGAACACAATGATTGCAAAACTGAAAAATTCTTTACCTTGTTTAAACAACCTCTTTGGAAATGAATATGAAGAGCCCTCTGAAAAGATTTTGAACTTTTTGAATATACTTGGAATACTCTGATCAAAGTCTTCATCAGTATCTGCTCAAACTAAATGGTAGTAACAGGTTGAACTGTTTCCTTCTATTGAAAACTGTTTTATACAGGACACAGAAGGACAGTATGGGTTTCAAACAAAAGTTTAACAAGGGTTTGGCCAGGAATTAATTCTAAGCATCTAACTCTATAAACAAAGGTGGGGGTCCATCGCTGACCATATAAATGGGGGTTTCTTAATAATATGGTTCTGTAAGTTCACATTCAGTATCCACCTTTGAGGCACTGACGTCCCCAGTGAAGAGGCTGGAAGAAATCTATAACCACAGGCTGCCTGAGACTTCATCACACACAGAGAAGAGTATACCAGAGAAGCTAGAAAGACAGGACCCATTAACCAACAATGATTAAGTTAATACACCACTTGTGTTTCTCAATTGATGCCTCCAGAATTTCAAAATTACCACTGGCTTGAAGCCTCTAATGGATAGTTCTAGACTGGAAACCTGCAGGTAGGTTGGGAAGAAGATTCAATTAATATAAACTTATAAAAGAAAATCTTATTGCAATCTCATCTTTGTCTAAAATCAAGCAACAGTCAGAGATTTCTTATTACCAACAAACTTATAAAGTTACACATTTCTTTCAGGAGTGCTTTATTTATACAAATAAATCTTTTGGTTTATTTTTTTATTTCAGTGGGAAAATGTGAGTTGACCCAGATGATGGTATTAATGTAAACTTAGGGAAAATATGTCAAAATTGGCAAAACTGATAGAATGACTTAAGTCTGGAAAATATCATAAGTAGTTATAAATAATAAATTCATTTCTTAGCTAAGAGCTTTGAGTTGAATATTAAATTAAATTATTCTGGGAATATGAAAGGAAAAACAGAATTAACATTTGTTTTAAACTTCTGATTGCTGTGTATGCATCACTTTCCTTGATGATTTAGCTTAATTCCTGAATCAAATACATTCAGTTAATTTTTTTAATTCCTCAATTTTATGGTCTCAACCAACTTCAGTTTGGGAATTTGAATTAAATGCCTGAAACACATAGTCTAAATGTCTTAACATTATTATTTCTCAATAAAGAATACAACCTAAACCTTAGCATCTACACATAAATTGCCTTCTTTATAAGATTATACCTATTTATATAAGTAGATTAAACATAGATGTAGTTACATTAAGACACATGTACAAAATAGCCTGAGATTTAGAAATTAGTTGCCACATAATACCAACCTGAAATGTTATCATTTACACATGTACATAAATCACAAAAACACTCACACACAAATCTGTTGCCTAAAAATAGATTAGCACATACTAGCATAAAACATCATTTTATATATATATATATATATATATATATATAATGTGCCTATTATACACCTTACATAACAGATTTTTAGAAAAAACTTTTATGAAATATATCATGTTTCCTTAAATTGAATATAACCAATTAAACCTTATTATGGGGCTTTCCTTGTGGCTCAGCTGGTAATCTGCCTGCGAAGCGGGAGAGCTGGATTTGATCCCTGGGTTGGGAAGATCCCCTGGAGAAGGGAAAGGCTATCCACTCCAGTATTCTGGCCTGGAGAATTCCACAGAGTGTATAATCCATGGGGTGGCAAAGAGTCAGACACCAGTAAGCAACTTTCACTTTCACAATATGAAATTAACTCAAAATAATCGGGATGAGAAAGAAGTCTAGTAAAATTATAGCTAATAGACACTGTGAAGAGCAAGAGTATTTGCCTTCACAGAAGCAGTCAACGCGCAGAAACAGTGGCCACGGCATCAGGGAACATAGACCTGGTCCTGGATGTGGCATAACCTACTGGCATGTTCAGCAGGTCACAAACCCTTACAGCCTCAGTTGCTAAAAATTTTAAATGAGGAAAATGAATGACCTGATCTCTTAAGAAAACTGAAACATTATGAGTTTATGACTCTATGAAAAATAGAGAAATCTCAACTAGCAAGAAGTCAAAGATTTGTCTTTTATAAGACAAATACGTGGAGGATGCAATGTTTTATTTGCTTCCTATTTGTAAACATCAAATTTCAATTCAAATACTAAGAATATAAGGCAGTAAGTCATTGCTCATCACCTATGCTTTGTGCATCAGAACACTGAATATTTTTAGTGGAATCCTCATTTCATTCTAAATATTCTCTCCAGTCTCCAACTCTCCAAGTTCCAGGCTTCTCTTTCTTCTGTTACCTACAAAAAGCTATGTTTAAATTAAAACATGCTTACTGAATAGTGAACACTTGCAGGTAGGGCAACTCCTCACTTCCTGTGGAGGAAGGAAAAAGCAGAAAAAAGTTTGTTTTTCTATTTGATCTATGGGTCAAAGAAACAGATTAAACATTGGAATGACATATTGCAAAATAACAGAGCAAAATTTAAATAACAATTCAAATAAATAAGATTTATTCCATTTCTTATTAGTTTGTCTTGGTCATTTCTAAACATCATCCTGCACAAATTTATCAACTTACCTGGAGACCCTGGGCCAGGAAGTAGTTAAATGAGCAGGTGCCAACTTTATCCACTCAATTGCCTTGTTTTCCCCACCAAAACGAACGCTTTTAAAACCAACAGCTAGCAAAAGGCCTATTTAGAACTACCAGTTTTGTTATTTTAAGACAAAATAATTTATTTCTAATGTAGTAGTAGCTCAATGAAAAGTGAACATTTCACCATAATGAGTGATCGCCTGTCGTCCCCTCTGAGAATTACTTGATGCGTGAAAATATTAAGTCTCTTAGGTTTTGAGGTTTATCAAGCTTGATTTTAGCATTTCTTGAATATATACTGTGTTGGACAAAAGGTTGGTTCAGTTTTTTCCTAGGATGGCTCCAGTAGTGCTTGTCTTTAACCTCATTCGAAACAATTTTGTAGGTTGTATTGTGACAGCCGTCTTATCAGCATGCATTTTACAAAAACCTATCAAAATTTGTGGATTTTTGTGTAGCCATTTTAATATCAAAGATGGAAGAAAACAAGCAACATTTTCTGCATATTATGCTTTATTATTTCAAGAACAGTAAAAACGCAATTAAAATGCAAAACAAGATTTGTGTAGTGTATGGAGAAGGCGCTGTGACTGACTGTGTCAAAAGTGGTTAGTGAAGTTTCACGCTGGAGATTTCCTGATAAGATGATGCCCCACGGTCGGGTAGACCAGTTGAAATTGATAGCAATCGAGACATCAATAGAAAATAATCAATGTTATACCATGCGAGAGATAACCAACACACTCAAAATATCCAAATCAAGCACTGATAATCAGGCAAAAACTGCTACAGTTCTGATTCATCCACCATATTCACCAGACATTGTGCCTTCAAATGTCAATTTATTTTGGTCTTTACAAAACTTTTTTTTTCATTATTTTATTTTTCATTTATTAGTTGGAGGCTAATTACTTTACAATATTGTAGTGATTTTTGCCATACATTGACATGAATCAGCCATGGATTTACATGTGTTCCCCATCCCGATCCCCTCTCCCACCTCCCTCCCCATCCCATCCCTCTGGGTCTTCCCAGTGCACCAGCCCCGAGCACTTGTCTCATGCATCCAACCTGGGCTGGTGATCTGTTTCACCCTTGATAGTATACTTGTTTCAATGCTGTTCTCTCTGAACATCCTACCCTTGCCTTCTCCCACAGTCCCAAAGTCTGTTCTGTACATCTGTGTCTCTTTTTCTGTTTTGCATATTGGGTTATCATTACCATCTTTTTAAATTGCATATATATGCATTAGTATACTGTATTGGTCTTTATCTTTCTGGCTTACTTCACTCTGTATAATGGACTCCAGTTTCATCCATCTCATTAGAACTGATTCAAATGAATTTTTAATGGCTGAGTAATATTCCATAATGTATATGTACCATAGCTTCCTTATCCATTCGTCTGCTGACGGGCATCTAGGTTGCTTTCATGTCCTGGCTATTATAAACAGTGCTGCGATGAACATTGGGGTGCACATGTCTCTTTCAGATCTAGTTTCCTCAGTGTGTATGCCCAGGAGTGGGATCCCAATTTCCATTCCCTGGAAGACTGCAAAAGGCACCTGCAACAGTTCTTTGCTCAAGAAGATAAAAAATCTTTCTAAAGAAGATAGAACTGTGAAGTTGCCAGAAAAATGGCAGAAGGTGGTAGAACAAAACAGTGAATATGTTGTTTAATAAAGTTCTTGATGAAAATTTAAAATGTCTTATATTTTTATTTGAAAACCAAAGGAACTTCTTGGCTCACCCAATACTTTTTAATCTAATCTGGTTCAAACCTTGAGACTGCTGCCAAAAACAGATCTAAGTTATGCCAATCTTTTTAGGCATGTCTTGCGTATCGGGGGAAGCCCATGTACAAAGGAGTCAGAGAAGACCCTCTAACTTTTGCAAGAAGGACTGCAGTGAGACTTGAGACAAGAGACAATTAAGGACCGGGGTGCATCAACAACCAATGATAACTTCTGCATCAGACCTGTTTTTGCCCTTGGGATGGAATTTAGAAATTAGCACTTTAGCATGAACCTGAGGAACTTTACCTGTTTAAGGACAAAGTAACTGCCAACACAAAAGAGCCAACACTGAAGAATCCAAAATAAATGAATGTGAACCTTATATGATAACTCTTCTTCATTGAGTTTCATAAATGGGAAGGGGATTAAGAGGCACAAACTTCCAGTTAAAAAACAAGTAAGTCGTGGGGGTGCAATGTACAGTATAGGGAATAAAATCAATAACATTTTAAGTGCTTTTATAATGACAAATGGTAGCTAGACTTACTGTGGTGATCATTGTCTTTGCAATGTATAAAAATATAAAATCCCTATGTGGTATACCTGAAACTAATCAATATTGTAAGTCAAATTATACTTCAATTAACAAGAAATAACAGAGATCTCATTGGTGGTCCAGTGGCTAAGACTTTTTGCTCCTAGTGCAGTGGGCTTGGGTTTGATCCTTGGTCAAGGAAGTAGACCCCCATATGCCGCAATTAAAGAGTCTGTATGCCACAACTGAAGATCTTGCATGCTGGAACTGAGACCCAGCGAAGCCAAAGAGCAACCAAAGACCCCACGTGCCACAGCTGAGACCCAGCACAGCCAAATAAATATTTTTAAAAAAAGAAAAAAAATAACTTGTATTTGAAAAAACAGAATAAGTAAACCAATATATAAACCACTGAAAAGCCACAAAAATATTTAAAAAAAAGTATTAATAAGACCAAAGTGATAGGGTGAAAATAATGTAATTTAGGAAAAGTTTTTAGGCATTTGCAATTTCAAAAAAAATTGATTAAAAAAAAAAACTTACAGTACTCAAAACAGTGTTTACAAAATACATCACTCCAGAAACCGTTTGATTCACATGCCATCATCAGTGAAGCTAATCATGTAAAAAATCTGATAACTGATTTATGTATAATTCTGGCTAAACCATCCCAATGCACAAACTTCATTAAATTAGAACTAAATGCTTCTGGGACTGTAAAATGTAAAAATTTAAGACTGACACAATGACAAACACCTATTTATTATATTAAATACAAGCCTGAAACATTAAGTAGATATTACAGATTTCAAGAAAATTACACTTCAGATTCCCAAAATGTCTTGCTGGTGCTTTGACAACTGAAACATTGTTTTAGAGGCTTTTTCCAAAATTCATAAAAAAGCAACACTTGGGGGATATAAAATACACAAAATCCAAAACTTAAAAGTTTATTCAAAATTCTTTTGAATCCCTAAGGTGGCTGTAAACAGTCTGCTTTTACACGTTCATAGCTTAAAGGAATGTGACTATCACAGTTTATATGGATTTCTTACCCAGGAAGCCCACCAAGTCTACACAGTAGTTTCGTGTTTCCACAACCCAGTCCTCACATTGCCAGTGCTATCCGTACCCAGCAAGGGGCCCTCCTGCCCACTGCTTTTGATTGGTCCGTTCTGAATAGCCAAGTTCAGGCCATAAGACTTCTGCTGACTTTCAAGTTCAACTACAGTGGGCTTCCTTATCGCATCTTTTTTACTACTAGTTGAAATAGGCTTTTCAAAATTCCTGCTGCTTTTGGGAAGCGTGCTACAGGCATCACTGCTATCTTGCTGGGGGGGGTTGTACTGTCTCTCTCTGTAGGCTAAGTACGCCCTCCGACTCCGAGAGTGTCCTTCATTACTGCCCAGCCGACTTTTCGGCAGGCCGTTCTGCACACTGCCTTCCACGCTCGTGGGGACGTCGTAGGCATACTCTCTGAGGACCGTGAGTCTGCTGGCCCGGTGCCCTTTACTTCTGTTTTTATGATGGCGGCTCGGGTGCACATTTGTTCGAAATGGAACTTCTAAAGGCGCCACGTGCATTTTAATGTCATTGTCCATTGAATGTTCTGTCAGACTATTGTCGAGCTGAGGCGTGGCATTCAAAGGTAGGGAATTGGTGTGGCACTGGGCCGCGGCAGCCTGTAAGTTGGTTAATTTGCAGCCCTGGGAGGAGTTTTTGAAGCTCGAAGCGCTCTTGTTTGTGCATGAAGACTCTGCGCTGCTGTTGGTGCACTTGGGCGCCTCCCCGCTCGGCCCACTGGAGCTGGGGGGCTGCACGTTGACCTGGACTGAATAGGCGCTCCGTCCCGGGCAGCACGTCATGATCCACGCCAGCCGGACGTCCTCCCTGTTGACACAGTGGTGAACCACGATGAACGCGCTGAGGCTCAAACACGTGGCTCCAAAAAAGAAGCTAAAAACCAAGTCCAAAGGGTAATACAAAGAAACAGCCAAGGCCCCAGACATCCACAGGGCGACATACAAGAGCAAGGTGAGGCTGGCCCCCAGAAGCTGGGCGTGGAAAGTGTGTTCATTCTCCAGGGCTGATGTGGAAATCAGGGACAGAGACATGGAGTCCTGATGATTGACTTCGCCGTTCTCATTGGCTGCCAGCCGCTGCTGCTCCTCGGCAGGCTCCTTCAGCTCGTATTTGCGCTCAGGGTGTCTTTTCAACTGAATAAATATGCTGAGAAAGTACATACAGTTTACGAAAGTGATGAAGCTGGCGGGCCCATAGAAGGCTCCCAAGGAGGGTTCCCACGCCATCCAGCAACTAGGAAAGAAAACGGAGAACCAGCTCAGATGCTCCATGTGTCAAGAAACTGTTTAAGTTGCAGTAAGCGTTAGTGCCTGGGAAACAGTTCAAGGGGAAGCAACCAACTCAGGTACAAAGAGAACACTGAATACTCACTAGGGCGCGTTTGGCCGACTGCCATAATTCTTGATGTTTGCTGCTGCAGTGATGCCACAAACTATGATGGGTATACCACCGCCGATCAGGTAGAACCTAGTAGGGGCAACGATGGAAACAACAGCTTGTCAATCTAATTTGTTTAGGTATACACACTGTAGGATCTCATTTCTGCAGAAGTTGTTCCTTAAAGATTAATCACTACTTCAATAATTCAGGAGAGGTTAACATTTGCAGGCTCCTTTGTTAACAGTAACTTTTTTTTTTTTAAGTTTGTATTTATTCTTGATTTCTTTAGTTTAAAAAAGCGGGAGATCTACCAAGTTTGAGTCGAAGCAAAGCTGATCAGCTTCTGCCACCCTGTGGGCAGGCGACGCAACACCCAGTTCCTGCAGGTAGGGCTTTAATTTATACTTGTTTCTTTTAGATTCAGCCAGTGGAGCAGAAAGTTTGTCCACTGCAAAATGGACTTGAAGATCCCATTGTGCCACTGTTCACACTAAAAATGTAACAATGTCGTTTATTCATTAGTGCCCGGCTAGACCTGCATAATGCTTAGCAGGACCTGCTAGATCTAATGTCCTGCTGCTGTGTATGCTTATCCTCAGTCAGCTGAAATGGGGGTAAGGAAGGTACCTGGATCCCAGCTGCCCACAGCGCTTGGGCCCTTCCTCACCAGCTGCCCACAGACCAGCTGGGAGGAGCTGAGAGAGACAGAGTGCTGGCTGGTCCTCTGAAGAACAACTGTTGGGGCAGAGGGGAGCAGCTTCCCTGAGTTCTCTGAAAAGATCCTAGGGAACTTCCTGGCCTGGCGAGCTGCCCCTGGGTACAGCCAGTCTTAACTCTGCATTTGCCAGATTCAGAGACACAGTCCACATGCTGAATTGGCTGGATAAAGGCAATGCCCACAACGTATTTTTCCATATTTTTTTTCTTAGTCATGCTTACGGGTACTAAAAATCTTCAATATGATATTACTGCTGAAAAAGACAGCTAATTATTCCCATAAAATGATAGTCATGTCTTTTATTCCAGATTAGAGGAAGGCCAACATTTGTGACCCTGCCGTTCTTCCTGTTGAACTAATTCATAGCTGCTTCTGACCTGACGAAGAAGCATCAGTTCACCCACATTTGTCTCGCGTTCCACAGTACTCTCTGCCACTCCTTTCCCACCTCCATTCCAGGACTGCCTGCTACCAACTCATCCTTATTTTAAAGCTTTAAATCTACTTCCCCACTGCTTCTTCCTTCCAGCCTGTATGTATGTTCACGTTTTCTCCATCTTCTAAAACTTTCCTTCAACTACCAACTTCTTTCTTGCTCCCTTTGGTGACAAACACCTGGAAACAATAGCACCAACATGTATGTGCCTCCCCTTTATTGTGAGATGACGCTGCATCCAACCTACCGTGCTACTGAAACTGCCCTCTCTGGGGCCAGCAGGCTCAAGACAAGTCCCTGCCCATCCTCCACGCAGCCCGGATGCTGAGTTTCCTTAAGTTTCAGAGCCTGGGGAAGGAGGGCGGCCTACACGGTAAACCTGACCGTCTAAAGCAAAGGGCGTACCTGCCGGCCACGGGGGACTGCACAGGCTTTGGAGCTCAGGCTGCCTTTTACTAAAGCCTTTGTGCTTTTAATCACCTAACAGAAAGGAAACCCAACAGAAACGAACAGCTGCATGAGGACGGGGTTCTTCCTGTCTCTTAGCCAAACACTATCCCCCTCAGGCCCTTTAACACCACGGACAGGGGTATCAAATCGCATCCAAGACTCTGGCTGTGGCCGAGCACTCCTGCTGTCCCCTGCTGCTCACTGAACCACTCTCCCCTCAATCTTCACTGTTCTCTTTGGTTCTTCCCTTTATCTGCTATGGCCTATCTACTCAACATTGATATGCCCAGGGATCATTCTTAACTGACTTCTCCCTGGAAGAGCTCATTCCTTATCACTGCTTCAGTGAACACATGTGAACACATCTCCTGTCCTGTCCAAAGGGCACATGCTGTGTCCTCTCTGCTGAGCACCAGACTCCCAAAATGTAAACTTTCCTTGAGAAAGTATGGGTGAGCCCACTTCCCCTGTGCGTACCCTCCCTGGGTCCCCCCACCCACTTTTCCTCTGTGACTTTCTCAGTTGACGGATGCACCATCTGCAGAAGGACCCTAGCGAACTGGAGCATACAACCTGCAAGCCACCTTCAAGTTCCCGTACAGAGTTCCCAGATGCAGCTAGTCAACACTCCTAGAGAAACTGCCCCAAGTTTCCGAACACATGTCCTCTCTAACGTCCACGACACTGTGCTGGTTGTTCAGTCACTCAGTCGTGTCCGACTCTTGGGGACCCCATGGACTGCAGCACGCCAGGCTTCCCTGTCCTTCACCATTTCCCAGAGCTTGCTCAAAATCATGTCCACCCAGTCGGTGATGCCATCCAACCATCTCGTCCTCTGTCATCCCCTTCTCCACTTGCCTTCAATCTTTCCGAGCATCAGGGTCTTTCTAATGAGTCCGTTCTTCACATCAGGTGGCCAAAGTATTGGGAGCTTCAGCTTCAGCATCAGTCCTTCCAATGAATGTTCACAACTGATTTCCTTTAGGATGGACTGGATCTTCTTGCAGTCAAAGGGATTCTCAAAAGTCTTCTCCAACACCACAGTTCAAAAGCATCAATTCTTTCTCACTCAGCCTTCTTTATGGTCTAACTCTCACATGTGTACATGACTACTGGAAAACACATAGCTTTGACTACACAGACCTTTGTTGGCAAAACCTCTGCTTTTTAATATGCCATCTAGGTTTGTCATAGCTTTTCATCCAAGGAGCAAGCATCTTTAATTTCATGTCTGCAGTCACCAGCTGCAGTGATTTTGGAGCCCAAGAAGATAAAGTCTGCCACTGTTTCCACTGTTTCCCCATCTATTTGCCATGAAGTGATGGGACTAGATGCCACGATCTTAGTTTTCTGAATGTTGAGTTTTAAGCCAGCTTTTTCACTCTCCTTTTTCACCTTCATCAAGAGGCTCTTTAGTTCTTCATTTCCTGCCATAAAGGTGGTGTCATCTGTATACCTGAGGTTATTGATATTTCTCCTGGCAATCAAGATTGTGCTTCATCCAGCCTGGCATTTCACATGATGTACTCTGCATATAAGTTAAATAAGCAGGGTGACAATACACAGCCTTGAAGTACTTCTTTCCCAATTTTGAAATGAGTAGAAGACCCTAAGCAGTACTCATGGGGCTCTCCTAATGACCTCAGAGGAGTTATCTGTAGATGCCTCCTGCCTTCGGGCATTCTAATGCATAGCCCACAGTTTAACCTGGCCCTCTAAAGCCGGACACTCAGCTTTCCCTCTGAATCATGCTACTCTACACCATAAAGCCTAGGCTCCAGCCACAGTCAAACCACACTTCTCAGATCTGTTCAGCTTGCCATATGATCCTGAATCTAAAGTGCCACCTCTGCCCTTTATGTGGTAGTCAGGCAATTCTTAATAGCCCCCCACTCTCCCTGACCCCTCAGAATTCCAGTTCTTTTTTGGCGCTTTCAGAGAATGTACTTCCACTCCAGCTCTTACACAGTTGCAGCAGTTCTTCTCACACCTGTCTCCTCGCAAACTGTAAAGATCTCAAGGACAGGTCTTCTACCCATTGACTTCTACTCATCCAGAATAATAACTCATTGACAACTGATTTAAATTATGATATTAGGAACGGCACGACACCAAAACTGCTTTTTCTTTCATGGAGAATAACAACACTGACACGTACTTGAGAAGATTGAAATCTACTACATGACCTCAAGGAAATAAAAACAACGAATATTTTCAGAGTCTATTCCACGGCCAGTGCCATCCATCTGAAGTGCTTTACACGTTAAGTCACTTATGCCCCACAACAACTCTAAAGAGAATCACTGTCGCTTTCTAGATGAGACAGAAAGACAAGAGAGGACACAGACCTTCACAAAGAACTCCCAGCTGCAAGGCTGCTTACAAGTCTACTCTTTCTCGTTCCAAAGCTCACTCAGCAATTTTTTGTTATGACCATACTTCATTTAATTTAATATGTGTGGACATTTAACAGAAGATAGTACACGAAGATATTAGATACCTGAGCATTGGCCTTGGTGGAGGTGGCAGCTCATCAGGGTCCTGGCATCTTTTAGCTTTTTTAGTGACTTGTTTGTAGATGTTCCGAGCTGTCACTCCCACCCATAGTACTGTAGCAAGAGTGGAATAATGAAGAATTATTCCAACCTAGAGAGAAGATTGAAGAATACATGAACTAAAATTAAAAAAAAAAAAAAAAATTCCCCTTAACAATCAAAATACAATAATTGCCAGTAAGCTTCCTCAAAAAGACTGGTAAGTTACTTTGAAATATGGCTTGAAAACTGTATGAAGGTATATTCTAAGGATCCATTCCTTTGCCTGCTAATGAACAAAAAAAGCACTCTGAGAGACGTATAATAGAGGACTGAATCTATAGTTGAATATAGGAGGCCCATGGACTACAACTTATAGCTAAGATGATACTAAACATGCCATAGAATTCATTCCTGGACAACAGTAAACCAAAGCCATGTTTCCCATAGATGCTATGTTATAAATTAGAGGTGAGTTCCTAAAGTCTGTTTTAAGGAGGAATGAAGACGTCAAGGGTAAGTGAGAGTGAAAGTGAAAGTTGCTCAGTCGTGTCCGACTCTTTGCGACCCATGGACTATACAGTCCACGGAATTCTCTAGGCCAGAATACTGGAGTGGGTAGCCTTTCCCTTCTCCAGGGGATCTTCCCAACCCAGGGATTGAACCCAGGTCTCCCGCACTGCAGGTGGATTCTTTACCAGCTGAGCCACAAGGGAAGCCCAAGAATACTGGAGTGGGTAGCCTATCCCTTCTCCAGCAGGTCTTTCCGACCCAGGAATCAAATCGGGGTCTCCTGCATTGCAGGCGGATTCTTTACCAACTGAGCTATCAGGCGGACATCAAGGATAACCGGAGGGCAAAAGTCACAGCACACAGAGAATAAACTCTGGAGTCACAGACCTGAATAGTTCTAATTCAGAGCTTTTATGTACCAAACTGGATGGCAAGTGAGCAGTGTAACAGATTGGTGATTATTTGAAATGAGTGAGCTCTGGAGTTAACAATTTTGCCTGGTTTTAAAACCAGAATCTACCCCTTGTGACACCTTAGCTAACTCGCAGAACATCTCAAGCACTGTTCTCATTTGTAAACTGAGGATAATACTATAGTACCATTAGGCTTTAAATAGGACACCCTATATGAAGCATTTAGCACTTAATCTGGTACATAATATGTGATTAAAAATACAGCAATATTTTTATTATTATTAGGATTATGGTTTTAAGAAAATAACGTCAACATTCTTGAAATGAATGTTCCTCATTTGAATAGTAGAAAGACTATCCATAAGCATCCCTAGGGGTTTTTGTAGGGACTGAAAGGGCACAATATCTGGGACATAATAAGTACTGGAAAGACGATGGAGAACTGCAATACAGGTAAATGATGACACTGAGTTCCCTCCCAGGGGGATGACGGGGGGCATGTTTACCTTGTGAACTGTGTCTGAAGCAACAGCAGTTAAAGATAAAATTCTACATAAAGATAAATATGGGGTAAGAGGGGTTTAAAATCTACTTTAAGAAAAATAAATGCATGGGTCATTGGAGCAGCAAGGACATAATTCAATTTTCTTATCTAATTCTATCTTTTGATCCTTTCTTCTTACACAATGATTACAGGTAAAATTCTATTAACGAAAATTTTCAAGGAAAAAAAAAAAAACTTTAATTCAAAAAGGATAACTCTCCAATCTCAAGAAAATCAAATTGATCGACATCATCAATCCTAGGTAAGTAACAGAAGCATCTAGACTGCTGTCTAAGGTTCATGTTAATAAGACATGAACCTCAAACTTGGGGACATGGAAGTACACAGATTATTTTGCAGGGCAAAAACTAGGGTGGTCACTTGTCCAGGGAAGTCACTGTCCTCTCAATGACTGAAAGGGTTAGAGGGTGATCCAGCCTGGCCGAACCAGAGGGTCAAAGTATCTTCATCTTTAAACATTTTTTTTTAATTTAATTTTTATTTATTTATATTTTGGTAGTGCTGTGCAACACAGGGGATCTTAGTTTCCCAGTCAGTGACCGAACCTACGTCCCTGCAATGGAAACATGGATTCTTAACCACTGGATCACCGGGCAGGTCCCCACAGTATCTTCTTCTTAAGCAGAAAACTTGCTCCGTGGTTCCTATTAGTTTTATTCACTGCACTATAAAAGCAAAGCTTACAGATGTAAGTGGAACAAAAAGCATGAAATAACTCTCTGAGCTATCTGGAGTCACATCAAATGTTGTAAATAAAAATAGTATAATTGGATTTGGTGCATAAAAACCAAAACATTCAAAACCAATCAATGATATTGATTCAAAATGGTATCCTCTACTGTTTCTACAGTTTTCTCTGATGTAGAGGTCAAAAGAATGAGACAAGGTTGTAAATAAGCTTCAAAACAGAAGTTAAAAATATTTTCAACAAAGGAGGTGCAAGATGGAGAATTTTCTTATTTTAGATCTAAGAGGTGAAACTCAACCTTTAGATTTTGAAGTGTTTCCTATGGCATTTCAAAATTTGCAGAGAAGTGTTCATACTTTAAAAATACTAAAGCCTTCCAGTTAAACAATTATTACCAATAGTGAAATTTTAGGGGTCTGACAGCACCTGGTAGTAGTCACATAAGCAAATCACCAAATGTTCCATAAGACGGAATAAAGGAGGCACTGAGATCTAGTCTAGCAGCAATGATGTTCCTATCTTTTGGAAGGAGTTCCTTCCTATTTTGGGATTCCCAGGTGGCTCAGCAGTAAAGAATTCACCTGCCAATGCAGGAGATGCAAGTTTGATCCCTAGGTTGGGAAGATCTCCTGGAGAAGGGAATGGCAACCCACTCCAGCATTCTTGGCTGAACAATCCCATGGACAGAGGAGCCTGGTAGGCTACAGTCCATGGGGTCACAAAGAGTTGGATGCAACTGAGCACACATACATGCTTCCTATTTTATTCTCCATCAGACACTTGGGCTATACTTGAAATACAACCTCACTGTCACAATTTCTGCCACATAAATCAGATACATGTGGAAAATTTGTAAATAGTTTGGAAGTAATCTAATTTATAGGGCATATAAACGATTCATTAAATGCAACAGATGAGAACTTAAGAAAGTCACCTTACCTCAAGACATCAATTTTCAAAGCTGCAAAATGGATACAAAAAATTATCTTGAAGAGTTGGACTTTATATGTTACCTAACCATAAACATTCACATATCAGAGACCAGACATTTTAACAGATGGGTTTTTAACCACCAACAAAACCTACAACAGTGCAGCATACACAGCAAGTGTGCAAAAAAGTCATCTTTAATACTCACAGTCTGATATGAATATATATAAAAATTAAGAGCATCCACTACTGAATGCCTGAAATGTACGCCAAAATGTATTGGACAATTTTGTATGTGCTCCAATTTTATCCTCTTAGGGTCACCATCTGCTTAGTGCTACAGACAAGGAGATGGAGGCTAAAAGAAGTTAAATCATCCTCCAAAGGTCACATGGTCAGTGGTGGGGCAGCAACTCAAACCCAAAGCCTGCGACTCTTCTATTACATCATCCTGGTCCTCAATAACAAGAAGGCAGTGTTAAGGGTGGGGATTGGCAAGGAATACTCAGAGAGACTGTCATTTGAATCAGGGCTCTGCCACCCAAAGGCCCTAGACTTGGGGCAAGTTATTTCAATTCTCTAAGACTCAATTTCTGTACTAATAAAATATGAGTAAGAACTACCTCCTAGGGTTAATGGGAAAGTTAGGATAACACACTTGCAGTAGCTGGCAAGTAGAAAGCTCTTAACATCCACGGATTGAATCTTTCCCTGTGTATCCTATGTGCCCCTGCAGCAGTCCTCTGGACAACAGAGAGCAGAAGACACCTGAGAAGGTCAGCTGGCACGATAGTTAACAGATGAAATCATGGAGTGGTAGAGCAACACAGTATCCTAAATATTTGCAGCCAAATCCTTTCACTGCTTAGCTAGGAAACCAAGGACCAGAAAACTAACGATCACACAGTTAATCTGGCAGTACATCCTGACCCAGAACCCGGATCTCTTCCAAACCCTGTTGAGTCAACAGCCTCTTCTACGCTATCACTCAACTTCTTAGGTCCCCTTTGGCTCCTTTTGCAAAAGAAAGTTCAAGGCTACAGCATGCACCCCTGGCACCACCCAGAAAGGATGACATAAGAACCAGAGTGGGAAGTGCCTGGCTGGTGGGGCCATTAATAACCTCAGCCAATTACTTCAGGGAAGAAACTGCATTTAGAACCTATAGACACCACTCATAAAATACATGAGCTCTAAAAGGGAGATATGCCAAAGATGACACTGATCATGTGCACATATGAAATGCATGTAGAAGATGTACGCTTCAGGGTTCAGTTTCAGAGATGGAAGATGAGCCCACCCCATTATTTTGCAGAAGAAACATGAAGCCCCTACTAGGTTAAGAGGCTTCCCAGGTGTCTAAGTAGGTAAAGAATCTGCCTGAAATGCAGGAGACCCAGGTTTGATCTCTGGGTTGGGAAGACCCCCTGGAGAAGGAAATGGTAACCCATTCCAGCATTTTTGCCTGGGAAATCCTGTGGACAGAGGAGACTGGCATCACAAACACCCAGACACAACTGAATGAACAAGCCACCACCTCTAGGTTTGCTCATGACGAACATGAGTTTGAGCAAGTTCTGGGAGTTGGTGATGGACAGGGAAGCCTGGCACGCTGCAGTCCATGGGTCGCAAAGAGTCGGACAGGACTGAGCAACTGAACTGAACCGAGGTTAAGAGACGAGTCACACAGGCCATTCTGGCAGACACAGCTGGCTACTAACTGAATAAGGATTAGAAAAATAAAGTGAAGCAAGCCATCTCCGAGTCAGAAATAATAAGAATGATGCTATGTCTTTCACAGAGGAAGAACACTGTAAAAAAAAAAAACAGAAGAAAACAACATATGAAAACATCTAGAAGTCTGCCCACCCCACATTTTTCAGGTAATTCTTTACCTAATAGACATTCATTCTTGAGGCCCTGAAAACTCAGTGTACTTTCCTATCCTTTTCATTCTAGAAAAGGTATAAAATACCATTCAGGATGATGAAAGGCAGTCATTTCTACCATGGCCTCTTTCTGTTCATTTCCTTAGTGAAATAAATTTATGTGTCTACTTCCAGAAATCAATGAGTATTTTTAGACAGAATTGAGACTATTACCACCATTGTGTGTTGAGTACACTAATAGTCTATGTTCAAAACAACTCCAGGGTTGAATGAGTTCTACTATTTGCAAACAGAGGCCTTTTTTGTTCATCTACCCAGTCAGTATCTGCTGAGCACCTACTACTCGTCAGGTCTTATACTGATTCTTGGATGAACAGTGGTGAATTGAATTGGTATAATCCCCGTCCCTGTAGAGCTCCGAGTCCAGGGACAACAAATAGGTAAATGCCAGTCAATTACAAAGTTTTGCAGGCACTATGGAATGTTAATCAGCAGCAGAGGATAATGAGGGGAAGAGGTGGAGCGACTGCACCTCTAAAACAGTAAACTGAGACCTACAAAGAAACTGGCAGTCACCCAGGTGAAGAAGGCAGAAAATACTAAGAGAAGCACTATCTTTTGTACACGTATTAAGTTGATTTGGGATCCATTACCTAACTTCTCGTAGGCTTCAAACAAATTTGATTACAGATGTATCGTAATGGCCCTAATACAGGGGAATATTCTGCACAGCTAAGAGATAATTATACCAATAACAGTCGTAGTTATAGCTTACATTTACTGAGCACTTACTGTATACCTGCTACTCTGGAGTCATTTAATTCTCTCAACAATTCTTATATATACACGTACATATTTGAAACTGCTTTACATGAAGAAAATATTGGATTCATCAACAGCCGTAGGTTAATGACACATTCTAATGACTGAGCCAAGCACGCAAGCGTGGCCTGCCTTTATTTAGTTACTTAAATAGTTGTTATTAATAATTAGTGGCTACGAATCTATCAATAAGACAAAAGGTAAGATCTTGACAAAAGCCTCTATCAGCACGTAAGAAGCCCTTCA
This sequence comes from Cervus canadensis, assembly GCF_019320065.1. Classification (NCBI taxonomy): domain Eukaryota; kingdom Metazoa; phylum Chordata; class Mammalia; order Artiodactyla; family Cervidae; genus Cervus; species Cervus canadensis. Next base: position 22,937,334 of record NC_057404.1, on the reverse strand, counting down.
CCCAAGGTAATCATCACCATCTATCCTATGTTTATCATCCCTTTGCCTGCTTTCTTATACAGTTTTACCGCACCCACATATTTTCATTAAAAGTATGCTGTTTCATTTTAGTTATGTTTAACTTTATAAAGAAAGATATCAGGGTGAATGTAATTTATGGGCCTTAATTTTTTTCACTTATATTCCTGAGACTGACTCGCACTGCTATGCCTTGTTGTAATTCATTAATTTTGACTCTTGCATAATATCACCATTTATTCATTCACTCTCTCGGTGATGGGCACTTGGGTGGCTTCCAGGTTTCTGCTACCGTGTAGAGTGCTGCTATGAATATTCACAGGCACTCACCCTAAGCCCTGGAGTGGGACTGTGTGAATGTTTACCTGTAGAAGGTAAAGCCTCCCAGAGTCATCCGCTTATATTCCTACCCAGTATGTATAAAATATGTGGATCCACATGTTCTTCCATACGTGGCCCTGCTGGGCTTAATTTTTGCTGGCAGAAAAGGCATAATATGATAGCGATCTGAACTTGCATCTCCGTGACCACCAATGCCATGTACCCTGGCCCTCCGTCTACTCTGTTATGAAATGCCTGTCACTCTCACGACTTCTCTACCTGGGCTGTTTGTGGCAGTCTCACTGATTAGTTTTTAATATATTTATGTATTTTTTTAAATTCTAATGCTCCGTCAGTGGTTATGTATTGAGAATTTGTGCTGTGACGTGCTTAGTCGCTCAGCCGTGTCTGACTCTTTGTGACCCCATGAACCACACAGTCCATGGAATTCTCCAGGCCAGAATACTGGAGTGGGTAGCCTTTCCCTTCTCCAGGGGATCTTCCCAACCCGGGGATTGAACCCAGGTCTCCGGCACTGCAGGCAGAGTCTTCACCATCTGAGCCACCAGGAAAGCCCATATGTACTGAGACTAGTGTCTTCTGATGTGGAACTTGTCTTTTCCTTTTCCTTAGGAATCTTCATTTTTTTAAGAAAAAGATATTATTTTTAATTTAGTCAAGAGTACATCCTTTCTTTTCTAGTCATATTTAAGAAATCCCTCCTTATCCCAAGGATTATGATATTTTCTAATATAAATTTTAACACTTTCGTTTGGACTTGTAATATTTAATCTACCCAAAGCTGACTTTTTTAACGTGGTATGAAGTACAGATCCACTTTAATCTTTCTTCCACATGGATTTTCCCCAGCTCCCTTAACTGGACAGTGGTCTGTCTTTACCTAGCCATGAGACACGTAACATCTGTCTCAAACCAAAGCTCTGCATGCGTCTGCTTCCAAGGCTGCTACTCCACTGTGTTGGTCAATTTATCTATCCCTACTCTACTCCACAGTTTTAATTCCAACAGACTCAACAGTTTGGTGATAAGAAGACTTCCTAATCTACTATTTTTCAGAAGTGTCCTAACTATCATTGGTCCTTCTTTACTTTCATATAAATTTAAAGACCATTTTATTGAGTTTCATGAAAAATTCTCTTATCTACAGATTAATTTAGGAGGAACTGCTACCTCTCTGACTTTAACTTTTCCTATCCTTGGGCCTAGAGTATTTTTCCATTTATTTAGGTGTTCTTTAATGTGCATTGAAATTTTACCTGCAAATCTTAAATATCTTTTATCATTTCTAAGTACTTGATATTTTTTGATATTACATAAATGTTACCTTCTCATTAATTACGTTTTCTCTTGGTTACATTTCTGCATACTAGAAGCACATTTCTGTATATTAAACTACATTAAAAAAAAATACATACATTGGAAACTAAGTTTTCCTATTTTTCTAATAATTTATCTGTAAATTACTTTAGCTTTTCTAATGTAAATAGTCACATCATTTGACAACAACTCAATTATTATTCCCAACTTACAGGTGAGAAAATTGAGACACTGAAATATTAAATATTGATATCAGGATCAAATTGCAGTCCTATGTTCACGGCAGTATTACAACATTCAAGAGCTGGAAACAATCTAAATGTCTACTGATAGATGAATGGATAAAAAAAATGTGGTGTATATATACAATTACATATGTATTCAGTCTTAAAAAGCAAGAAATCCTGTCACATCCCACACCATGAATGAACCTTGAGGATATTATGTTAAATGAAATAAGTTAATCATGGAAGGAAAAGTACTGCATGATTTCACTTATATAAGGTATTTATGAAGTCAAGCTCACAAAGACAGAAAGTAGATGGTGGGGCCAGGAGGTGAGGGGAAGGGATACAGGAGGTAGCCGTTTCGTGGGTCTAGTTTCAGCCACATAAGATGTGTAAGTTCGAAAGATCTGTACGTCCTTAGAGTTAATCATCATACAACACACTTAGAAACTGGTTAAGAGGGTAGATCTCATTATCTGCGATTAAAAAAAGTTAAACAAACTGCCCATAAAAACACTGGAAAAAGCAGAATTGACATCCAAATCCAGGTAGTCTGCACTCTGAATTTCTATGTGAGACTGTTTGCTATGATACATATAGAAAATAAGATGCAAATAAATATAATTTTATGTATTTCCTACTCATATATTAAGAAGTTTTGCTTTTTATACTTAAACTATAAGAATACTGTTTATTAATGCTACATATGTAATCATTTACTTGAAAATAAGAGTTGAAGATTTTTAAATTCTTCATATTTACCACACCTAGGAAGTTTCTTGTTTTTATATCTTACAGTTAAAATTTTTATAATTCCTATTTCCATAAATAGATAGAATAATTTTTAAAATCCTGTCAGAAAATGTTACTTCTTTCAGCTATATCAGAATTTTACAAATTTTTAAAATTCAATGTTTGTCATTATAACAGATATAACAAGTAGCACAAAATTCCCAAAGATAAAAAGACAAGCTCCATAAGTCATATATGCAGTTGTGAAATGATAATTCAGAACCTGAAGTATACTGCTGAATTATTTAAGTAACATTCAGGTTAACTTTAATTAGCTAAAGAAAAAAAGCTTTAAAGAAACAATTTCCCTTTACAGTTAATGAAACATATGAAATTACTTTTTAATACCAGTTTATATTTTTTTATTTTAGTTTTTCACTTACTGCTTGGCAGACGCTGGCATTTCTAGTTTGACTTATTCCTCCCACAAAGACCACACAGGTCAGAAAAATATGAAAGCACAAATTCACAAGCATGTGCCAGCCTTTGAGACTGATTCTAATCAAACTGTTAAAAGAAAAGGGAAAAAATTAACACTCAGGTTAACATACTTGAAGCTGGACATCTCCAAGTTAACATACCTAATTCATACAAAGCCAAATGTAAATGTGTAAACATTTTATTAAAACATACTATCACACACACACACACACGGGTTTTGAGAAATCCCTCAACACAATACAGTTTCTTAACATTTAACTTTATACACTAAAAAAGACAAGTTAAATGGAACTACTACATCCACTAAAGGCTACACAAATTCTCCATAATAAGAAATATGTCCACTTTTGTTAGTTATGATGTCTTATGACAGATGGATTACTTGTTTTGCTTCCCAGAAATTTCTGCAAGATGCCAATCTCTATTTTTCCTGACCTACTAGGATAACACGGTCTAAACAACCAATGCATTTCCTCGTGGCCTTTCATAATGAAATGCTCAAGTCTTTCTTTTTTATATCAAAATCTCCTTGTTTCCTAACTAAATGTCAAGAAATGTCATATATGTCCAGCTTAAAGAGGAAAATACATTCTAGCAAAACCTCTTGAAAGTGTATTTCTGCTTAGCAAATCCTTTCAGTTCATTATATCTCACCATAAAATAAAAATTTCTGTACCTTTGCCTCTAATTAACAAAAACCATATCCCACACTTAAATGCCACAAGCTTTCTTAAATGCCATCTGTAAAAGAGACTATCACAACAGGCAAAAACTTATGAAATAGAAATAATACCACAGTCTGGTTCTGGAAGACACCTCTGCAGGTAACCAGGCTCCACTTTACCTCACCCCCATGCCCCACTCCCCAACACATACTTCCCACGTTCTTTGCCAGGTACAAACCCAGCAGGATGACTGAATGCTGCAGAAGATGAGTTTATTACCACATGCACTTATTATGTCTTGACTTGCATGAAGAAGGCCTGGGGGTATTCTGAAGTAACTGCCCTTACTTTGGAAGGACAGCATGGTATTAAATTAGAATAAAATTTTATCCTAATTACATGTGAAATGATGTCCACAGGCCTCTGCAGTCAGTTTTCGTTCTTACCTGTGATGGTATATGTAACTGACGATGACCGCTAAGAGGCACAAGAGAAGAATAACAGCCGTAGTGTAGACCACGGGGTGCAGGAGATGGGCCGCCTGGGTGTAGAGCTCGGACCCCGTCAGATCCTGAAGGGAAGAACGAAAGCATTATTCTAGGAGTGCTTCTCTGGACAGAGATGTTGGGATTTCCTCAGGGACTAAAATATACCGATAAAGAGAACTCTGGCCCTTGGATCTCTTCATTGTATCCAAGGGCTATGTTTCACGCTATTTTCCTCACACATTACTATGCCCTCCTAACTTGCACTGTGTCACTACTCATGTAGTATGTATATACACATACATGCACACATACACACCCACTCTTCTTACCATGGGCCATCTGCTTTATACATGTGAACACTGACTCTCCTTTGAGGGTAGTGGAGAGGGAAAGCAGGGATTTAGAAGGTCAACCAGAGACTACAGTCTTTTTAATGCCCTCAGCTTCCCTGGTGGTTCAGACGGTAAAGAATGCAGGAGACCCAGGTTTGATTCCTCGGTCAGGAAGATCCCCTAGAGAAGGGAATGGCAACCCACTCCAGTATTCTTGCCTGGAGAATCCCATGGACAGAGAAGGCTGGTGGGCTACAGTCCATGGGGTTGCAAAGAGTCAGAAGTGACTGAGTGACTAACACTTCATTCTCACCCAACGTATCACTCCGCACATTCACCAGCTAATAAGGTACAAGACAGCAGCAGTATCTCCAAGTCAATAAAGCCTAACCTCCCGCAGTCAAGTTCAACAAATATGAATGGGCCAGACACTGTGGAAAGGACAGGGATGTGACGCTAACCCACTAACCCATGATTTACGCTCTAGAAGAGCTGAGAAGTCAAAGAGTCCTCAGACACGCAATGAGATCACAACAATTGTTTGATCAACATAAGGGCAGGCCTGTGACTGAGAACTTAAGAGATCAAATATCAGTAATAATAAATAATAATAACAGCAGATCACTCACAGAGCATTTATCATAAACAAGGCACCATGCCAGCACCCTACACAGAATAACCCTATAAACTAGGTATATTGTTAGTCCCATTTTATAGCTTGAAAAACTGAGGCACAAAGAGGTTAAGGGCTGGGAAGATCAGATCTGAAAGAGTTCGTGGCTGCCAAGGCTCTGCTTCCTAAAACAAACCAGACAGTGACTTCCTAAAATGAAAACATCATTCACCTGAAGGCTTCCTTCCTGACAAAGGCCTGGGGCAGGCTTGGAAGATGTCTCTCCCTGGGCCCCGGACACCACGCCAGACAACCAGGGCTGCAGGTTCACCAGGCCCTGTCACCAAATTCTCCTTCTAAACTGATTCTGAAAGCTACAAAATCACAGCTGGACGTGGGAAGCAGTTCACAGTGGGATGCACGTCTAGTCATGAAGTTATTAAGATAATTCCTGAAACTAAAAACACCAAGATGATGAAGACAGGAAGGAATGGGTGACAGACACAAGAGGACACTGAGGATGGCTCAACACGGAAGAAGCAGGGAAGGAAGCAGCACCTTTTCCTGGGAAGAATCAGTGGTCAACAGGGCATAATTACACACCCAGAAAGATCTATCAGAACACCTTCACAAGTCCCTCACCATTAACAAATGACTAACACAGGCCACAAAGCCTGACAAAAGTCAGAGTTAATGAGAAACTGGAGGTACAACAGGGGAAATTCCACCCCAGCCCACAGTCAGAGGAGTCACAAGCCTGCACTTCATCTACGTATTTGTTAAATGCCAACTGGGTGACCACCATGGCCAGGCACTATGCCAAGTACCGGGTATTCAGGGAAACACAGGATCCCTTGGGGGCTGACGGTCTATAAACTAAGACCTGAAAGGGAAAATGCAAGACAGAAACCTACAGCCACCATTCTCAACAACCTGTCCTTGTAAGATGCCCATGGGACTAGTCTATAGAACACAGTTTCAACGCATCAATACTTGCATTCTGCTAAAAATCCAGAATGTTAGAAGAGATATTCAAAGAAGACTGGGGCAATGAGAGCCAGTTAGACACTAGCTGGAGTAGACAGATTCTCCCTCGTTTCTATGAAAAGCTTCTACTCCCATGGAGACCAAATAATTGAGGACAAACTTTCAGTGCCTAGGATGTGGTCTCTTCACTCCTTCTATGCACTGCCTGTTTTCCAGTCCTTCAGGAAATGTTCAAGAATACTCTGCCACCACTAGCTATATGATCTGGGGCAGTTACCCCACAGTAAAATGGAGACATCATAGTCATCCCATCCGGCAGGGTCTGGGGAAGGGGCAGAACTTGTGTATGCCTGCCTTCCACAGGCCTTTGTAGAGAATAGCAAAACACAGGTAGCTGGATATTATCCAGCAAAACATCAGACAAAGTGCCAGTTCAGTTCTTACATCTTATACAATATTTATGGTTAAAAACGGAGAAGGCAATGGCAACCCACTCTGGTACTCTTGCCTGGAAAATCCCATGGACGGAGGAGCCTGGTAGGCTGCAGTCCATGGAGTCGCTGTGAGTCGGACACGACTGAGTGGCTTCGCTTTCACTTTTCATTTTCATGCACTGGAGAAGGAAATGGCAACCCACTCCAGTGTTCTTGCCTGTAGAATCCCAGGGATAGGGGAGCCTGGTGGGCTGCCGTCTATGGGGTCACACAGAGTCGGACACGACTGAAGTGACTCAGCAGCAGCAGCAGCCGCATGGTTAAAAGAATTCAGTTTTTTCAAAAGGCAATGAATATGACATAGCACGAGCAGGAAGCTGGATGTTGACACAGAGTACCCAGACTGTTAAAACTCCAAAGTAGTCCTGGAGGAAGGAGCAAGTACTACTGACTGTTGCGTGGGGGCATTTTTGTTGTCACAACAAACAGACCTTTCCAAATGAAAGGGAACCCCTGGCAAGGTGTGAAGAGCCAGAGAGTAAAGACCTCAGGCTTTGCAGGCCAAAAGCAAAATTGAGGCTATTATGCAGGTACTTATTAACCACTTAAAATATAACCATTAAAATTTGGAAACCACTTCTAGCTTTCCAGCATTTAGAGTATCAAACAAACAAAAGAGAGCTGACTGGAACAGGCCTGTGGATCAAATATTTGCCAGGGTTTGCAGACTCCCTGCCCGGTGTAAAGGAGACAAATCAAGTTAATAAAAACTTGATCTTGTATCTTGACGACAAAATATAAGAGAATTTAAGGCCGTATAAGACAACTGAGAAGATCAGGATAGGAAAGAAGTTAAGAGAAGTTAAAGACTACAACAAAAGAGGTAAAGTAGAAATCTTAAGTCAAAATTATTTTCAATTATATCCATCAACAAATAGAGGCTTTGTGATACTGTAACAAAAACATAGATGAAAGGAGTCCACAAGTACAGATTTCCAGATATAGAATAAATGAAGCCTTGGAGATGCAGCAAGGGACTACAGTTACTAATAATATACAAGTTTGAAAGCTGCTCAAAGAGTAAAGCTAGTTTTTGCCATAAGAGAAAAAACTTGTAACTGTATACTGATGGATGTTACCTAGACTTATTGTGGTGATCATTTTGTAACATACACAAATACTGAATCATTACATTGTATACCTGAAACTAATAAAATGTTGTATGCCAATCATACCTCTACTGAAAAAATATCTACCTGTTCAGGGAGACACATATCAAAAGACTTCAAGCTCTTTAATTTCACAGAAACCCATGATTCTTGCTTTTATTCTCTTTTTATAAATCAAATCATTTCCATCACAAAAAAATTACCAAACACATTGTCCATCAGTGGCCACTAGGAGACACCCATGGAAGAAAAGTAAAAAGTGGCATTCACATTTGCAATATAGTGATACATAACAGAGGAAAAGTCTGCCTCTGGTGCTTATTAAACCACAGTCCATCACTAAATGGTGATCTTAGTCACTCTTATACATGGTGCAAAGTTTAAGAAAGGGCTTCCCAGGTGGCGCTAGTGGGCAAAGCGGAGACAAGTGTTCAATCCCTGGTCAGGAAGATCCCCTGGAGGAGGGCATGGCAACCCACTCCAGTATTCTTGCCTGGAGACTCCCATGGACAGAGGAACCTGGTCGGCTATAGTGCATGGGGTTGCAGAGTCGGACACAAATGAAGTATTATTACTACTACTACTAAGTTTAAGAAAACAGGCCAGGAAGTGGAAAGTAAGGGTCACCAAAATAAACTGCACCAATTCAGAGAATATTAAAACATGTAAAAGTGTGTTAAAAACTGCAGAAGTACTTATTATTAAGGAACCAAACAAATGGAAGAAGAGCTTTTGAAATTTTTATTTACCTGATAAAGATTCATACATTTACAATAGATTAGCCTGAGAATTACTAAATATAAAATCACTAGCAGTTTTAAATAATTCACTGGCATCATATCAATAATAATTATAAATTAATTATGATTTAAACTCATCAGGATCTGAACAATGGAAGGAAGACAAAGAAAAACATCTCAGTTTCCCTCTGTCTGTCAGAGTATAAGTATTTTAAAAAGAGTTTGACAATAAAATAAAATTTTAGAATAGATTTAAAATAAAAAGTGTCTTTAAAAAAATTGAGACCATGTCTCTGTTTCTTTTAATTTTTCCCCTAAGAAACAAGGAATAATTTCAAGATTTTAATCCTTAAAACACACACAATACACAAAAGTCAGTTCCAGCTGAATCACAGACCTAAATGTGAAAGATAAAACACATTTAAAGCTTCTTAACGCAAATAAAGGAAAATAAATTCATAATTTGGGGGTAAGCAAAGACTTCTTAAATATTAGGACGCAAAAAACCATTAACTACTAAAAAATGTTAGAAAAATTAGAAACTCTGCTTATAAAAAGACAACATTAAGAAAAAAAGGAAAAAGGCATGCCCATAGACTAAATGTTTGTGTCCCCCAGGTAAAATTCACATGTTGAAACCTAACCTCCAATGTGATATTATCTTGAGGTGGTGCCTCTGAGAGGTGATTAGGTCATGAGAGTGGAGCCCTTATAAACAGAATTCGTGTCCTTTTTCCTTCTATAAAAGAGACACCTGAGAGTTCCCCTGCCCCCTCCACCACAAGAGGATACAGAGAAAGGTCAGCATTGATGAAGCAGGAAGCAGGCCTTCACTAGACAAAGAATCTGCTGGCTTCTTGATCATGGACTTAAGCCTCCAAAACTATGAGAAAAAAAAAAAATTTCTTCTGTTTGTAAATGACCTAGACTGTGATACTCTGTTGTAGCAGCCTGAATTGATTAAAACAAGTCATGGACTGGGAGAAGATTTTTGCAACACATACATCTAACAAAGAGCTCCTATTCAGAGTTCCTGAAGAATTCCTATGAGCCAGTAAGAAAGCAACAGACAATCAAATTAAAAGTATGTAAGATTTGAGCAATAACTTCACAAAAGGGCTACCCAAGCCATAATATGAAAATGAAGAGGTACTCAATATTACCAGTTACCAAAGAAAAACAAAAAAATTTTTTTAATTATCTTAAATTTTTTAAAAATTTAAAAACTGAAAAAACTTAAAAAATTAAAACCACAATGATCTATCACAGCACAGCCACGAGAAGACCAAAACTAAAGATTGAGAATACCAAGCACTGGCAAGGATATAGAGCAATTAACACTCATTACTGGTGAGACTGTAACCCAATAAAACCAGTTTGATCATTTGCATGGCATTACTTCACAGCATACAGATGCCTACAACTTAGCAATTCCACTCCTGTATGCACATGTCCATCAAAAAACATGTTCATAAATATGTTGTTGTTGTTCAGTTACTCAGTCGTGTCTGATTCTTTGCAACCGCATGGACTGTAGCATGCCAAGCTTTCCTGTCCTTCACTATCTCCCACAGTTTGCTCAAACTCATGTCCATTGAGTCAATGATGCCATCCAACCATCTCATCCTCTGTCATCTCCTTCTCCTCCTGCCCTCAATCTTTCCCAGCATCAGGCTCTCTTCCAATGAGTTGGCTCTTCACATCAGGTGGCCAAAGTATTAGAGCTTCAGCTTCAGTCCTTCCAATGAATATTCAATGTTGATTTCCTTTAGGATTCACTGGTTTGATCTTCTTGTTATCCAAGGGACTCTCAAGAGACCTCTCCAGCACCACAGTTCAAAAGTATTATCAAAAAAAAAAAAAAAGTATTATCAATTTTTCAGGACTGAGATTTCTTTATGGTCCAACTCTCACATCCATACCTGACTACTGGAAAAACCATAGCTTTGACTAGACAGACGTTTGTCAGCAAAGAGATGTCTCTGCTTTTTAACTCACTGTCTAGGCTTGTCGTGGCTTTACTTCCAAAAAGCAAGCATCTTTTAATTTCATGGCTGCAGTCACCGTCCACAAATATTTACAGCAGTTTTTTCCTGATATCCAGAACCTCGCAACAACTCAAAAATCCATCAATGCACAAATTCTGATATCTTCCTACTATGGCCTGTGTGTATGCTAAGTCGCTTCAGTCGTGTCCAACTCTTTATGATTCCATGGACTATAGCCCACCAGGCTCCTTTGTCCATGGGATTCTCCAGGCAATAATACTGGAGTGGGTTGCTATGCCTTCCTCCAGGAGATCTTCCTGACCCAAGGATTGAACCCATGTCTCTTACATCTCCTGCATTGGCAGTCAGGTCCTTTTACCACTAGCACCACCTGGGAAGCCCACAAAATGGGCTATGATGAAGGAAAAAGAAAAAACAATAACCTGCTACCACATGTGAAAACAAAGATGACTATCACAGACATAATGATGGGAAAGAAACCAGATACAAAGAGTGCATGCTATACAATTCCAATTATATGGAATTAAGGAGCAGATGAAACTTACCTAGTGATACACATCAGAAGGCTATTTCTTGAAATGACAGTGAAAATTTACTAGAAAGAAACATACCAGAGCTTCCGAATGCTCAAATAAAAGTCTTTATCTTGATGGCAGCTAAACATGTAGGTTCACAGGTAAAAATACCACTAAGCTATATAGTTAAGATCTGTGAACATCAATCAATAGCTCAATTTAATGAAAAAAGGAAAAGTTTTGGTTTCCCTTTATTAATTCTACTTCAGATAATTTATGATACAGATTTTCTAATGTGTAAAACCATTCTATACACAGACATTATTAGAAACAAACAATATAGAGAAATGCCCAAATAAATGATGGTGAGGTCATAAAGTAATATTCAGAGACAAAAAAGAATGAGAAAGCTCTCTAACACTGAAGTTTTCAGAAAGGAAATCCAGTAGTGGGATTAAGAAGACATTTGTGGAGTCTGAACTCCAACTCCACACTAACTACCTTTGTCAACCTGGTCATGGCCCTTCACTTCCTTGGTTTCTCCATCTGTAAACTGGGGGGTAATAATAGTAGCGCCACATTTCATGATGTGGTTATGATGACCAAATAGGTTAATGTAGGTGAAGATTTAAGAGAACCCAGTGCATTAAGTACTTAATAAAAACTAACCACTGCCATCACTACCCTCATATCATCCTAAGAATATCACCAACAGAAGGCAGCGTCATCAGTGTTAAGATATATTGTTCCATGGTTATCATCATCCTTGACGTAAGATATACTGCTTCATGGACACAGGCATGGTTTAGAATGTTTGTAGCATGCTACCTTCATATAAAAATGCAAGAAAACAGGATCATGTATTCATTTTGTTGTAATATATGTGAAAGTCCTTCAATAATGTGTAAAAAAAACAATTATCTATTCTGTGGAGAAGAGACGAGAGTGTCAGTTTAATTTCTCACTGTATATTAGTTAGAAATAATTCAAACATTTGATCCATGTGAGTATAATACCTACTTAAGAATTATATAAACAATGCTAACATTCATGTTCAATTATAGAGTAAATGAAACCACAGTTTGCCTTGAAAAAAAACTAGAGATGTAAAAACAAATGAGTGCTCTCTGGTTTCATGTGTTTCTAGGTGAATATAATAACAAAGGAGAATCAAGATACAGTGGTTATTTTATCTTCACTATTAATATCAATTAAATAGTAAGTACTACCAAGAATAATTTGGCCCTCCTCATTAAGTTTTTTTGTTCCCTACTGACCTCTGGTCAACTGGTTACTTCTGATCACGTAATTCAAACAAACTCAATTTCTACCTAACTTTTTCCTCTGAGAACTTGGAATATACATGGTTATTGCAGGATGCCTACTGACCTATGTTATCTGTCTAGAACTATGAATATCTATTTGAGATTTTCAAACAAATATATTCTTTTCATTTCATTTCCTAAATACACATTTTTTGAAAAAAACCACAGCAGGAAAAGCTTTATGAGCTAGCTGCCAATAAAGGAATTTAGACTTGCTAAATAAAATCCTACATTAAAGCAGTTCTCAAAAAAAAATAGGATTTTATCTATTATTCAAAACGGTGTCAGGCAAAGAAAAAAAGATGTTGACTTCCAATTTTTAAAGCTATGTTTTCTAACTCAGACATGACTTTATTTAAGAGTAGGTATGATTTCATTAACTTTGCCTTCATGTTTCATCAGCAACTCTAAAAATGCCGTATACTAACTTTGACAATTTTGTCAACAATTTCAAATCCTTTTCACCTTGCTACCTCTAGGTGGCACAGTTATATTTAAGAAAAGAGAAAGGATATTCTTTGAAAATAGAAAAAAAAACCTAGTGCTGTATTTTAGCTTTAAGAATTGTGTATTACATTTTTTAAAAGATTAAAAGTATGAAAGATAAAAGAATAGCTTATTCCTTCAAGAAAAGGATTATACTAATTTAAACTGTGGAGAAGAACAGCTAGGAAGTTCAAAAATAGATGTTTTAACTGGTATTAAATAAAAATAAAAGTTTCACATGGTACATTATCATGTCTTAAACACTGAAGTTTATAAAATGCCTTTTGTTGTGTGTCTGCATTTCATTTCTCTTGCCCAACTTTTTCTAGTTAACTACTAAAAAAATTTCAAATGCTGCTGCTGCTGCTGCTAAGTCGCTTCAGTCGTGTCTGACTCTGTGCAACCCCAGGCTCCTCCGTCCCTGGGATTCTCCAGGCAAATGATGCTACATCTCTCTTATTTCTCCTTCAGTACTTCTCGGTTCCACGTTATTTTATAATCAAAACCTGAATGAGAAAATACTTTCAAACTGAAAGAGTAAATGCTTCATATTTTAATTACTGCTTCAAGCATTCTTTGAAAGCTGACTATAAAACAATAAAATGTAAACTTACAGAAACCAGACTTAGACTTAAAGAACTCAAACATCTATTTGTGAAGAGAATCCTATACTATTAACACTAAACCCAAAAGGAGAGATGACTTACATCAACACAGCTGAGTCCTTTCCTAGTGTAGACCCCACCCACTGTCTGCTGGGCTAAATAACACACACATTAATCTTTCTGCCCTGCTTGATAATCTACTTACTCCTCTGCCTGTTCGGGACACTAGGTAGGTAGCCTAATTTGAGGAGCAAAGAGAAAACCAAAATATAAAGCTGAAGAAAATCTACTCCAATTAAAGCATGCTTCAAGACCATTTCCAGTGAAAATGCTCTTTTGTAGTTTTAAGAAAAGAAAATTCACTTAGAGTAAATATCATGTTTCAAGATTATTTGGTGCTTTGATAAAATGTTGTCTAGATAACAGATTCAGAGCTGGTGGCAGAAATCAAAATGGAAGCGTCCTTACTCCCAGGCTAGCCTCAAGCCATTGCTAAAAAATGTCCTTCATGTTCATCAGTAATTTCTTCCACTCTGCTCTAAATGCATGCATACATGCTTCAGGATGTTAGTATCTTAGAATAACTACAATATGCAATAAAAACTAGCACAGCTAATTTCATAATTATCAACTCAAGAGATCAGATTCACATAAATGATCCATTAATAAAAAGATATGTTAATAAGTAGCTATTTCACAAAAGATTAATAAACACAAAAATAGTAAATAACAGAAAACATTAACTTGATTAGCATTAAAGTTGAAGACATTTGTGTTAGTGCTGCTGCTTGCAGCAACTAAACTGAAATTATAACCATTACTCTAAATACAAAAAAGGAATCTAAAAAATTATGATGTGTAGTGGGATGAGGCACTAAATAGCAAAGTAGGAAAATCTCTCACTATTCATTGTGTGAAAGCAAAGTGTTAGCTGTTCAGTTGTGCCTGATTTTGCTACCCCATGGACTGTAGCCCTCCAGGCTCCTCTGTCCACGGAATTCTCCAAGCAGGAACACTGGAATGGGTATCCACTCCTTTCTCCATGGGATCTTCTTGACCCAGGGATCAAACCGATGTCACCTGTATTGCACGCAGATTGTTTACCGTCTGAGTCACCAGGGAAGCCCCATCATTGTGTGAAGAAAGTGAAAGTGAAAGTTGCTCAGTGTCCGACTCTTCATGACCCCATGGACTATACAGTCCACGGAATTCTCCAGACCAGAATACTGGAGTGGGTAGCCTTTCCCTTCTCCAAGGGACCTTCCCAACCCAGGGATCGAACCCAGGTCTCAGGCATTGCAGGCGGATTCTTTACCAGCTGAACCATCAGGGAAGCCCCGTTTACTGTGTATCTTTGGGCAAATGAATCACTCTTGATTAAGAGTTGGACAGCATGTCTCCCAATTTTAAGGTCAAGGTCTAGTTGAATTGACTGGCTTAAAGTTTACTGAAAATTCCCATACCCAATTCAATCCCATATATTTCACTTAGTAGTAACTCAATTTCCCTTTAAAATCAGAATGATACCAAATGTCACCTCTTCCTTAATTAAAGGCAGCAATTTACGTTAAAAGTTAAAAAAAAAATCATTTGAGCTTAACTGTGCATAGGGAAGAAATTCGAACGCTTAGTGTTTATGCATTAACATTAACAACTGCCGTACCATTAAAACTGCATAGTTACTAAGGGAGTAGCACTGAATGCTGGTGATATTTTCATCCGAATAGAGTATATGGCACCCATCTGACTTCCAGCCTCCTTGTCCATTCAGCAGATCGAAATCCCACTGGGCAGCCACAGCATCTGCTCCATGCGCAATTCGACGCAGCGTCACATTAACGGGGATGTGGTGGGTATCAACGTTCACACCATCTGGAGGAAATGGGAAATAAAAATATTTCTGAAACAAATTTCATGAACAATTAAATGTCAACATACACGAATGGGCATTCTGCAAATATCTTTTTTCCTCTAGTGACTCATTAAAAAGAGAAGGAACAAAAATAAGCATCTTTAGGAGCAGGGAATGATCGAGTCGTGCTGTCCAGTGACTACAGGAAGACATATGCCACAGACAAACCTATTTTGGTGAGAATCACGGGGGTAACCACTGTACGCCGTTTTCCATCATCGGCCAAATTTGTTGAATTCCCGGTGGCCGGAAAAAGCTTTCCATTGCGGAATGCGATGAGCTGCAGCTTATAGAGAGAGTCATCACTTGGTCTGACTTCTCTTTTTTGCTTTGGTGAGAAAAGGGAAGGAGGAAGCTGAATAGAAGCCTCCACAATAGTGTTCTGAAAATATATTAAAAAAAAAAAAAAAACAGAAAAGTTGCTATCTTAGTAGGTTAAAACCAGAAACATTTTAGACAGCTATGAATACTGTCTAGTTATATGCTGAATACAGGTCTTAAATATATGAGTGAGATTTAGTAGTTAAAACAATTTATTCATTAAGTGAAATGCGTAAAGATCATTTAACAGCGCAGAACAAAAGAAGTAGAAAATCAAGAGAAATGCAAACTCTATTTCAAAGCATTAAAGTAGTAAGCAAGGGATTATTTCAAAGTGAATTTTCCCCTGATACTGTATACTGCTGAAGTAAACAGCATTAAACAGAAAAAGATCTCAGCGATCACTCTGCCTATGAATTTTACAATGACAAAACATGGTGAATGAGCACAAAGGGAGCATATCACAAATGTGAGTATAATTAATTTGGGCTTATGAAAACTTTAAGGTGATTTATGATAGATTCCGACTGTCAAAGAACAGAAGAAATTACACAAAAACATAACAGAACTTTAGACTCAGAAACACATTAGGTTTACAAAAACAGTCACAAAGAGGAACAAGTGAAAATGCTGGCTGGGCATTGAATGTTCTTCAGATTTATTAGGGATTTTTAAGTTATAAATTATTCAGCATTTAATGAAAAATAAATCTGTACCCCAAGGAGGCAAATAATAATCTAAAAACTTCCCTATTTTAAGGACTCATCACAGAGCCTTTCTCTTGGCATCAACCTCTCTCTCCAACCCAATGTTCATGATGCCAACAGAATTTCCTCTTCAACAAATCTGTTTTTATTTCAGTTCAAGTAACACCTTGGCTCCCAAATGTTTAGAAAATACAGCCAAAAATTCTCAAGAATGCCATAGAATTTGGCTAAAATCCTTGCCTCAAATTCATCTCCTAACACTCCCTACACCATAACCTATGACTGGGCCACAGTGAGTTTATCACTTTTTTGGGGGAGGGTGGGGGTCACATTGACAGAAAAATATATATACTTTTTAATTTATTTATTTTAATTGCAGGCTAATTACTTTACAATGTTGTGGTGGTTTTTGCCATACACTCACATGAATCAGCCATGGATGTACATGTGTTCCCCATCCTGACCCTCCCTCCCACCTCCCTCCCCATCCCATCCCTCAGGGTCATCCCAGTGCACCAGCCCTGAGCACCTGCCTCATGCATAGAACCTGAACTGGCGATCTGTTTCATATATGATAATACACATGATTCGAGTTTATCACTTTTTGACATCCCCGCTTTTTTTCCTTTTCTATTTTACTTATTTATTTTTGGCTGTGCTGGCTCTTCACTGATACACAGGCTTTTCTCCATTGTGGCAAGCGGGGGCTCCTCTTCAGTTGCAGTGCCTAGGCTTCTCACTGCAGTAGCTTCCCTTCGTTCCGGGCACAGGCTCTATAGGTTCAGGATTCAGTAACTGGCGCCCACGGGCTCATCACTGGCAGCTCCCGGGCCCCAGAGCACAGGCTCAATACTTGCGGCACACAGCTTAGCTGCTCCATGGCATGTGACATCTGCCTGGATCAGGGATCCAACCCGTGTCTTCAGCATTGGCAGGCGGATTCTTTACCACTGAGCCACAAGGGAAGCCCCATCCCCTGATTCCTAAATGCCACCGTGCACGTGCCAGTTATCTCTGGCTGAAATGCCCCATGATTCTCTTATCTGGTAAGCTCAAACTGCTCAGATTCTGATTTTTAGTAAGTTAGTTCTGCTGCTCCTGCAAAGGATGGATCAGGATGAGAAAGGCTGGCAGCCAAGAAGAGAAGGTCTTTGCAAGGTTTTATTAATAGGGCTTTTGGGGGTGATTAATTACATCACTACTCCAGGTACTGCTCCCTATTCTGGACTCGGGCAGCAGTCTGCACACAGCATAGCATAACTAAAGCCCTAAAGTATTGCAGTCTAACTGACTGTCTACTCCTCTTAACCAGGGTGAGAGAACTTTCGAATGTAGATAATCTCATTTATTTTGGGACTGCCTATGTTAATAATAGTTCCTGGCACTAGCATTAATAAAAGTAGCCCATTGTTTATGAAATTAATGAAAGTCTGTGTGGCATTTTTAAGGTTCTACTGAAGCAAATGATTGACTTAGGAATTAGTTCTTAACTACTGTGCTTAAAACAGTGTTGTAACACAGCAGATAACCATAAATATCTGCTGAAAGCATTTTTGAAGTTTGAATATTGATAGGTGAACATTACTTTTAAATTGCAGATGACAAGAAAACATTTAGTAGAAATATTACATCTAAGAAAACATATAATAAGGTTTCTACTATTCTCACAAATACAGCTTGATAGGAAAACAAAGATATTACCAATTCATTCACTAACAGAGTAAATTTCTATTAAGTATATAAATTTATCCTAAGTATATGAAGATACATGCCAAAGAAAAACATAAACAGATCGATTTAATTAGAAGGTCAAAATCCTGATGAAATGTTACATGCTGGACATTTATCAAAACTTAAGTATTTAAAAGTCCATAAAATAATTCTATTATGAACACAAAATAACTTGAAAACAAAGCACAGTTCTCTGGGAAAGTATTCCTTATGATAAATCAAATTAATTTAATAAAGAAAGTCATACTTTACTTTCTAAAAGAGAGCTGAAAAAGGAAATGACAATTACAGTTTCTACAAGTCCAATTTTTTTTCTATACAAATTTAAACCGGCAAAACCAACCCAACAACAAAATCTAAAAAACTCTGGAGTAAGGAAAAATCCCTGAGAGATGAGAGCTACAAATTCAAGGCTGTTACATGTTTATAATTTATAAGATAACCTTCAAAGTCCAGTAAAGAGTATTGCCAAATAATAATTATAGGTCCCTTGGGGTAGCCTAGGGGAGATGGAAAAGCAAACTTCATCTGTATCAACAATATTTTTATAGTAGATATGTAACACTTGCATATTTAATCTCTCTAAAAGAAGTACTGATCATTTATTATAGAAAGGTTGTAAATCTAATGAAAAAATTCACCAAGGAGGACATCCCTGGCAGTCCAGTGGTTAAAATTCTGTGCTTCCAATGCAGGGGGTGAGGGTTTGATCCCTGGGTGAGGAACTATGATTCCACACGCTATGTGGCATATCCAAAACTAAGGGACATATTTGATACATTTATTGTGACTATACATTTGCCACTTAGCCTGAAAACAAAAACACAAAGGTAATATTTTCATTTAACCATATATTCATTTTAAAATGTATATATACCTAATGTATGTAGAGTGTGTGTATATATATATATACACACACAATATATTACATATATAATGTATATAGTATATATACATATAATATTATATATATAATGTATATATAATATATAAAATGTATATATAATATATACCTAATGTATATATACCTAATACAATATAAAAGGATTAAAATAAAAAAGAGTGACTTTAAAAAAAATAAAATAAAATAAAATGTATGGATTACAGAAATGGAAATTGATACAAAACATATAAATTATAGCTACTAAATTAGAAAAGTTTCTTTTCAAAAGGCTTGGGAAGCCCTCTTACACTGTTGGTGGGAATATAAATTGATGAAGTCACTATGGAAAACAGTATGGAGGTTCCTTAAAGAATTAAAAAATAGAGTTGCCATATGATCCAGCAATCCTACTCCTGGGCATATATCCAACGAAACAAAATTCAAAAAGATACCTGCATTCCTATGTTTATAGCACACTATTCACAATAGTCAAGATATGCAAACAACCTAAATGTCCACTGAGATGAATAAATAAAGAAGATGTGGTATATACACACAAAGGAGATAGTACTCAGTCATAACAAAATAAAATAATGCTATTTGTGGCAACAAGGATGGAACTAGAGATTACGACACTAAGAGAAGTCAGTCAGAAAGACAAATATCATAGATATCACTTACATATGAAATCTAAAATAGGACACAAATGAACTTACCTACGAAACAGCAACAGACACACACACAAAGAGAACTGACTTAAGGCTGCCAAAGGGACTAGGGGAAGGATGGACTGGGATTTCCGTGTTGGCAGATGCAAACCTTATATACAGACTAGGTAAACAAGGTCTTACGTATAGCACAAGGAATTACATTTAACATCCTGTGATAATCATAATGGAAAAGAATATGAAAATGAATATAAATATATATATTTATATCACTGAATGACTGCTGAACAGCAGAAATTACCACAAATTATAAATCAACTATCCTTCAATTAAAAAAAAAAAACTCTTTCAGAAAGACAAGTTTTTGGTGTCTATTACAATATCTATTGAAGACTATATGCCACCCCTGGGGGGTTGGGGGGGAACACGGGATCTGAAACAAGAAACCAGAATTTGGGTCGCAGCGTCACCAGGAAGTAGTGGCTAGACACTGCAAGATTTTGTCTACCCTCTGAGTTGCATTTGTTACATATACCTAATGACCTTCCTAACCAATAGTTGTGAGGACCAAGTGGGATCACAACCATGACAAGCATGAAAGGCAAGGAAAGGTGGTGTTTTTATCATCATTTCAGGCATAGCTTGTTATATTGCACTTCACAGACACTGCATTTTGGGGGTGGGAGGAGTTGTTTGCTTTGATTTTAACAAATGGAATGTTTGTGGCAATCCTACATTGTCAGATGATTATCATTTTTTAGCAAAAAAAAGTATTTTTTATTTAAAACATGTACATTGTTTTTTCCCCTTCGTGGATCATGACCTTGTCAAGGCAAAGGAGCTTGCATTCCTCAATGAAGCCTAGAGCCATGTCGTGCAGGGTCACCCAAGATGGACGAGTCATAGTGAGTAGTTCTGACAAAATGTGGTCCACAGGAGGAGGAAATGGAAAACCATTCCAATATTCTTGCCACAAGAACCCCATGAATGGTATGAAAAGGCAAAAAGATGACATCAGAAGATGAACCCCCAAGGTCAGAAAGTGTCCAACATGTTACTGGGCAAGACTGGTGGGCAATTACTAATAGCTCCAGAAAGAATGAAGAGGCTGGGCCAAAGCAGAAACAACGCTCAGCTGTGGATGCATCTGGTGGTGAAAGTAAAGTCCAATGTCATCAAGAATAATATTGCATAGGAACTTGGAATGTTATGTTCATTGTTGTTGTTCAGTCACTATGTTGTGTCCAACTCTTGAGACCCCATGAACTGTACCATGCCAGGCTGCCCAAGTTAACTGGACATGGTCAAGCAGGAGATGGAAAGAGTGAATAACAACATCTTAGGAATCAGTCAACCAAAAGGACGAGAATGGGTGAATCTTAATTCAGATGACCTACCTACCACTGTGGGCAAGAATCTCTTAGAAGAAATGCAGCAGCCACCATAGTCTACAAGAGCCTGAAATGCAGTAGCAATCTCAAAACAACAAAATGATCTTCATTTGTTTCCAAGGCAAACCATTCAACATCACAGTAATCCAAGTCTACGCCCCAACCACTAAGGCCGAAGAAGCTAAAGTTGACCAGTTCCATGAAAACCTACAAAACCTACAACTAACATTTAAAAAAAAAAAAAAAAAAAGATGTCCTTTTCACCACAGGGGATTGGAATGCAAAAGCAGAAGTCAAGAGACACCTGAAGTAACAGGGAAGTTTGACCTTGGAGTACAAAATGAAGCAGGGCAAAGGCTAACAGAGTTTTGTCAAGAGAAAACACTGGTCATAGCAAACATCCTCTTCCAACAACACAACAGACGACTTCATACATGGACATCACCAAATGGTCAATACCAAAAACAGATTGATTGTATTCTTTGCAGCCGAAAATGGAAAAGCTCTATAAAGTCAGCAAAAACAAAACCTGAAACTGACCGTGGCTCAGATCATCAGCTCCTTATTACACAATTGAGGCTTAAAATGAAGAAAGTGGGAAAAACCACTAGGCCTTCCAGGTATGACCTAAATCAAATACTTTGTGATTATGCAGTGGAGGTGATGAATAGATCCAGGGGTTAGATCTGGGAGACAGAGTGCCTGAAGAGCTGTGGACAGAGGTTCCTAACGTTGTACAGGAGTATAGCCATAGCAGAGAACATAGCCACCCCAAAAGAAAAGAAATTCAAGAATGCAAAAGTGGTCAGGAGGAGGATTCACAAATAGCTGAGGAAAGGAGAGAAGAGAGAGGCAAGGGAAAGATATATCTAACTGAATGCAGATTTCCAGAGAAGAGCAGGGAGAGATAAGAAGGCCTTCTTAAATGAACAATGCAAGTAAACAGAGGAAAACAACAGAATGGGAAAGACTAGAGGTCTCTTCAAAAACACTGGAGATATCAAGGGAACATTTCATGCAAGGATGGGCACAATACACGAAGGAAATAATAAGGACTTAAAAAAAGTAGAAGAGATTAAGAAAAGGTGGCAAGAATACACAGAAGTACTGTTCAAAAAAGGTCTTAATGACCTGGATAGCCATGATGGCGTCATTACTCACCTGCAGGCAGACATCCTAGCGTGTGAAGTCAAGTGGGCCTTAGGAAGCATTACTATAAATAAAGCTAGTGGAGGTGATGGAATTCCAGCTGAGCTATTTCAAATCCTAAAAGATGATGCTGTGAAAGTGCTGCACTCAATATGCCAGCAAATTTGGAAAACTCAGCAGTGGCCTCAGGACTGGAAAAGGTCAGTTTGAAAACTTCTTCAATCCCAAAGAAGGACAATGCCAAAGACTCTTCAAACTGCCATACAATTGCGCTCATTTCACATGCTAGTAAGATGGTGCTCAAAATCCTTCAAGCTAGGTTTCAGGAGTATGTGAACTGAGAACTTTCAGATGTACAAGCTGGATTTAGAAAAGGCAAAGGAACCAGAGATCAAATTGCCAGCATCTGCTGGATCATAGAAAAATCAAAGGAATTCCAAAGAAACATCTACTTCTGCTTCACTGAACACATGAAAGCCTTGATTATGTGAATCACAACAAATTATGGAAAATTCTTAATGTGACTGGAATATCAAACCACCTTAACTGTCTCCTGAGAAACCTGTATGCAGGTCAAGAAGCAACAGTGAGAACCTTACATGGAACAATGAACTGGCTCAAACTTTGGAAAGGAGAATGTCAAAGCTATATACTGTCACCCTGCTTATTTAACGTCTCTGCAGAGTACATCATGCAAAATTGCCAAGCTGGATGAATCACAAGCTGGAATCAAGATTGTTGGGAGAAATATCAACAATCTCAGATATGCAGATGATACCACTCTAATGGCAGAAAATGAAGAGGAACTAAAGAGTTTCTTAATGAGAGGTAAAGAGGAGAGTGAAAAAGCTGGCTTAAAACTCAATGTTCAAAAAACTAAGAACCTGGCTTCTGGTCTCATCACTTCATAGCAAACAGAAGAGGAAAAAGTGGAAGCAGTGACCGATTTTATTTTCTTTGGCTCCCAATTCACTGTGGATGGTGACTGCAGCCATGAAATTAAAAGACGCTTGCTCCTTGGAAGTCAAGCTATGACAAACCTAGATAGCATATTTAAAAAAAAGCAGAGACATCACTTTACTAAGACAGGTCTGTATAGTCAAAGCTATAGTTTTTCCAACAATCATGTATGGATGTAACAGCTGGACCATAGAGAAGGCTGGGCGCCAAAGACTTGATGCTTTTGAACTGTGGTTTTGGATGAGACTCCTGAGAGTCCCTTGCACTGCAAGGAGCTCAAACCAGACAATCCTAAATAAAATCAACCGTGAATTTTCATTGGAAGGGCTGATGCTGAAGCTCCAATACTTTGGCCACCTGATGCAAAGAGCCAACTCACTGTAAAAGTCCCTGATGCTAGGAAAGACTGAAAACAAAAGAAGGGGACGACAGAAGATGAGATGGTTAGATAGCATCACTGACTTAAGGAACAAGAATATGAGCAAACTCCAGGAGATAGGGGAGGACTCTGACATGCTATAGTCCGTGGTGTTGCAAAGAGATGGACAGGACTGAGCAACTGAAGAACAACACTATTTTTTAGGCATAATCAATCACACATTTAATAGACCAAGTATAGTGTAAATGTAACTTTTATATGTACTGGGAAACCACAAACTCATATAACTTGCTTCATTACAATATCTGTTTTACTGCAATTATCTGAAATCGAACCCACAATATTTCAGAGATCTGCCTATACTGTTGTAGGGTGGCAGGTGTTATCTGAAGCCTGGGGAGAGAAAATGCCTTAAAGTAACTGAATTACCATCTACCATCTACTTCACATTCTGACTTCCACAGTTCAGAATTAGTTTTAACTTAAATAATCAAAACTGACAAACTATAAACACACATGAAATTAATGTCATCACTGAGCTCTTATCATGAATTTATTTGCATGCATTTCTGCTTATTTAGAATGACACTAAGAATAACATGGTAAGTATCCTAAGGGGTGTTAACTCAAATATTTCCACTAGATTTTATCATTCCTTGTGAAATAATCTGGACTCCGAAAACTACAGAATTGATAATTTAAAATTTTCTGAAATCCTAATTTTGTTTAAATTTCTAGAATTTTAGCAATAAAATTAGAATGGGTCAAAGAGTTAGCTGACTGAAACGGCAATTTGTTCATGTTTTCTTGACTATCTACTCACCGGATTTTAAGTAGATAGATGTTCAGATACATCCTAATTATTTTCTTATGTATAATTAGTTATTAACTGCATTCTACCTTTTGATTGTCTCACTGCTGAAGATTAACAAGGATTATGCTTGCTTTTAGAATTTTTTTTAACTGACTTTACTAATTAAGTTTGGCTGTTAATTTTTATTCAATGATGTTTATTGGATGTTTCATTCCTCTACTCATGGCACTGTGCAAAATCTGGAGATAATGAAATAAGCTATGGTCCCTGACCTCAAATATTCAAAATTTAGCAAGGAAGAGACAGCAACAATGATATAACAATACAAGCTTAACACGTATTAAGTGCTTGCCTGTACCAGGCACTGTTGTGTATGTCTACATATTTGCCTCATTAAACCCTCTCAATAACCCTTTGAGTTTAACACCATTTCATGATCCCTATGTAAGAGAAAGGAACTGACACTCAAAGAGGTTAAGGTACTTGCCCAAGTTTGCACAGTTTTTAAGTGGGGGAGCAGAACATGAACACATTTTAGTAGCCATATCCTCTAGCTTCTCACTATAACTCAACTCACCAGCATATCAGCTTCTATTTATTCTGGACAATGAACAAAGCACTATGGAACTAACGGCTACAATGAATTCTGTCTGAGGAAAAGGAAGCTGCCATCTGAACTGGTTCTTAGAAGAGAGTAACAGGTACTTCCCTGAGCAGGGTGATGACTAAGGGCATGAAAAGGGGCACATATGAAGGAAGGAAGTGTGAGAATGTACATGACTGGCTTGGAAATGAAAAGGACTTCATTTGGGCTAAAGCCCCTGATGGGATGACAGAAACGTGGGATGCATAAAGAAAACCTGATTTCCAAATTCCTGCCAAGAAAATTTTGAAAAACAAATTCCTTCTGGCTACATTACTGAATTCAAAACACCAACAGTTACTAAAAGCTCTTAATATTTAATAAAAAAAAAAAAAGGCAATATTTTGTGATGCTAACGAATCTGACTTATGGTACCAACAGTGGAAGGAAGCATCTGATAAAGAAAAAATTTAGATCGGGTGCTGAGAGTCATACCACAGGTTAATTCAATCTCCAAATGGTTGAATGGCTGTGGGCCAGCACTGGAGGTCATCAGTGACATAAAGAGCAGCTCTGACCTCAAGCAACCCTCAATCCAGGGCAGGAATAAGAAGCCCACTGGGCCCCTGTGTGTAACATGCGATGGCAGAGAGATGAGCAGAGTGCTATGTGCAAAGCGAGGAAGAGAAATGGAGATGAGAATGGGAGAGGCAAGGACTGACCAGATGGACTTAGTTAGGATTCTCGAAGGTTACATCTTTCTGCTGGGTGTTATCACAGAACCAAGCAGCTGGGGAAGGGAGGGGCATAGAGGAGCAGGGATTCTAGTAGAAGAATTAGCATGAGCCTAGCATGAGTGGTTGGAAGAGACAATAAAGGAAGCTTTCTTTTATAGACAAGAGCAGATAAATGCCAAATTATTAAGTTAACTGACAGCCAGCCTCCTAAACGACATGAAGAATTTATCGTGGGATCTACAAGGTCACCTCCATGTTGGACAGATCCAGGGATAACGTTCACAATCAAACAGTGTGAACAGAGGGGAAGGTCCTAAAGGTCCTTGGTTCTGCAGGCCTTCAGTTGCTAAAGGGTGGACAGACTGGAGAGTGTTCCCAGAAAAAGGACCAGAATGTCAGCTGTGGAGGCACTCAGGGGGATGGGGGGTGGGGGGTGGCACAGCTATTCGCTGAAGGGTAAGGAAGCACGTCAACATTTCACTAACTGCCATGGTTGGACTGGTGTGCGTCGGCTGAATACTGCCCTAGGCAGACCAACCTGTAAGAAAAGCATGGATATTTTTTTAATCAATTTAATTGGAAGATAATTACTTTATAATATTTTGATGGATTCTGTCATATATGAAGAGTCAGACACGACTGAGCGGCTTCACTTTTCACTTTTATGCATTGGAGAAGGAAATGGCAACCCACTCCAGTGTTCTTGCCTGGAGAATCCCAGGGATGGGGTTGCACAGAGTCAGACACGACTGAAGTGACTTAGCAGTAGCATACATGCCTACCCACCTTTTTCTGAAACCCCCTCCCACCTCCATCCCCACCCAATCCTTCCAGGTTGTCACAGAGCACCAGTTTTGGGTGCCCTGCTTCAGGAAAGCATAGATTTTTAAGAAGAACCTGGAGACACAGAGACTAAACAGAAGCTCTCGATGGTATAGGCAATACAGGATGAAAGCCCAAACTGGGCTGTGATGGTAATAAAGAAAGTAAAGACAGGACAATAGGGATTCAAAAAATATGCAGAAAACAACTCCAGTCAGGCTCCTACAGCTAAGGACTGCCTTTTTATGGGTTTAACTTTATATGCTAGCATGTTCTTCCATCCAAGGGCAATACAATCAATTATGACATGTTCAAGATGTCTAGTTAGTCCATTGATGGCATTAAAAAAAAAAAAAGCACAAGCAAAGAAGAGTAAAAACTGCCATCATATAAAGTCTAAAATGTGAAAGTTTTCCATTAAAATGCTAAGGCATTTTGCATTGTCAATGCAAAATTTTTTAACTGACTTTTGCGTCATGAAGAATATGTTCCTTATTCACTCGGTGTAAGCATGTCCATCTATGAAGCATGAATAATAGTGTGATGCATCCTTGGTTTGTGGCCACAAGATGATCTTAAAATGATGGAACAGTATGAAATTGACAAATTTAAGAGTGTTCATTTAAAGCTTTCTACTTCAGCAGGTAGAAACTCTCCTTACCCAGAGGGGTAGGTTGTGAAATTGATGAAATGTTGAGTTTCATCATTTTTAATCCCTTCCTACCAACTGTGATCATCTAAGATAGAAGGGTTCATCAATTTTAAGTGTTCCTCAAAGACACACACCCCTCTCTTGTGGGCGCCTTCTGCACTATGTTTTTGCCAATACTACACTCTGAACAAAGGAGGAGACACTAAGGAGTTGCACGGCTAGGTGCAGACACTATCCAAGAGCCAAGAGTGATAAATATATCTTGCTAATTTTCCTCTGAATATACGGCATCAAGTAAATACATTATCATTAGACATCCTGATACAGTTGAGATAGCTGTCTTGGGCAGTGGGAGAAGTTAAGATTATTTCTAAATTAGGCAAACTGGCTCTCCTTATGGAGGTCACAAGTGTAAAGCATGACTCCAAACCCACTCCAATATTCTTGTCTGGAGAATCCCATGGACAGAGGAGCTTGGTAGATTCCCAATCCACGGGGTCGCAAGAGTCGGACACGATTTAGCAACTAAACCACCACCATACTAAACCACTAAAGTATGATAAAATATACTAATTCTTCATTTATCCATTCACTCATCCATTCAGTATTTATTGTGCTTCCTGTGTTCCAGGACACCTAAGACCTATTTGATTACTATGCAGGCATCAAGACTGGAATGCCTAGAATATCGTTTGCAATATAATTAAGAAACGAACTATAAAAAAAGAAAGTACTGTGTAATTAAAAACCACCAAGAACACAATTACACATAGCCACAAAAAACTCAATGAAAAAATATAGTTCCATTAGGGTGTCAAAACTGTACTTCCACCATTTGCTTCAATGTAGTTTAATAAAACACGCCTAAACCCCCAATTGTAAAAACCAATAAACATGCTTTTAATTTTGCTTGCTGCAGTGAAGTCGCTCAGTCGTGTCTGACTCTGCAGCCCCATGGACTGTAGCCTACCAGGCTCCTCCATCCATGGAATTTTCTAGGCAAGAGTACTGGAGTGGGTTGCCATTTCCTTCTCCAGGGGATCTTCCCAACCCAGGGATTGAACCTGGGTCTCCCACATTGCAGGCAGACGCTTTACCCTCTGAGCCACCAGGGGAGGCCCAATTTATAAACACACATGTGTGTGCACTTCTGTGCAAAAAATTTTGATATACAGCTGGCTTGATTAAATGCCTGGACTTTCCCATTAGGCCCAGGAGCACAGAGCCACGGGCACCGAATACTTTTAGGAAGTCTACAAAAATGTCTTCATGTCTTTAAAATCAGCAGCATAAAAATGAACTTTAAAGTCAAAGAAAATGTCTTAATATGTAACTAATATATTCATGCTTTTAAGACTCCAGTCATAAAATTAAATTTTGATACATTCATATGCAGAAACGGGTCCAGAGGGCAAAAACGCCTAGGTCCATGAAGGCCATGATGTGTTCCTTCTTGGTCTGAATTTCTTTCAAAACAAGAACAAAGGCCAATTCTAATACACTTCTCCCTCCGAACAAACTTTAATAAAATTATTTTTGCAAAGCAGAGCATTTATTTAAGTGCAGTCACCCTCCATATCCTCAAAGGACTGATTCCAGGATCCTCTCGGATACCAAAATCTGTGGATGCTCAAGTCTCTTAATTAACATGGCATAATATCTGTATATAACCTAGGCACACCCTCTGGTATACTTACTTTAAATGATGTGTGGATTACTTATAACACCTACTGCAGGTGTTATACAAACAACTGTAAATATACTGTAAATCCTATGCAAATAGTTGCCAGCATGTAGCAATTTAAGTTTTGCTTTTTGGAACTTCTCAGGATATTTTTTTAAATTGGATATTTTCAATCTGCAGTTGGGTTATATGGAGGTATTGTATTCTAATCTAACTACAAAGTCTTAAATGACCACAGAATATAACATACCTTCAGAGCCAGACTTGAAAACGTGTTGGAAACGTTGCACTTAAAGCTCAGCTGCTTATCCAGGTTCCCATCGGGGTCTCGCCTCCCATAGTCGGACAGGCCTGTCCGGTCAGTGGCGGCCACTTTCTGGAACACGGTACATGTCATCCCAGTGAAGCCAGTAGCCTTGATGACATAAGCTTCCAGAGCAATATTGGGTGAATACTTCAAAAGTCAATCAAACAGGAGTTACAAAAGATTTATAACATGGGGGGAAAAAGCACTTTCAAAGACTTTTAAACACAAAATACTACATAAACTAGAAGACAAAGCTTGAGCTCTTACTAAACAAAGACACTGTGCAGGTAACTGGCAGAATCAAAAAAGATGCCAGCTACAGAAGGATGTCCTAAAATAACAAGATACCCACGAAGAGGAAAAGAGTAACTCACGAAGTATGGAAGGCCAGATATAAATGAGAAGTCGATTAATAATTTGAAAAGGAGTTGCAGGAATCTATAAGCTGAAAATGTAAGTATCCTGATTAAAAAAAAAAAAAACAGCTAGAGAAATCAGTGGACCCCCTTAATGATCTTAGTACACTTAAAAGCTGCCTTACTCAACGCTTCATAACATCTTTACACTTCTTCCTTTCACAGGAACATCAACACTTGGCATTAAGTTTCACCAATAAAATCTTTATACAGACTCATGGCAAAGTTTTCTTCAGAAGAGGAAGGGAGGTGCTAGTCCAAATAGAAATGAATCAACAGATTTTGAAGGGCGAATTAGGCCAGAAAAGTCACCTGAAAAAGATGGCACCTGTCCTGACAATTTTAAGCAATGCAAGAGTGCGACTGAACTTGACAGTTCAGTGGTCTGCCGATACAACCGACCATCCAGCCCATGTCCAGGAGCTTCCGGCACCGCTCCCACCCATCAGAACCACGACCAGCCAACATGAGAAGTGACAGGCTGACCGGTTTCTCTTACATCCAGCAAGATGACAGGATGTGCTGTAAATTCCAGACAAAATGGCATCTCCTTCCTTTAAGGATGGTGAATTCTATGTTTACTATGGAGGCAGGGCACCAATCTAAGTGCCATATGTGGACAAAGTTCTCCTTTAAACATTTTTTTTTTTTTAAACATAGGACTTTCATGTAAGGTGTCCAAAATCTATCAGGAAGATTAAAATTTTTAAATATAAGAAGGTAGAATGTTTTCAAGTACCATATATATAGTAGAGAATATCTGGCGGTTCCCCAAATTTTTAAGATTAAGAAATCTTTGCATTTAGTTTTGCCCCACAGATGACACAGTGTGAAAAATCTTACTAAACTCAATCATACTTACCTGAAAATTGTATTTGAAATTTTTTATTACTCAAAGACACATTATAATTATGATAAATATGTGAAACCTCAGTTGAAAGAAAACTGCCATTTTGAAGTGCCCTTAAAGCCATGTCATCAGCAGATATATTGTTTCTCAGGAACTTTTTTATACTTTGAAATGGTGTGCAAATACCCACTATGACCTCTATTATACCTGTGGGTTCTCAGGAGAATGAAGGAAACTCTTTGTGCTGAGTAATAAGCAAGGCTGAAGCACAGGATGGAAAATGGGTTTAAATGATCTGGGAGGACCAAGTGCGGCCCTCAAACTGGCAAGCTCATTTCAAGTAAGGTCACAGAGAGCACCTACCCTATACTATGTTGTCCTCACAGGAGCCAGTCTAGGCCTCCATCCTGTTTATTATTCAAGAAAGTAATACTAAACTTAACTGAACAAAAGGATCAATAAAACACAGCCTCATCAAAAAGGTTCCATCAATTAATGGAAAGACAGTAATTTTGAATTGTATAAAATCATAGGAGGAGGTAGAAAACATTCAACGAACCCACTAAAATAGTTAGAAAATGAAAAGCATGGGCCAGAGCAGAGTATGACTGCTAAAAGAATAAAATAAAGCATTATTTATCATAGTTCCCACATTTATCATATCTACATTTTAGAACAAAAAAAGTAAGCAGTACACCAAGAAATTCCACACAAACAAAATTTAAGATTATTTAACAGAGTGATCATTGCTGTTGGTTAGTCAACTAAATCGTGTCCAAGTCTTTTATAACCCCCCTGGACCGTAGCCTGCCAGGCTCCTCTGTCCATGGGATTTCCCAGGCAAAAATACTAGAGTGGATTGCCACTTCCTTCTCCAGGGGAATCTTCCCAGCTCAGGGATCAAACCCACATCTCCTGCATTGGCAGATGGATTCCTTACCACTGAGCCACCAGGAAAGCCCAAGAGTGGTTATTACATATAAAAAACTCACTTCCCCCAAAGCGGAATTGACTGAAAAATGTCAATAGGTTCACAAGAGTTGGGGGGAATCCTAGTTCCCTTTGAAACTGAAACCTGGGCAAGGAATCAAGCACTGTCTCAAAACATCCTTCAGGGCCCTGAAGTCAGTATCAGCTAGGATAGGAGGGCAAGGCTATGGAGTTCTTATTTGTGTTGCGGAAAGTGTCAGAGGATGAGATGGTGGTAACTGTTCAAATTACAAATTAAGCCCAAGAAAACAGACTATTCAGAAGCAAGACTGTCTTTTTAAATGTCTGAGAACAGGAAATTTTGTAATAATCAGCAGTAACAAAATCCCCACCCCATAATGGGGATGAGACCTATCTATTTTGAGGTTAGAGCTGATTTCAATGAACCTTTTCCTTAGAAACCAAGGATAACGTGACACTTACTGTTGAATAAACATGAGCTCCGTTTGCCAGTCGGTATGTGGCAATGCGCTGCAGACACTGAACAATTCTACTGCAGGCTTTGGCCTCCCTCTGCGCCAGCCCCAGGACACGTTCATCAGCCAACATGATGTTACTTGCAATGTCAACCATCACATCGCCGAGCTAGCAGGCGTGCAGGAAAGAAAAGGAAGATCTTTAATGCCCACACAGGAGGCTTTACATCATCAAAATCTTAATGAGACACCAAGATGGGCATTCAGTCTAAATTTTCACAGGAAAACCCACCAGGCACTTCACTCATTTCTCATTAAGGCATCTTCAGACAGGAAGAGCACAGTCATTATAACCATTTGGTAATATTTAGCTCAAAACAGTGTACTCACGTAACCACCAAATCATCAGTGAAAAGAGCGACATGTAGTACTCAAATTGACAGGTTGAGGGTGGAGGGTGCAGTCGGGGGGGCGGGGGGCGGAAGGCATTTATACTAATCAAGGGGAAGAAAATCACATGATTCTCAGAATAAACAGATCTCAACTCTGTCTGGAAAAACACTTACCTTCTTTTTGCATAAGTGTTACTTAATACGATCAAGAAGTATCTGGCGCAACATTAAATCAACTATACTTCAATTAAATTTAATTAAAAATAAAAGAATATACTGGCGACCTCTTTAGCATCCTGTCATGTTTAAAACTCTAGGTCTGTCCAACTACTGTGAGTTCTCTGTATGCGCTGGGCCATCACATGAGTCTGTGCACACGTGATTCCCCTTCTCTTTATCTTGAATGAGCCACTTCTTCCCTGTCTCCCAACTCAAGGGATGCTTTTAGATTCAGATGGTCACAAAAAGAAATGAATCCCCAAAAGTGTCCACTTTCCCACTGCTTGCTTGTTTCATTTCCTGAATTCTTTTCATTAGCTCAGTTCGTAACTTACAGATGTAAACATCTGTCAGGCAACACCAGTGAACTATCGATGGGCTGCCGTTGCTGGTGACTTGTCCGTCTCGTATCAGAGAAGTGCACTGAACAGTCCAGGATAAGGAGGCAGCCCGTTGCCGGGAGGGTCTCCTATTGAGCAAAATGTTCACGAGAGCCAGAGCACACCAGCGTTCTGGAGGCAGCGCTGGAGGACTGACAAGCTGGCAGGTCCTCTAACCAAGAAAAAAGCCTCAAAAGCCCCAAAGCCAAGCCAGACTGCCAAGGCCATTTCAGCAGATGTCTTTTCATCACCCCAGAAGAGCCCAGCCGAGCTTTTCAACCCTGTTCTGCCTCCAATACTCTTCCCGGGGTGTGTAATTATGAGGGCTCAGGTGGGTCTGGAAAAAGATCAGTCCTTCCCACCCATGCTTCACTTCAGGAAGGAGACAAGCCTGCGGAAATCTACCGGATTCCACCCCCGAGCCGTGGAGCAGGGCTGGCACCTCCCATACCTTCTTGCTTTATTTGTGAAACAAGGATAATAACCATCCTGTCTTTTCTGAATGTTGTGAAGATTAAGCTCCACTAATAACTATAAGGCTCCTCAAACTATGCCTTGCACATGGCAGGCATTCGAAACACAGCTCTAATTTTACTGCTCTTTTTCTTTTTTTTTTATTTCCATCCCAAAATAAGTCTCTTTGAGAATGACAGGCTCTAGAAGAACTGTTAAGAGGGGTACATTTTTAAAGTCTATATGTTCATGTATAAAGAGGAACAATGTACCTGGCAAAACTGCCTCTTGCTCCTCTGTAAAGCCCCATCACCTCATCCAATTCAAATACAGTTAATTGACTTCATACTGCCGTTACCATCATGTGTCACAATTCTGTCCTTATTTTAATTCCAATATAAACATGTTGGGGCAGGGACAACACAATGTCCTACTTATATTCATACTCATTCATTAGTGTAACTCCTCGTATAAAAGCCAATAGCTATATAATACCCATTCACTCCCTGACTAAATATTTATTGAGGACCAAGGTGAGCCAGACACTATCCCAAGCAATGGAGATACAGTAGTGAGAGAAACATAAAAGGTCTATTTTGGAGTCTATATCTATCAGGAAAATATATAACAAGCAAGTAAATACATTTTTTTTTAAGTGACTAGGTTGTGATACCTGCAAGAGATGAAATAAACAGAGTAATAAATGACAGATAGAATTTAACTGCAAAACCCAATTTTAATGGACTCACATATTCTCTCAAGAGGCAACTCATTCAAACCCGAGACATGAACAAGATCAGCTGCCAAAGAATTAAGAAGAACCTATAATCAAACTATGTAGAATCCTGAGTCTGTTCATTTGATACAATTTATGAAAACACCGGACTTTCCTGGTGGCTTAGATGGTAAAGCGTCTGCCTACAATGCAGGAGAACCGGTTTCAATCCTTGGGTCAGGAAGATCTCCTGGGGAAGGAAATGGCAACCCACTCCAGTATTCTTGCCTGGAAAATCCCATGAACGGAGGAGCCTGGTAGGCTACAGTCCATGGGGTCACAAAGAGTCAGACACGACTGAGCAACTTCACTTTCTTTTCACTTTCATGAAAACACCAGCACTTCAGAATATATTCC
Source organism: Cervus canadensis (assembly GCF_019320065.1). NCBI lineage: Eukaryota > Metazoa > Chordata > Mammalia > Artiodactyla > Cervidae > Cervus > Cervus canadensis. Next base: position 22,902,881 of record NC_057404.1, on the reverse strand, counting down.
TAAAAATAATAGGTATGGGGGTAAATTTCACTTTAACAGAAATGCTTATTTCTGGAGTCATGAAGATGGGTGGTGACCCCTGCATGTGTGAATCAGCCACTTACACAGCAACTGGAACAATAACTACCACCTCTTAATGGGAATTCAGGAGAAGCTAGAGAATTTGGTTACATTTTTACCTCTTATTCTTACTTTTCAAATCTGTATTTTCAAAACTGTATACAAAATAAATAAGGGATGACACTGTACGGTATGTTCTATAGCTATCAGAAAAGAAATGGCCATTGCCTGCAAAAATTTAAAAGATAAAATACAAGAAAATACCAATTCTTCTCCAAGGCACTCCTCAAATATTTACAAAGTTATTCAAAAGAATCAGCAATTTTACAACTAGTTTGGAAATTTCTTTACAAGTTCTACATGTATGGGCTTTATGAAAATCCAGCATGAGACCTAACTGATACATCATCTCTTTTGAAAAGCTGTTTATTTTTTAATCAAGGAACTACAGCTATGGGTCACTAGCTAATGCCAGCCAAGGAATCTGACATGTGTCAATAACTGTTAAAAAAAGAAAAAAAGGAAGTATCTCTAAGAAGGTATAGAGCTAATATAAGTGGTTGCCCTAGTTGCAGATAAGCTTTTTTTTTGTTCCCCATTATTTCATTATAAATGGCTATGAATTAAAGAAACGGTTTTGTAGCCAAAATATACCCTATAGCAAGCAATCATGAAACAACACATGCTTCTGGAGCTTGGTTATGGAAGTAGTTCTGAACCCTTCACAGCGGCAAAAAAGGACACAAAAAGGATAACAGTGCATGAAAAATCACACTGGATTAAAAAAGCACCCCTGAAATGTGACACGCAGGTACAGTTTAATAACTGCAACCAGTGTGCTGGGAAGCACTGTATTTCTCTTCGACCACATTCCCTGAAGGCCATGCCTGCCACGGAAGGGTCGGAGGAGTCAGGCACCTGCTCTGCCATCTGTCACACCAAAGGGTGAGGATCAAATGAAAACACTGTGAACGCACTTCATCCAGGATAAAAGGGAAACGAAATGAAAACACCACATTGATAACAATGAAACTATTAAATGTCATCTGTGGTAAGAGGCAGAAATATTTCATGCTCTTTTCAATATTTATGTTTGCAATCCCAGGCAAAATTAGATTAAAATCACCTGTAAATTTCATGAATGTCTGATGTTGGTTCACGAAACACACAATACATAAACTCAACTTGATGGTATTTGATTTTAATGTAACAGGAGTATAAAATAACACTGCAGCGGGAATGCTTATGTGCCTTGAAGTTAAGTTCTCCTGGGTTAACAGTTCAACCATCCCTTACAAGTTAAATGTCCATAGCAAATTATTTATCCTCTCCAAGTCTCTGTTTGCCCATTTGCAAAATGAGACCAAGAAAACTGCATGGAATGTCTCATTTCAGAATAAACTTAAAGAAAGAGAGAGAGAGGAGAAAGAACAGAAGGCAAATATCTTCATTAAGCAATACATACAGTTTTTGAGAAAAGCCAAGAAATCTAGTCCCCTTCCCACATTCTTGTCTCAAGCACAAAGTCAGCAGGGGGTACCTCGGCAATTCTAATAACCAGAGAAGCAAGAATTAGAGACACATATACCACAGGGCGGTAAGCTGGGAAGTTGTCTGGGGACAGCCGAGATGGAGAGGGAAAGTACAGAACTGACACACAGTTCAAACTTGACTAAATAATAACTCAGCTGATGTCATAATTTTAGTTCAAGGAAACTTCATGTTTTTTTCCTAATTATGAATAACCGTATTGATATCATTCCCATCTCAAAGTATGCTATATTGCCCTGATTACGTTAACGAAGGAAATGCTCTGTTGTGAAAGTCAACTTTTAAGACTGTGTTTATGGCATTAGTAACCAGCTTCAGCATCCTGAGGGCCTGGGGACCCCAGGCTGAACCCTGCTCAACTTGATAAGCAGTCAGTGTTCAAAAGGTCCAAACGTGATGGTCATCAGGACTATGGTAAAGATGAAAGCTCTGATGTCACTCTGGTGCAAAAATAAAGAGGATGACAATGGGAAAACAAGTGGGAAGCGGAAAGGATTGAAAATAATGTCACAGGGAATAAAAGTTGCATTTATTCTCTATTGCCTTACAGAAAGTATCTGAAGTAGCCTAGCAAAGTTTAAAAGATAATTCTTTTTAAATTAAAACATACACAGAGAGTGAGAAAGTGTGTTAGTCACTCAGTCATGTCAGCCTGCCAGGCTCCTCTGTCCACGGAATTCTCTAGGCAAGAATACTGGAGTGGGTTGCCATTTCCTTCCTCTAGGGGATCTTCGTGACCCAGGGATAGAATCACAGTCTCCTACACTATAGGCAGATTCTTGACTGTCTGAGCCACCAGGGAAGTCCTGCTGGGAAATACAGGCTTAATAAAAGTCTCAAATGAGTTAAAATACACATCAATGGCAGAGTTAATGGGACTGGGGAAAAACTGATTCTTGACATGTTTCTAGTCAAGGCAGTGAAGACAACTGTTCAATTACTAACGAAAAGGAGAATATTTCTTCCAAATAGACACTTTCATAAAGAAAATTCTTAGAACACGTGAAGAACACTATTAAAGAGATACCAAGTGAAATGCGCAACGCCCTCAGCCATACCTTCACAACAAACGGAAAGGCTTAATTTCTACGATCCCTCCAACTCTCCCACTGGAAGCAGATCTTGTTTTTTCCAAAGACAAAAATGGACATGCATCTCCCTTTCTGGAAGTATGGAGGACTAAGTACTATGGACAATTCTCCTGACAAAAGTGAAAAATGGTAAAGGAAAAAAAAGTTACCTTTTAAATGCACCATTGACCATTCAGAAAACAAAGGCTCCACAAGAGACCAACAGCAAAACAACAGGAATCTGAAGAGCTCTGAGGTTGAGCTCAGCTGACCACAGACGATGCTTTGACTTCCATGCAAGACCCAGTCCCTGCCAACACAGGCTAACAGGAAAAAACCACAGCATAAAGCCGATAAGCCAAAGGGGACACCAATAGGGTCAGGGCCAACCAGCATTAAACTAGCCTCCTGGAAGGAAGGGAACAGCAAGGAAACTTGAAACTTGCTCATCTTGACTTTGGCACAAGGTAGGAGGTAAAAAAATCTCTTCCCTGTCAATCTGTCAACACAAGTCGACCTTCACACAGGACTGAGAACAGAGTTCTGTAGTCTGAGAAACCTCAAGCTGAGAACTACTTCCAATGTGAGAACTACTTCCCCCTAAGCCTGATATAGACCCCCAGCACCTAGCAGAAGCACATAAGAATCACACTTAGTAATGACACATCATACCATTCTCATGAAGGCCACTCGTCACCAACACGAATCAGCAGAGTTCTGGAGGTCCCCACCGATGTACAACCAGAAAAACAGGATGTATTTTATACGGGAACAGACAAGCCAACTGTTATCTACTGTCTACAGTCAAAACCGTCTGTCTAGAAAATCCCACAAAACCAACTAGAAAATTATATGAATGAATTTCATAAGGAAACCAGACACAAGGTCCACGTTTAAAACAATAATCAAGGGAAACTGAACACGGATTAGATATTTTATAATATTAAGGACTTAAGAGTTCATTTGGGTGATATAATAACCATATCATGGTTCTATTTTAAAGTTGCTTACAATTTTAAAAGAAATTATGGATGAAATATGACACCTAAAATGTGCTCTTAAATGTTCCAGCATTGAAAGACAGAAAAACACAGAATAAGACAGAGACACACACAGAGAAGCGGGGAGAGGGGAAGAGAGAAGGAAGGAGGGACAGAAAACATAAAATGAGTGGACAGGAGAGATGAAGCAAGACTGGTAAATACTGAGAACTGTTGAAACTCAATGAAAGGTAAAACGAAAGTGTTATTAATAATACTCCTTCTCCTACACGTTAGGAATTTTCTAATTTAAAAAAAGTGTCTGAAAAGTTCTTAAAAAGTTAAACCCAAACAGAACATTTTTTTTAAAAAGAGGTAAGGATAGAAAAGAAATATACTACAGCGGCCCTCCATGTGGGAGACCTGGGTTCGATCCCTGGGTTGGGAAGATCTCCTGGAGAAGGGAAAGGCTACCCACTCCAGTATTCTGGCCTGGAGAATTCCATGGACTACAGTCCATGGGGTTGCAAAGAGTTGGACACCACGACTGAGCAACTTTCACTTCACTTCACTTCACAGTGGTGCTCAAAGCCTGTGCCAAAGACGTTGCCCAGTATCACCTGGAATTTAGTGGAAATGTGAAGCCTCAGGCTTCCCGCATCTGGTACCTGGTACCATTCATGGGCCCCATGCAAGTTTGAGAAACCATGTTCTCAGAAGGATCAAAAAGCCAGAGGCTGGGTCTTTGAAAATGTTAACAATATCAGGAAGTCTAACAAGTAAGATCAAGGGAAAAAAACATTAAAAAATATTGAAAATAAAAAACTCACCAGTACAGACGTGATTATACCTTAAAATGAAAAAATGAAAGAACTTTAAATTTTAAAAATTCTGTACATAAAAATCTGAGGTGCATGCCTTACAAATTTAAAACTGGAGCACAGTAAGCAAACTATAACACATAACTAACTCTAATCTTCATAAATGTTCTCATCTTTTAAAACGGATATATGTTTGTTTTCATAAGAGAAATCACTACAGTAAATATGGAACACACACTATCTGACAGATAACCTTCAGCTCTTTTTAAAAGACCCGGTAAATACCTCATTTAGATCTGGCAGTTTGATAGTTTTCAGCACCCATGCTAAGACAACAAGAGTACCAGCTTGTGTTGGTGTTGGCTAGACTCAATCACAGGTTGTTTATGAAAAACTCCACAGCACAACAACTTTTTGGATATAATACAAAAAATCAATTTAATTGTCCAATTATGCTATATGCATTTTAAGATACCTTAGCATAATTTTATGCAGTGTTAATTAACTTAAAATGGAGCCCTTAAGCCTTATGATTTCTTCTTAACATAGCAATAAACAGGGAAAGCTTTGGCCTGCAATTTTAAGCTCCCAAAAATCAAATGTCTGTCACTGCATCAAAGGTAGCAGCACATTTATATCTCGATTGCTCAATCCTGAATAACTGTCTGGTTTTCTATTTATACTTAATAGGTTTCCATCATTTGTTTCCAAAGATAGTTAAAATTCCACCTTCTACGTCAGCCAGTGACAGTGACAACAATCTCCTTCAAATTAAGTTTTTAGATAAGTAACTAAAGCAGTCTGGTGATTTTTTTTTAAAGGACTTCTCTCTCAGCTTCTGAGACCATAAGAATATTACTTTTCATAGGGGACACATGTAAGCCTATGGCCGATTTATGTTGATATATGGCAAAAACCATCACCATATTGTAAAGTAATTATCCTCCAATTAAAATAAGTAAATTAAAAAAAAAGAAATTGTGGGAATTCCCTGGTGGTCCAGTGGCTAAGACTCTGCGTTCCTGATACAGGGGGGCTGGGTTCGATCCCTGGTCAGGGAACTAGATCCCACATGCCACAACTAAAACTCTATGCAGCCAAATAAATAAAAATGTCTTTTTTTAAAAAAAAAAAGAAATTGTGAATGGCTGTGTTGTATATATACAACAAATGTCCGTACAGTCAAAGCTATGGTTTTTCCAGTAGTCATGTATGGATGTGAGAGTTGGACCATAAAGAAAACTGGGTGCCAAAGAATTAATGCTTTTGAACTGTGGTGTTGGAGAGGACTTTGAGTCCCTTGAACTACAAGATCAAACCAGTCAATCCTAAAGGAAATCGGTCCTGAATATTCATTGGAAGGATTGATGTTGAAGTTGAAGCTCTAATATGTTGGCCACCTGATGCGAAGAACTGACTCACTGGAAAAGACCCTGATGCTGGGAAAGACTGAAGGCAAGAGAAGGGGACGACAGAGAATGAGATGTTTGGATGGCCTAACTGACTTGATGGACATGAGTCAGCAAGCTCCAGGAGCTGGTGATGGACAGGGAAGCCTGGCGCGCTGCAGTCCGTGGGGCTGCAAAGAGTCAGACACGACTGAGTGACTGAACTGCACCTGCATGTTGTTCATCTGTAACATACAGTATTGCACATCAACTCAACTTCAATTAAAATAAATAAATAACTCACACGCACAAAATTCCTCACACGCACAAAAAGAATGCTAATTTTCTAACCCTATAAAAAGTATATCCTAGCTTTGCAATGATAAAAATAGTTTCACCTATATTTTCTCACTTGCGTACACTCTGCAAGTTAAACAGGGCAAGCATCATGTCTCATTTTAAAAATAAAGGGTCCATGATTAGTAACTCACAAACCAGGTCCACTTCCAATCCTCAACAAGATGCTTCCCCCTAAGAATATGACAAAGCAACAAAGATCCAGACCATTCTTCCCTCACAGCAGCAACACAATGAAATGTACACCTCAGGGCATCACACTGCTGCTCCCGAGCTGGGAGGTGTACAGAAGTCCTTCACAGCAGAACAGGGCGGCAAGGGGATAAACTTCAGTCTATCACAGGATGATAGGACCTTTCCCTATGTCCAAATTCCAAATGCCATTCCAATTACTCTAGTGACCTGAAACATCCGCCTCCATGAATGACTTCTAATCAAGTGGGTGGCAACATGTGATTATACTCAACAAGGGAAAGCAGGATTACCACAGGGCCAGGATTCACACGGCTCCTCCCAGCACCAGAAAAATTCATCATGGGAAGCGGGCTATGGCCCAAGGACACAATCAAGCAAGGGAACAATTCATTAGGAAATTAAGGTCCAAAGTTCAGATAACAGCTGTGAAATGCCATGTCATCATTAAGTGGTCTGGTGTCCTGAATGCCATTTATAAACATGTCACTATTTTCTTTATCAGCTACACTACATCAAATAAAGTGCCTAATGTATTAGAGCCGCAATTTCAAAACTTATCACCAAAATGCAAGGTATTAATAGATACCACATGCGAAAAATTCCCTTGGTTTAATTATGTAGAGAAACAAGGGATATTATTGGGTTGGCCAAAAAGTTTGTTTGGGTTTTTCCATACCACTGTGCGTAAAAAGCTGAATGAACTTCTTGGCCAAACCAATATCATCTTTTAGCACATTGATGAATCTGAGATGCCCCACATAAAGAAATATATTAAGACTTTGTTTAGTCAAGTGTTTTCCCCACAGTACTTTTGGAATACCATGACAGAGCAAAGCTCTTCTAGAAAGTAAATGTAATACAGTTGAAAACTGCTGGATTAGACAGCCAAAGTTCTTGGGTTGTTTTCAGCCCTGCACAATTTAGCTCTAAAACCTTAGGTAAATTATTTAATTTTCTTTAGGCTTCAGTGTATGACCTAATCTAGGTTTATTCTAGCTCTAAAATTCATTTTTATGTGATTCCATCACAAGAGAAACAGTTTATATAAAGCTCTCACCTGGCTGGAAATAAAGTTTAAGAATATGTTAATCTGCAGCTAAAAACTTATTCAAAACATTATTTGCTGCTCACTCATTCTGAAAACAGTAGTTGTCAATGTCTTCGCCTAAAGGGTATCATGTGGACAGGAATTCATAGCTTTAACATGGCCCGTTTTTAAAGTCACTATAAATTTTCATGCCTCGTGTATCTTAATCATTTGGAATTTTGTTTTAAAAGTGCTAAAATAGTCTTACATTTTCTCTAATTTAAAATTAAATTTAAAAAATAAATAAAAGAACAAAAAAGATTCTACTTATTGTAAATTGTTAAGCATACAAAGATTTCTTCAACCAATAAATTTAAGTGGTGATTTAAAAAAAAACAAAGAAGGATGAAAACACACCAGTGGGGAGAAGGGAAATCCCAGGCAGCCTGAGAGATGCAGCCTGACTCACACATACCATGGATGCAGAAAAAGCTGCCTTCTCATGGGCTGGTTCTGCCCTACCCTGGTACCTTATTTCCAAGAAATAACAATCCACCTCTATTTCTCCCAACAAGTCCACATGACAGATGGGAGCATAGGTTTCTCAATGACAATTTTGGAAATTAAAAGGTATATTTAGTTCAAATACAGGAAACATAAATAAGCTTTAAAAATAGAGTCAGCTCTATCACACAACCATTTGCTGACATACTATCTGCTACAAATCTGAACCAGAAAATACCTCTTTTGATTTTTCCTCTTTGGTAAATCTTCCAAATTTCTCTATCATTTCAGCCACAAATATAACATCCATCTTGTCCGAGAAGTTGGCTGCTTCCACAGTGTAAGCTAATAATTGTCGGGCTGTAGCCACAGCGTTGGTAAGATTGAGGGGCATCTGTATTAAAAAGGCAAAAAGAAGTACTTAGCAAGTGAAGTGAAAGTCGCTCAGTCGTGTCCGACTCTTTGGGACACCATGGACTGTATAGTCCATGGAATTCTCCAGGCCAGAATACTGGAGTGGGTAGCCTTTCCCTTCTCCAGGGGATCTTCCCAACCCAGGGATCGAACCCAGGTCTCCCACATTGCATTTTACCTTTGCATTTCAAAACATGGCAATTTCAAAACTCTTTATCACCGATTCACTATGACCTTTCTAAAATGCTTTTTCCAAAACTGAGAAGACAAATTTTATTGGAAACTAACTGAAGGAATTTTCATTTTTTAACTTAGAATGAAATAAAACAATACATAGAAACACATCAGGGAGGGACCTCCCTGGTGGTCCAGTGATTAAGGCTGTGCTTCTAGTGCAGGGGATGTGGGTTTGATCCCTGGTCAGGGAACTAAGATCTCACATGCTACAGCACAGCCAAAAGATAAAAATAAACAAAGTTAAACGTTTAAAAAGAAAAAGAAAAATCAGGGACACAGCCTGCACCATCTCTTCATCTCTATCTATCTAAATCCTATATATATTCAATTCCAATTGCCTAGTAACACCTTTCCCAAGTATTCCAGCCAGGAGGGATCAGTATTTCCCCTGGAACTCCTGCCACTTGGGAGTACGAACCACTTACTTAGTACTTATCTGTACTGCCATGCATGGCCTGTGATGTTTTACATTTGTTTATTATTGACTTAAACACAACCCAGCACCAATCATTACAAAAAGTGTAGATCAGGTGCAAAGAGGCGTCAGAAAATGTGTAAAAGAAACCACCTGCCAGGTGCTTATATTCGGCTAAGGTTTAAAAAAAGACAGAGAAGCAGAGATGAGACAAGGCGTGCTAAACGGACAGCATAACAGGGATCTCTTGTGACAAAGAGATTGTAAAAGGAACTGAAGAGGGGGCCTCCCGGGTGCTCTTGAAGAATGGTTGGGATTCTGTTTGGGGATACAGATGACAAGGCATTCAAGTAAAGGCATAAAGCCAGGCCATGCCTGGAAAGGAAGAGTAATGCCGGAGAGGGCCCTGGATACTGGTTGAGAAGAACAGGTCTGATCCCCAAGGCACAGTCCAGGAAAGCACAGACACCAAATCCTTACGCTACACTAGTAGTAAAAAAAAAAAAAAGTATGTATTTGGTGTGAGCACCACGTCTTATTAGCAACCTCAGCAGACCTGAAGACTTTCCAGTTACCTGATTAAACATATAGAGAACTCTAGTGACATCGTTCGCATACTGGCAGCGGGAGTAATCATCATCCGCCCAAAAGCCCCCTCGATCACATCTGCGCCAGGCCTTTCTCTCGTCCTGGGCGTTCCCAGGGTAGATCCCACTGCCGTGGGCGTTCCGAGTACACTGCAGGTACGCGGTGATGCCCGCCAGCGTTCTGGGCCACCTAGGGAGACGAAGACACAAGAGAACCTACACTGAGACAAGTAACAGCGGGGGAAATCAAGGATCAGGACACGTCACGCAGACTCAGAGGAAAATCAAGGAGAAACAATACTCCTCTAATAAAAAAGACAAAAACAAAAAAAGTTAAAATGAACTAAAACCATTGTAAGCTATCCGCTGAATAAATTTTTTAATGCCATAACAGAATATTTTCCTAAAATATTCCAAATATAAACACGGAAATTGTACCTTATCAAGCAGAAAAGAAAAATGGTGCACCAAATGGTCTTGTTTCTTTACTTACTGTTACTTATCATTGGCTTATATAACCATTAGGTATATAAGGTCAGAATCTTTTCCAATATGAATAGAATTTGGCCTTTCACAGAGAGTTAGTATACTTGCAGAAAGGACTGACATCCTTAAAGAGGCCGGCCGGCAATGCTGGCCCTTCGTTGGCACCCAGGAATTTGGGGCTTTTTGTGTTCACAGTTAACTGGTAAGAGTGATTCACTTTACCTAGACAGTCTGGGGAAGCCATATGGTGTGCGCTGAGCACCTGCTTTCATCCTGGGGGTCTGAAATTTTGGAATGAGATAGACAGAGGTTGCCTTTACGAACATTTCCCAACAGGAGTTTTGGATGCTGAGACTCGAATGGGCTTCCCTGGGCAGAAACACTATACAGAGGCTGCTGCCTTTTCAAGGCTGGAGGAGGAGTAAGCTCTGCATGAGCCTCCTGGGAGGCAGAGATAATCAAGAACTTCCACACTGATCGCCCCAGAATCCATCTGTGTCTTTTCCCTTATTATCCGGCTAGGTATATTACTACATCATTACATCTGAGCTGTGACCACAGCTGCATGCTGAGTCCTGTGAGTCCTTTCAACAAACTTTTGCACTTGGGGGTGGTCTTAAAAACTTCCAATAACATATACAACCGAATTTATCTGACTGAAGCCCAGATAAATTGCATAGGTACTGGGCAAGTGACTACACCAACCTGCTGGCGTGAAATCAGCACTAACTGGACTGGGAGAAATCTTTGCTATTTGAGCTCTATTTCTCCAAAACTGGGAAGAAAAATAATGTATTTAATAAAAGCTACAGATGACTTACAACATATGAACTTCTAAATTATAATATCAGCCACACCAAAATGGAATGCATTATCAAAAACTTTATAAATAGATTAAGCAATGCTAAACTAAATCTTATTAATGCAGTGGAAGTTCTAACTGTATTATATCTTAAGGAGTGTCAAAAAATAAATAGTTCATTAATCAGTTAAACAAATCCTTCTTCTATTTTTAAAAATGAAAACACTCCAAAACTACGAGTAAAGACAGACAATACAGCATAAATAGAAAATATACTATGATTATTTAATAAAGGCATTGAATGTAACAAAATTAACAAATGGTATCTATTTCACTTCAAAGTATACTGCAAAAGTATTACAAGTTAACAGTTAATCCACATAAAAGACTTACCTGTTGGCAACAATAAATTATGATTTCCACACACTCATATCCAGAAAAATTTTAAATGGGGGAGGAGAAAGGAATGTCAAAAGGCAATTTAAAAAAAAAAATCAATGAAGAACTAGCTGAGCTAAAGTTGTTATTGTTTCTTCACCTTGGACTTGAAAGAATAACAACAAAGAGTTTTTTTCTTATCCTTAAAAATCAGACTTACAGCCACAAGGCAGCAGTGATACCAATCACAGACAGTGTAAACTGTGTATTCAAAAATCTCTATGCTGCTTTAAAGAGCTACATATTTCTCTTCATTTATATTAACTATAAACTGATTATTAAAATTCTGAACATAAAGCATTTTAGATAAATAAGTTTAAACATAATGTTTTAAAGCAACTTTGAAAGTAAGGGGAGTCTAAAGTAAAAGTTGTTATCGCTTACAAATTCTAAACTTTCTACTACAAAAACAAAAACAAAAACACAGCATTTAACTCAGTCTGCTTATCCTAACATAGTCCAGCACCAGTGGCTTCCCAGCTTTCAGGCCACCCAACAGCTTTCATTTCTCAAAGTCCCCTTGTTTAATTGCCAGAAGAACCAAACAGGGGAGGGAAATTGGGTGTGTGTTTCTGCTAAGTACAATGTCTACCAACTGTCTGCAGTTAAAACTGAATTAACACAACAAAACCTTCCAAAGGCCATCCAAAAAAAATCCCCTTAGAAACAGGAAATGCTGTTAATCTGTCTGAATTTCACACTATTTGAGTGGAATTTCCAAAATGTTTCCTAAAATCGTGGTTCTTAACTACTACAACAAAAGTACAAAATAAAAATAAACACTTCTGGCTCAACCTTCAGAGACTCATCAATCAGTAGATCTGAGATAAAGTTCAGGCACCTGTTCTTACTTTTAGTCTCCATAAATGATTCTGAAATCACCATTTTAAAGAGTAGTCCTTAGATATATAAGGATATACATGTGAATACATTTCTCAAATCCTTACTGACGACAGGAGACCAATTACATACATCTATGCCTTTGAGAATAAAAAGAATTGGGGCAAATCAGCCCCTTTCAGCACTCTCCAAGTCACTGACCTGAAATCCCCTTTATTGTTCACCACCCTCTCAGGAGGACAGTACTGCGCAGAGCTCTCTAAGACCACAATATCCACGGTTCTTGTATTGTTCCCACGTTTGGTCTGGACGTGGCAGCCCCAATTTCCAGTCGATCCAGCCTGAATATTAGAAATGGTTAGGGCACTGCATGAAGAAAGAGTTTAAAGAGAGAAAATATGGTTAGGCAAGAAGGGAGACAACGTGCTCTTCGATCATGCATTTAGCAAACATGAATGTGCACTGGAGGCTAAGCGCTTCCTAGATAAAAATGAATTAAAAAAATGATCCCTCCGTTTAAGTGCTTCAGCCAAGTCAAGAGCTGTAACGTAAGAATGAATGGAGGGCAGTGGCACCGAGACTCCAAGAAAAGGCAGAGCGGGCCACGCCACGGAGGGAAACCGAGAGCCAGACAGAAGCATCACGGCACTGCCTTCAGCAAGACTAACGGAGAGGCCGTGTGCTTTCCGCTTTGCGTCCAAGTTCGTTCCTATCTTTTCCTTTAGATCTCACATATGAGGGATAAAAACGGAAACAGACCCACAGACATAGAAAACAAACTTTTGGTTCTCAAAGGGAAAGGAGGGAAGAGGGATAAATTGAGTTTGGGATTAACATATACCTACTACTATACATGAAACAGGTAACCAACAAGGACCTAGTGTATAGCAATAGTTTACTCAATAGTTTGTAACAACCTATAAGGGAAAAGAATCTGGAAAATATATATATACACAGAGGTATAAGTGAATCACCTTGTTGTACACCTGAAACTAACACAACATTGTAAATCAACTACACTGCAATAAAAAAAAGAAGAAAAAAGATAAAACAATTAAAAAAACTAATGGAGAAGTTTCCAAGTTACATCTACCTTTTCAGATTCTAAGGAAAATATTCAAGCATGAAGTAGAATAATATAAAATGTGTAATTAATATTTAAAATGAAATATGGAAAAGGGGTGAAAAGCTATCAAGTCTCTAAAAAGATTTAATAAATTACCAATTAAGGCTTTTAAAAAAGTATCTTTTCATTTAAAAGTATACTTCAACTTATAATAACAGCTATATTTCTGAACAGCTGTCAGAAAATTCAACTTTCAAGATGACATCATAATTCTCTAATATAAAACTTATTAATTAAAGAGCAAATGGCAGAATCTTCAATTAACCTTTATTCCACCCAACATGATCTACGATACTTTGCTTTTATGTAGATACAGATAAATCATTACACATAAAGCATGTATCATTTTAATTAACTCACTAAAGAATGCCTTGAAGTTAATACACATTTTTGTAGCTTCTTAAATCATTAATGGCTTACACAACAATAAATGCTCTAATAAAGACTTTGAGGGACTGTGATTCTGAACCAAATAAAATGTTTATCATCTTTACTAAGTTAAACAAATTAACACATTGAAATAAATATATTCAAGGTAAAATGACACGGCAGAGTTTGACATTAAATTTAAATAACCAAAACTCTGTCAACTGGAATTCTACTTTATATGACTCTACTGAACCAAGAAAAAGTATATAAAAATTCTGGGCAATAAAAAGCATTCTCTAAACCAGAAGTCCCCATATTTTCTCAGTTCATGGTACCTTCATAACTAGAATAACTTTCACAGTGCCTCTAGCCTAAAAGAAACACCTACGGTGACTGCAATGACTATACGTCCTAAAACTGTGTATATACGTCCTAATACCTTAGTAGCCATTAAAAAAAAATCAATTTAAAATAAATATTTCATTCTTACATAATCACAACTGCTTCCTAATGGGTTGTGCATGCTTACTGAGCACTCCAAAATTAATCAGATACAGATCAGACAATGATATCTCTATTTCTTGTTCCAAAATGATTTTCATACAGTACTTGTTTTGCACCACAGTAATTGTCAAAATACCAGTATCTAAGATGACACAAACCAAAGGGATGCAGCATGATGTAATGTCAACACCCTAACTGCCTGGAGCTGGTAGCTGTGAGATGTCCCCAAATGTCCAGTTATCACTATGCTCAAACACTCAAAATACCCCACAGCACCTCTGTACGCTCACCGCAGTATCCCAGAGCATGTCAGCACACCCTCTGGGGAAAATGGTCCTAACATTATTTAAAGATAACTTTCAGCAATACCTTCAATGTCTAAAACCAATTAGCAGAATAAACTTTTCAAGAATCCTCAACACAACACGTTAGGAGATTTAAGGACAAGGGGTAGCTTCAGTTTCAGTGAGCAGTAAAAATACAAACTCCAGTTCTCACTAATGAAGGCCCAACGACACGCAAAGACCAATGAAGAATCGAGAGGTCTATAAAGTTAACCAATCCAATAACCACATATTTCCTTCTCCCACTACTTTCTATTATTCTGGAGCTAACTCCGGGTAAAGGACTTTCCAGTCTTCATATGAAAGACTTTCACTTTGGTAAGTATTACTACCAACAAAAAAATGTTATGCGAAGTTACTATCCTTTGAATTAATTCTTTTTTAATGCTAAAGGAATTTAGATTAAGTTAAACATGACTTACAGAAATGAATTTATAAAGTAAATCTTGTTACTTGTTACAAAATTTAAGAAGCCTAGATTGAAGCTCTTGGAATTATATTCAATATCCTGTGATGAACCATAATGGAAAAGCATCTGAAAAAGTATATTCATATATATATATAACTGAGGCACTTTGCTCTATAGCAGAAATTAACACAGCACTATAAATTAACTACAGTAAAATTTTAAAAAATAAATTAAAGCTTTTATTCAGACATTTTTAAAGCTTTACTGTTGTGAAAGTGAAAACGAAGTCGCTCAGTCATGTCTGACTCTTTGCGACCCCATGGACTGCAGCCTTCCAGGCTCCTCTGTCCCGGAATTCTCCAGGCAACAATACTGGCGTGGACTGCCATTCCTTTCTTGGTTCCTATCAAACCACACTCCCTACAATTAACAGCTATAAGCTGGAGACAAACTACAGTACGGCAACCATGTGAACACAGGCGAGTGATCCAAAGCCAGCAGAAGCCAAAAAGAAACTGACTTTAGGAAGAAGAGACTGGCACTGGGGAGTAACCAGGAAATTTTTTTTAATGACTTTTGCCCAAGGGCAGGCATTATTCAAATAGAAACTCAAAATCTGAGTGGTTGAAAAATCAAAGGACAGAGGTAAAAGGAGCCTGGCTAAAAGCCCAAACTTGTGCATATACAATTTACCCAGTTTTTAACTGATCCCTGACCTACATGCAGACAGGGCAAACACCACCCAGATTTCAGTGGCTGCCTACCATACAAAAGCCAGATCTAGGAGTTTGAGCTTAACCGAAAGTTAATTGCTCAATGAAACAAAATCAGCGGTCTTTGAGAAGAATACAAAAGAATTCAGAGTCAGGGTTCAGCAAACGTTTTCTTTGAAGGCCACAAAGTAAATACTTCAGGTTTTGCTGACCAAGAAGTAATACTGAAGGTATCTGTGTAACCATTTGAAAGGTAACTATTTAAAACTATAAAAAAAAATTCACAGGCTAGATTTGTCCCATAAGGTGTACTTTGTCAGCTTCTCCACAGCAAATCATTCACAATATGTAGGATACAATCCCACATTACCAGACATATAAATAATACTTTTTAAAGTAGAAAATATAAACCATATTCATAAAAAATAAGCAGGGTGATGACCCCCATGTGACCCAGATACTAAAATAAGAGGCAAGGATTTAAGGGTTTCTACTATAAAAGTTCAAAGCATAAATCAAAATATGCTTCTAAGAAAATCTCAGAAGAGAAAGAGAAATTATGAAATACAATATTCAAACCTCAAAATTCCCAGACCTGAGTCTGAACTCAGAGAACTATTAGTTTTTTGGTTGTTTTTTCATGGTACTTTGGTAATACTACACAAAGTGCCTCAGTAGAAAGTTGAGAAATCATAGCTCTATCCTTAAATATTCAAGTTGAGGTCTAACTTCATCAAATTGATAAAAAGGAAAGAAAGAAACACAGAAAAGGCTTGGAGAGATAATCAGAGACAGAGGCAGAAAGAAGGAAAAAGAAAATTCAATGCCTGCAGATTAACATATCACCAAAATAAAATACAATGAGTGATAACATATTTATTTTTATCCTGTTTTTTGTACTTTAACTTCTTCGAACTAACTATTGTGGCACTTGCACCAAACATGAGGTTAACAGGTGGTATACTGTTTTATACTAACAGGATGAAAAAAGGCAGTATCTTAAAATGCAACATCAATCATAAGACAGTAAAAATTAGCTGATTCCTAAAAGTGAAATTCCGAGCTTATTAAAAGCAGCAGGAAATTATTGGAAATTAAGTTTGGTTAAAAAAAAAAGTTTACATTTTTTCCTCTTAAAACTTTAAACAAAATGTCTCCAACTTATAAAGTGTTTCCCTTCTACCTTATGCTTTTTTCCCCTCCAAAACTAGATGGAAAAGATGCCTATTTAACTTTTGAAAATAAATAACAATCAGAAAAAGAAATGTCAGACATTTGCCTTTTAAATGCAAAAAGGTAAAATATTAAATTCCAACTAAACATTACAATTCCTGAGATGATAAATAAAATCTACAGAGACAATTCCTCATCTAAAAAAGTTTACCTTGCAATCAATGAGCAGTTGTGAATCATGTTCTTTTCAACAAAGATACCTTGCGATTCATCAGTTTCGACTATCCGCCCATCCTGATACCATAACACTTGCATGTCTTGATCGATATATGACGCCATGCACTGGAAAGGAAGGCTGTCTCCTTCAAATACAACTTGACGATGAGACGGAGTCATGTAGAAAGATGGTAATTCAAGGGGAGGATCTGGAGACAGTGGAATAAAGACTCAGTAAACAAATCCTATATTCACACTACAGAACTTAAAATTATAGAAGTTCTAATTGAAATCTTAAAAATGGAAAAACATATTCCTCAATAACCAGCATTCTAGTTTTACCATCAACAAAGATGTTGCTGAATTAAGAGGATCCAAGATGGAAACACCATTAACTAAAATTAAAATTAAACCATTTCATGTCACTTTTACAAAGCTGATATATTTCTTTCCAATAAGAAAAATAAAAGGGAAATCTTAAACTACATATGCAAAAACGTACACAAATATCATGGCTCACTAAAAGCCTTTAAAATATTCAGTCTCTAACACAATAATTCTACTTTTAGTAGCAAGCTATCCTAAATAGCTAATACGTAAAGATGTACGTAAGGAAATTCATCTTGTTCATGTTTATGGAGTGAGAAATTAACAACCTATATATGCAGTAATAAGGAAATTATTGTGGCTATATCCCTATAATGAAAAAATAAAAGTTATGGCTACATATATATATATATATAAATGAATTGGTATACATCTTTCATATCAATATGATGAGAAAATAAGTTTACATTATTTCAAGTTTAAAAACAATACAAAATAACAGAGTATGGTATTTTGGATAAAACATAATAAAAAGGTAGAAAACTGTTATGTACACCAAGGTATCTTTGCTACCTATGAGTGATAAGAATGTAAGTATGTTGTTTTTTTTCTTTTAGTTTTTTCATTTTTTCCCCCCAGCTTTATGGAGGTATAATTGACAAAATTATAAGATATTTAAAGTATACACCAAGGTGATTTCATATGTGTACACATTATTTCTTTTCATAAAACTTTAATTCCATGAGCACACTTCACATGTGAAACAATAATAATGATGACAATAAAAGGAAAAAACTGATAGGGTTGTTTATTTCCAAGCACAGAGACAAAACTAGAAGCTCCCTCTATCATTTTAAGGACTGTTTCTTGTTTTTTCTGGGTTTTGTTTTTCATTAAACACATGGTAAATGTATTATTTCCCTCAAGTCTTTAGATATTCTTGAAAAATCATGATTTAACAGCTTTACGCTATTTCATTGAATGGACTGCCATAAGTAAGCCAATGCCCTATTTTTCAGAATTTAAGATATGTTCATATATAAAATCTGAAGATTTACATACAAGCTGATGATTTCTGAAGAATTAAGCCCTACATGCAGAATTAGCTTTATCAAGTTATATCAATTCCTTAAGAATAGTGATATATACTGCCAAGCCACCCTTCAAAAAGGCTGTATCAATTCATACCCTATCAATAAAATGCATGATTGCATCCTGAGATTTTAGTACTATCAACAAATCACTGATTTGCTATTAGAAAGTATGAAGATCTATACTATTTACTGAAATTGAATTTCATTAAGAAAGCTGTTCAGAACCTAAGAACTTTAAATACCAATTGAAAAAAACATTTTTTCATCCAACCGACTTAACTGTTGACAAAAACTAAATATTATCAAATTCATGAAGACTGATGGCTACAATCAGTTCCAATGTATAAAAAGAATTCTGAAGTTTGTCAGGAAGCACATGGCAGCAAGTAAAACACAGCTGACCCTTTCTCAGTTTTTCTTCCTTACCACATGTCAACAACTCCTGCTTCACACCTGTGACCGGCTGGGCCTGAAGAGACTTGGGATAAACACACCGTGTGTCCCGCACCGTGATGTTTCTCTCCTTTACCCAGCGGTGCATCCACAGTATGTTACAATCACACAGCAGATATTCAGTCTGAAATTCTCTGCGGCACACAAAATGCAATTTAGACAGGATGGCAAGTGAATTAAACTGCACTTTTGCTTCACGTTGGCTCAGCCTTTGTGTGGAAGCACACAGCTGCTCAATCTCTCCTAGAGCACATACAGTACCATCAACTGGCTGTGGTTTCCTTCCCAGTGAGAGGATGTCGAATGTCTGACCCCAAGATCCCTTCCCACCTGATCCTGGACTGACTCTGCTTTCAATCAAAGATGGTATGTGAACAAAATCGATTCTTCGTCTATGAAACACATTTCTGAAGCCCAGGGTACTGGAATATCACATCCACGTTCCTTTTGTCTATCAAACTTCTATGGATTTGTCATCAAGTCTATGGCGCTATTACTGGAAACTGAAGCTTTCCCCCTTTCTTCCAGCATCACCGCCATGTTCTTGGCTTAAATGTCTGCAAACTCTGCTAATTCTGACAGCATACAGCAACATATGACTGCTTCGCATGGTCACCTTCTGTTTGTCTGACTACGATGACTAACTTCTAATTCCTAAGAACAACCTTCTGGTGAGTTTATCTTTTATAAACACTGACAATTTTGCTCAACTTTTGCATGAAAATACTTCCTACATTCCTGCTATCTAGAGTTTCAAAAGTCAGACCATTTTTGCAGTCTTTATCTCCTAAACTTCACAGAAATGGCTGACATAAGCCCACTAAAAGGAGATGTTTTCACTAAAAAGCAGTTTTCTGGGTAAGAACGTTAATACCAAAAAGACCAGGTAAGAGTTTGATGCAGGGTGCAGGAGCCACAACTCTTAGTTGTGGCATGTGGGATCTAATTCTCTGACTAGGGATTGAAACCAGGCCCCATGCAATGGGAACACAGACTCTTAGCCACTGGACCACCAGGGAAGTCCCAGAACCATAGGTGATACTTGGTGGAAGAGTTTTCCAGGCCAAGGGCCCCATAACTGCAAAGGCCCTGAGGCAGAAGAAGCATGTCTGCCTGGCATCTTGGAGGATTACTATGGAAGAGGGGGACTTGACTGGACTTGAGATCAGGGAACGAGATGATCCAAAGCCTTGTTCACTGTGCCAAGTTAGTGGCTTTTACTTTGATCTGAAAAATGACTGCAAGTTTTTAAGCATGTGAAAATATTATCTGTCAAAAAAATATATTATCTATCTCAGAGAAAGAGAAATATCGCATGACATCCCTTACTGTGAAATCTAAAAAGAAATGATACAAATGAACTTACTTTCAAAACACAAAGAGACTTATAGACTTAGAAAACAGAACTCACGGTTGCTGGGAGGAAGGAATAGTTAAGGACTTTGGGAAAGTTATGTACATACTGCTATATTTTAAATGGATAACCAACAAAGACCTATTGTAAAGCATATGGAAGTCTGCTCAACGTTATGTGCCAGCCTGGATGGGAGGGGAGTTTGGGGAGAATGGACGCGTGTATACGTATGGCTGAGTCCCTTCACTGTTCACCTGAGGCTATCACAACACTGTTAATCAGGTATACCTCAATAAAAAAAAAATACTTTAGGTATTAAAAATAAAATTAAATTTAAATTTAAAAAAAGAAAAAAAAAGTTTGACGCAGGGATTCTAGAAGTACATACATATGTCTGCCATGATGGTGAGAAGCCCCTTGAGCACCTAACCTATTGGCTTTATTCCAATGAAAGATGGTAAATGAGACTGAAATGATAAATTTACAAAACTAAAGATGAAGAGGAAGGCAGGGAAAGGAAAAAGAAAGGGGCGGGGAAGGGAGGAAAGATAAGAAGTGAGCATACATCAAACAGGCATCTGGCAGAGAAGACATCTTTCACTGGAAAAAGAGACTCAAGTCTGTATGTCACATGCAATAAAAATTTGAAAAACCATTGTATTTAACTGTAATTCCAATAGGAATCAGTAAAAGTTATGCTTTGAGACATATTAAGGTCTATCTGAAAATACAGTAAGCTTCAAAAGTAACTCCTAGACAATCTAATCTCTCACTTAACAAAACTGGTTTTGGGTGTAAAAAAAAAAACTCAGCCAATTTTAAAGCCACAGAGAATTGTGTAAATATGACCATACACTGACTTCATAAAGCAAGCATTCTATGTAAGCATGACCAAAAATATCAGTAATAAGTTGTGAATTCAGTTTGGGGATGGAGTCACAGGATAGAATTAATCTCTAAAGCATAACATGAAGTGTTAGTTGCTCAGTAGTGCCTGACTCCTTGTGACCCCATGGACTGAGACTCTCCAGGCTCTTCTGTCCATGGGATTCTCCAGGCAAGAATACTGGAGGCAGGTTGCCATTTCCTTCTCCAGGAGATCTTCCCGACCCAGGGATGGAACCCAGGTCGCCTGCATTGCAGGCAGACTCTTTACCGCGTAAGCCACCAGGAAAGCTCTCAAAGCACAACATAAGTCTTAACTATAAACTCTTCATAAGAAGGTTGGCTTATTTTATACTTTGGGGATTTAATTACGTAAACAAAATATTCTCTAATTTGGAAACACAAAGAAAAAAATTACCAACCTATTTAAATATAAATTAGAGAGATAAGAGTATTCTAAGAAGAAAATGGTTGCTCTAGCCTGACACACATTATTATTTTTTTTTCCTGACACACATTATAAAGGTTTATGGTATGTTTTTCAATGTGAATGCCAACTCTCAAGTGAGATTCTAATTACTGCAAAATCACAAGATTTTCCCATGAAGTCTCTTAAGCCGTATAATAACTGTTTTTAATTTTCAGACACTAAGATACATTTACAAAAACAGGAAGAAAAAATTCTTACTTACAAAGATCGTAATGAGCCAAGATAATCAAAAGTTCCTTGAGATAATGAAGAAAACAAGTTCCCTGAAAGGTTTCTGGAAAAAAGGAAATAACTTCACTGTAAGAAAGGCGAACAATTATATATCATTTTATATTACAATTCCTAAAACATCCTATCATTAAATACTGTTATTAAGAAGTTATGAAAGTTGCTTTAAACCTCATAGAAAGAAATATCTAATAAATATTTTCTCCAAAGTTGAAGAAGAAAATTAACCTTATATAAAGCAATACATGACATTACTTAAAACTACTGCTGGATAAGGATTTTTCTGTTAAATAACACGTAGAACCTCCAAGTTACCTTCCTGAACCTGATTTTTAATCATGCTCTCATTGCAACTAGAACTGTTCTTCAGGAGTTCACTCAGTTTCATTTAAGGAAACAAAAATTAAAAAACGAAGAAAAGGATGGTACGAACAACCAGCAGCAGCTGACAGTCACCCACTAAAATATACTGGAAGAGTGAAATGGGGCCAGGGTTTAATCAAAGACTTGGGATAGAACTCAGTGTTGCCCTTGAGCAGATTACTTAACCTCTCTGGTTTCCCCATGTATCGTGGCTTTAATAAGTACATAAACGCTTGCAGAGTTTGCTATAAATTGTAGAACACCTTATGCTACTATATGAGTAGTTCGAACAAATCATTTTTTGTGATTTCTTCCATGCTCGACTTTCATAAGCTCCAGGACAGAAATGACTTGTGTGTCTTACTTACTTGGGTACCTCTGGTAGCCGGTAGCAAGCCAGGGTATACAGTAAGTGCTCAATTGCAGTGGCTGGCTGTTCAGAATATGGACCCTAGCTTTAGGAGGTGCTACCAAGGGCTCCAGGAAAATGGCAGCATGACCCAACCACCACAAGATCTGTTCAGTGCCTGCTATAGTATCAAGAATGTTATAGTTTGGACCTAGAATTCTCAAGGAAGAAGTCCTGAGACCCGCAAGGAGGCCTGCCTCTCCTCCAGAGGCTGAGTTAAATCCTTTAAGTGTGGAAGAAAGTGACAACTGGGTGGAAGGATTCCCCAGTGGGGAGAGGGAAGAAACTTGAAGGGGGAAGAGGTCAGCTGTTTCCATGACACCTGCAACGACATATTTCTGGATGGGAAGACTAAACACTGCACAAACACCAGTCCCTCAAAAGTAGTATATAATGGACTTCAGTAAAAACACTACTGAATTCATTTTACATATATCTTAGGATTTTTTTTTTTTAATAGAAAAGAGGCTGGGTAAAATAATTTTGACCTTCATAAAAGAATTGCCAAGGAACTTAAAAAATAAAAAGAATACTTGCACATTAAAAGAATCATGAAAGCAATGCCTTTTTCTTTTTTGGCCTATCAGAGTGAATACTGAATATGGTTATGAAAAGGGTATTATGGCTGACGGAGTACAAATCGTAACATTTTAAGAAAGTAACCTGGATGTAATTAAAATGAACAACTGTACTTTTATCAAGGTACCCTATGTGCAATTATAAGATTACTGGGGTTTACTGTAAATAATATAGGTGGGAAGATAGATGTGATGTGGAACTAAAATAAGATAGGCTATGAGTTGCTAAGTGCTGAAACTGACTGATGGGTACAGGGAGATTCCTTGTACAATTATCTGTAATTTTTTTTTAGATGTCTGAAAGAGTCTGTAGTAATTGGAAATAAAAATATATACTACAAGTATAGGATTTAAGTATAAATAAAACGACTGTATCTTACAGGAACCATTAGATTCTAATTGCTAGGTAACTTTATGGTAATTATTAGGTATATTAATTTGTTTTTCCTTGGAAATCACTGAGGAAGGAATCACATTGGAGAAAGACATGCCATCCGCCCAGTAAATCCCAACACAAACCAATTTTTCCTCCGGTGTTGGAACAAACTACTGTTTGGCTAGACACCAAGTGAAGTAATTGGCTGATGACCATAAAAATTCACACATACTTTTAAACATTAAAATCACATTCCAACTCTGAGATACTTATACCAAAAAAAGCATCATGGAATTGAGAATGACAATGTTCACAGCAAAGTCACTCTCTCATGTCCTAATACAGCTCACTCGATGGAGTGAGAGGTGAGTTACCCACCCACTCCCACTCATGTTGTTTCTTACTCTCTCACTTAATTTTCATTTACTTTTTGTTAAATAGATATTTGCATTCCTGTGAGTTAAATGGATATGATGCAGCATCTGTGTATATACAGGCGTGTTTACCAGGGCAGACTTGTTAAAGGAGGAGGTAATGAATCAAACGGTACCTCCTTTCACCCAGGAGTAATTGACTAAATCATACTGTTCTTCACCTCATGGCTCAGACAGTAAAGAATCCGCCCGTAGTGTGGGAGACCTGGGTTCAATCTGAGTTGGGAAGATCCCCCAGAGGAGGGCGTGGCAACCCACTCCAGCATTCTTGCCTTAGAGAATCCCCATAGACAGAGGAGCCTGGAGGGCTACAGTCCATGGGGTCGCAAAGAGCCGGGCACGACTGAGCGTCTAAGCACAGCACACTGCTCTATACTTGTGGAGTACTCTGTTAGCCAGTCAGAAGCATGAACAAAAACATTCTCCGGAAAAGATAATGGTATTCTACTAAAAAAATATTCTCCTAAAAAGATAATGGTACCTTGGTAAATTTTTTTAAAGTAAATTGTCAAGGAGAACACACTTTTTAAAGATTTTCTTTGATGTAGATCATTTTTAAAGTCTTTACAGAATTTGTTACAATACTGCTTCTATTTTATGCTTTGGGTTTTGGTCACAAGGCATGTAGGATCTTAGCTTCCCAACCAGGGATCGAACCCATTCCCCCTGAACTGGAAGGTGAAGTCTTAACCACTGGGTCACCAGGGAAGTCCAGAGTAGAGCACATTTTTAAAGCCCTGTGTGGATGCCTATACATTTGCAGTGGCAATAGAAAAATCAGAATATATACACTGGACAGTATATGCTATCTCAGAGGGGTGTGTTTGAAAAGATGAAGGGGAAATTTAACTTTTCCTGCATACCTTTCTATATGGTTTTATTACTTAACAACATCAATAATTTTTAAATTATAGAAAGGAAGTTCTTATAAATATCACTCAACTGACAGAAAAATATTAAAGGTATAATTCTTAGGGGGAAAACACAGGTTTTAAATTGATCAAAATTCATAAGGAAAGTTTTGATTTTTTTTTTTTGATCTCCTAACAACTACTCTGCAAGCTAACTTCCTAAGTGAAGGATACAGACTTCACCAAAGTCCATTATTAGTTCCATCTTTTTTCTGCCAGTTATTCCCAGGGTTAGAGTGGGAACCTCTGGGAGGATGGCTTCACTTCCCAGAAGTTCTCCATCAATAAAGGCAGAGATCAATACACAGATTCAATCAATTTACCTACCACACCCAAGTCCACTGAACACTCTGACGTATTTTTACAAAGTCATTTTTCAATTTTTACACTAAATCACCAAAGCCCAGACTTGTTTCAGCACAATGAGAGGTCTGGGTGGGAACACCACAGGCCTTCTGCCAAGGTCTCCAGACTCCCTGGCTAAGAGGCCAAGTCAGTCTGAGGGTCCAAAGTTCCAGGGTAACCCACAGAGTTGAGCGGAAGAGGTAGCAGAGGAAAGAGCTAGAACAGTAATCTACTCTAGACGGACACGTTTACTCTATAGGGTGGGAAATAGTAACACAGAGCTTCTCTGACTCTTAACCTAAAAATGTACTACCTGTCCCTTAACTAATCAGACTCTCTTTTCCACTTGCTAGAATGAAGATGCTATTCTCCATATGTGAAATACCAAATGCTATCAGCCTTTACAAGCAACATACAACCTGGCTGAGAGAGCCCAGAAAGCTGTGTGGCCCACACAGAACACCCATCCAAAGGCTCCTGATCCAATGCTCGAGAACTATGTCCCCCCAGATGATCACGGGCAACTCCACTGCAGTGCACTCCTGAAAGTTAAGAAGCTACCACAACTGCTAATTTTTCTTATGTGTTTATGTTTAGTACTGGTAATTTTTCTTCAGTTCAGTTCAGTCGCTCAGTCATGTCCGACTCTGCGACCCATGGACTGTAGCCCACCGGGCTCCTCTGTCCATGGACATTTCCAGGCAAGGATACCGGAGTGGGTTGCCTTTTTCTTCTTCAGGGGATCTTCCCGACTCAGGGATTGAACCCATGTCTCCTGGGTCTCCTGAATTGCAGGCAGATTCTTTACCCAATGAACCACGTGGGAAGCCTTAATTTTTCTTAGAACAGTATTTAAAGGATATGTCAGGTATGGTTCTATATGTGCCATACTGTTGCATTTAAGAGGGCTATCATCTACTACTACATGGACTACAAAATTATCTCAATCAACCACAAAGTAGGAAACTTGGTAGTATTATTTCTATGCTTTAATGATTCACCTGGATATATGTCCATTATCTTCTACGTCCTGTAAATTCTCACAACAGGTATCAGAGAATTGGTAAAAATGTAAGAGACAATCCAGGCTTTAAAATTTGCAAAAACATTAGATTTTAAGGCAGGAGGCAAAAACCAAAAATAAGTGTATAGTAACCTTGTTTAATATAATGTCCAGAACAACACTTTTGCCTAAAGAACTTTTGTTGTTGGGTCAAAAATCCCTAGACCAAAGCTCTAAATCCATCTGGAACTAAAGCCGAGAAAAGGGTAAACTTCAGATTCCCTCTTTCACTATTTGATTCATCACTACTCAAAAACATAACAAATTTTTCTCCATAAATGACTCAGGTTGCCAATTTTTACATATTCCTCAAAACCAAAAATAAAAAAATCTCGAGATAATAAAAGCACTGAAACAAAACTGTTTATAATCCAGTTACAAAAAAAGAAAACCGTAATAGATTTAACTGATTTCTAGCAATGAGTAAAGCTGTACACCAAATCAATCTTTTATTTAAAAACATAAACTTGGGCCATCTATCTTTCCCCCAGAGCTAAAGGGCACACTGAGAAATACAATTTGCTGGCTGAGAAGCAGGAGTACTTAGCTCTGTTCTGACAAGTGAGACCCCTCACTTACTGCAGAGATGAGATAATCTCAGTACTTAAGCCCACATGGCTTCTTCAAAGTTAACTTGAACAAAACAGATGAAACACCATAAAAAGCTACAGAGAGAAAGAGCCAAGCATAGGCCATCTCAGAACTAGAACTTCTACCTCAAAATCCTGCCTTCCATGCTATACCCTATTTCCAGATTGCTCTTCTCTAAAGCATGATTTATGCCATTTCCCCACATCAACGTCTTCCAGCGGCCTCCTAGGACTGAATCAGTTCTAAGCTTCAGTCTGCCTTTCATACACTCTTGTATAAAGCTCTATTACAGGTAACTGTCCTTATTTCTAGTTACTCTCAGATTCTTAACATAACACTAAAACATATTTGACGGTATACACAAAGTTCTCCATTTATGTTAGATACAAATTATAACAAAGTTATAGATAATTCAAATGCTAATTAATCCTTATAGTAACTTTGAGGTACTATTAATCCTACTGTATAAGTGAAAAACAGAAAAGCTCAACAGGTCACCTATAACCACAAGGTCAGAGGAGTGACTTAAACAGTCAATCTACGCATAAGACTATCTGCCTTCACCTTGACAAACTGGCCTCGCTCTGATTCCTACCTCCCTGTATCATTTGCTTGACTTCTTTTCCTTTCTAAAGATCTGGACCATTAGCTCAAGATTCACCTCTTCAAAGAAATTTTCCCAAACCATCAAAGCTTTTGATCATGTGTCTCAATATGGACCTATTCTCTACATTGCGTGTGTGCATGTACGTGTGGAGCAGTGGATGTAATGCATTATTATATTCTGATGACATTATATCTCCATGATTAAATTTCCAGCTCCTTATCCCCTACCTTCAATCTTTCCCAGGGAAAGGTTGAAGGCAGGAGGAGAACAGGATGATAAGAGATGAGATGGTTGGATGGCATCACCAACTCGATGGACATGAGTTTGAGCAAGCTTCGGGAACTGGTAATGGACAGGGAAGGCTGGCATGCTGCAGTCCATGGGGTCGCAAAGAGAGGACATGACTGAGCAACTGAACTGAACTATCCCCCTACCAGTTCTATAACCTCTACAGTTGCTATTTTAAACATATAAGTGGTCATAAAAATCTGGGTACTGGTTCAAATGCTTCCTTGTATTATAATACAAAAGACAGAGGTACTTACAGCCTAACCAGATTGGTGAGTCCTCGGAATATATCTGCATTCAGACACCCTATTCGGTTGTTTGTCAGATCCCTAAGAAGAAAGGGGAAAAGTATCTTCAATTAGTTCTCTTGGTTAATGAAGGTTTCATACATTTGATATTCAAGAATGGCACCCAAGTATCATGCAAGACTTTTCTTTTAAGCATCTCTAAAATATTCACTTATCTCAAGTGCAGCGCTGAGAGAAGAAATAATCCTTGCTTTCACTTACTTCTGGCACATACAAACTAAACGCTGTTTAATTACAGTGCCCTCGATATTTAAAGCATTTACTCCTGTAAAATGACTCAAGATAAAACCAAAGTAGTAAAAATGAGACTCAATCTATCTTACTGCCTGTGATGATATACACAGCTAATCACTCTGGGTAAGTTAGGGAATAGGGCTGATATAAGGCAACATCCAAGAGACAATGGGTAAAAGGGTACATTATCACAATGCCAAAACTTTTATTTCCTCAAGAACAAGTGAAACTTAATGCTAACTTGTTACATTCCTTAAATACTCAGAAGTTTTGACTGTAATGAAAAAACAACTGAGTTAGCTTTTACTTTACAAATCTGTCATTTAGGCTCCAAGCCAAATTACTTTATAACAATATCTAGGTAATGGCCCATTTTTTTTCAGTCACTCCTAAACTTCTTATAGTTCCTATCAAATGCTACTTTGAAATCATTTTTTTTCTCCTCCTCAACGTATGTAACTTTTTTCCTTTTCTCTGTAATAATTTTAGTATTTTGTTCTTCTACACTATACTTCTTCACACTAAGCACAGTGAACACACTTTTACACTTCAATTAGATTTATTTTAATTAGGAGATAATTGACTATTTCTTCAAATAAGAGAGCATAGCTTTCATCATTTCCCATCAGTGGATTTAGTATGGAAGCCCTCAAACAATGAACCTTTGTTTTTATCAGTTGTTAAGATTTGGGATTATTGGTCATTTTTAATTTCAATAGAAGAAGTAAAACAAGCTTTCTAAGCCAAACTTTAAAAAATATTTTTATCATATTTTCTTCACTGTCCATATTATTCTCTGTAATAGACCAGGACATATTCACTGAGTTACTCTTTAGAGACTTATACCAACCGTTTCTAAACTAAAACTGTCAGATTCTAAATTATACACTTGGTAATGGGGGGTGGGGTATTAGTCTGATAGAAATTACAAAGACTTCATATTTGAATTCAGTACCGACTCATTAATTTTTTCCTTTAGGTATTTTGAAAGCTAATTTAGGTAACCCCTGGAATTCAAAAATTTCATAGCCCTGTTTCCCCTTTCTTAGGGCAACTTTTGATTTAAAAAAAATCTTAAGCAATACAAGTTTTTAACTACATTCATTATGCTCTAGCTCCTCAGAATATTAAAACTAAGTATTTAATTGTGTGGGACTTTTCTTTATTCTGGCTGATTTTCCTTCTATTTCTGGGCTTTACTATTTTAAGAAAATGAGGCATCATCTTGCGAAGTGTTGCTTAAACAAGCATTTCTGAGCTCTATTCATTATCTTGTCTCAGTTCTGAGCTTTAAATTGTGTAATTACCATTGATTCTTTGGGAAACAATTTTATTATAGTTATACCTATTTAAAATGGAATTTAGGTACTGATAATGAGTTTTCATTTGAATTGAGAATCAGCTTGAATTTTGTTGATAAAGCAAAAGAAAAACTGAATGGGTCTAGATTTTACCTACTTCTGGTAGTTTATTCTTCAGAAAGCCACTGACTTAATCTTCCTGATCCAAATTATCTATAAAATAAAGGCAAAGGCACGGGACACTTACAAAAACACTTTATATGTGGTTGCTGAGTGAGATGCACAACTGAATGATTTAAGGCCTCATAGGAAAAAGCGCCTGTAGTTAAGAAGTGACTAGCAGAATACCTTTCTATCTCATTGAGTTTTCATATAGAACTGTCTCAGCGTGCAAGCTGTATGCCAACTTAGCTGTTTGGAATTAAGAACGAATTTTCTAGTGGGAAGATTATAAATGACAATTACCTTCCTAGGCATGAACACCAAAGACTACTTAATGTGTAATGCAATGAAAAAATGCCAAGGCAACATCTGGGACAATCATGGTAATTAAATTAAGTGCTACTGAACAAGAAAATTTTAATTTTATTTTGGATAGCAATATGTGAAAAATTATTTACTGAAGGATAAAGAACTGATGGAGAACGTAGGATATTTTGCAGTATCCTTGAAAGATCCTGATGAAGCTGCTTTTTATTAAGAGTCAAATTTCCTTCAATCCCTACCTCAATGTGCAGATATTATCATATTAAGCTCCCTATTACCAGAAAACAGAACATGGACGGTCACGTGGATCACAGAAGGAGAGAATAAGTGGACTTGTCTGGCCATGATACCACACTCCTCCCTCCTCTTGCAAAAACTAGTTCTAGTAATTCTCCAGCTTTAGCATCAGAATCACCAGGAGGGACAGTTGAAACAAAAATGCTTTGGCCTCAGCCCCAGAGTTTGATAGGGCAGCTCTAGCAGCTACACTCCTACTCCTTCTCCCTATGTGAGGACTCACATTCCATCCAAACAAGGTATCAGTTTGTCCTAGTAAGAAGCACAGAGAAAATGACTCACTGTTACAAATCAAGCTCAGCGAGCTGCTGCCCTCCACTCCCTAAGGACTGTGTCTGGAGATGCATGTAGCCTGCTGATGGCCCTGGTCCACGCTCCACACTCCTGGCAAGTCCCCACTGCTTCAAAGACCCATAACAGCTGAACACCAGCGATTGCCCTATCTCTCTGGGAGTATATTCCAAACCCATATCCAAGATCTTGGTTGGTATACATGATTCCACTAGACTGCAAACCTTCCAAGGGGCTCCTGAGTTAGTTCCCTTTGTATCTCTGGAGGCCGGCTCACTCCTGGGCCCAGAGGATGGACTTGATAAATGTTTGTTTAACTGAATTGATGCTGATCTGTCTTTCCACTTCAGTGACATCTCTATACGTTGATAATACTTTCACTGAAGTCTAAACCTAGCTTGATCCACTGCAGCTCTGATGTCACTAATCTGATCACGTCAACAAAAAAAGTTTTGCCAGTCCCCCACTGTCTAAAAGATTTGAAATTCTTCAACATGGCAGGAGGTCATCAAAAGCCTGGTCTCTTCCTGACTGACCTTACATTCCAATGTTCTTTTCCCCTTTCTACTTAATGCTTTGGTCAAAGCATTTGTTCTTTCACACCTGTGTCCACTCTGTTTACAGAGCTCTTTCTGTTATTCTTCAATACATGTTCACCCCTCAGGAGCAAGCTCAAGTCAAAAGGCTGGCTGCTCTCATGGCAGGTCATTCCTATCTCAGGTGGTCCTCCTTTCCCTGGCAGTAATATTATTATTATTATTATTATTTAGGATGCATTTTCACTATCTATTTGCCCCTAAGAGTCTGTGAGTTTTTCCGGGGAAGTCCAAGCATAGTAAGCAGTCAGCACTCAATAAATGCATTCAGAAGGAATCAAGGGTAGTGGGGCAGTCCACATGGCTGAAGCACCGGGTGACCTCTAAAATATGAGCACTCTCACAAAGCAGTTGTGACCAGAACACGATAAGGAAAGCAAGAGTGCTTCGTCTCGGAAGTAATAAAAACTGGTCTTCAGGTTTTGAAATAACATATAGAGAAAATATATAGGAAATTGGCAAGATTTTTAAATCATTAATAGAAATATGAGGCCTCACTTCTGGGCATACACACTGAGGAAACCAGATCTGAAAGAGACACATGCACCCCAATGTTCATCGCAGCACTGTTTATAATAGCCAGGACATGGAAGCAACCTAGATGCCCATCAGCAGATGAATGGATAAGGAAGCTGTGGTACATATACACCATGGAATATTACTCAGCCATTAAAAAGAATTCATTTGAACCAGTCCTAATGAGATGGATGAAGCTGGAGCCTATTATACAGAGTGAAGTAAGCCAGAAAGATAAAGAACACTACAGCATACTAACACATATATATGGAATTTAGAAAGATGGTAATGATAACCCTATATGCAAAACAGAAAAAGAGACACAGATGTACAGACTTTTGGACTCTGTGGGAGAAGGCGAGGGTGGGATGTTTCGAGAGAACAGCATCGAAACATGTATATTATCTATAGTGAAACAGATCACCAGCCCAGGTTGGATGCACGAGACAAGTGCTCGGGCCTGGTGCACTGGGAAGACTCAGAGGGATTGGGTAGAGAGGGAGGTGGGAGGGGGGATCAGGATGGGGAATACATGTAAATCCATGGCTGATTCATGTCAATGTATGACAAAACCCACTACAATACTGTAAAGTAATTAGCCTCCAACTAATAAAAATAAATGAAAAAAAAAAATACAAAGAGGTCTCAATTTTTAGGGCATTTACAATAGATTGTTTAAATGCATTCGTAAGTTGAAAGTCATCTACAGATTATGC
Organism: Cervus canadensis; assembly: GCF_019320065.1. Classification (NCBI taxonomy): domain Eukaryota; kingdom Metazoa; phylum Chordata; class Mammalia; order Artiodactyla; family Cervidae; genus Cervus; species Cervus canadensis. The sequence continues at coordinate 22,870,314 of NC_057404.1, read as the reverse complement.
CCGCTGGCAAAGCCAACCATAATGATTTTATTACCATAAGAGGGATGTAACCATCTACCACCAACAAATCAAACTGCTGTATAAATAAACTGCCTTCTGAGCTACTTACATTAAATAGTCTGCTTTTCTATCTTAGATGAATTTCTAAAAATTATTAAAAAGCCACTTTTTTATCATGTTAAAGTTTGAAGTAGGTTAACAGTTACTTAAAAAGGAATGGTTCAAATTCATAAGCCAGCAATTCAAACACTTACAATCTTTTTAGCGATGACAGTCCCCAAAAGGCACCTGGGTCTATACTACTAATAAGATTGTTTCGGAGGTCCCTGTTAAAGACAAAATAAAAGTTACTTACATCTCAACACTGTTGAGGCATATTGCACTTACCTGCTATACAGAAAACAGCAACGACAGTAAAAGGAATGAAAGGAAACTGAAGCCAAACAGACTAACTAAAATCAGCCCAGTAGTAAGTGGCAAAGCAAGAATTCGAAATCAAGAAATCTGGTTCTGCAGCCATTTGTGTTGGGCAATATAGAATAAAGGTATATGTCAAAAAGATGTGCATCCTAATATTACTCCAACTCAAAGTTATGACTAAATGACAATCTCATACATTATTTTTATAGTCTCTTCCTTAGTATGTTACACTTTAGCTATCAAAATAAATCAGACTGTATTTGTGACAAGCATAATTAAATTAAAAACTTTCAAATCGTTTTCAACACTATACACTCTAAAATTCATGTCATTTCACTGTTAATATTTTATCCTCCCAAGACTTCTACGGCTAGGCTTTCTATAAAACAGTGTGTTATTTCACGGTATATAGCTCAAAACCAAGATCCATCCACCAGTCCTCTATGCAATGGCATCTGAGAGCAATCACAACTGACAGGAGTCCCCATTTTATCCATGTGGAATACATTCCAAGACCCCCACTGGATGCCTGAAACTGAAAATAGTGCCAAATCCTTTATATACTATGTTTTTTTTCTATACTTACATATCTATGACAAAATTTATAAATTAGGCACAGTAAGAGATCAACAATAATTAAATAGAACAAATATAACCATAGGATAAAAGTTCATAAAATCAGTCTTTCTCTTTCAAAATATCTTACTGTACAAATGCAATGCCTTTTCCATTTTCCCAGTGGTACCGAACCCACCTGCCAATATCAGAGATATAAGAGACAAGGGTTTGATCCCTGGGTGAGGAAGATCCCCAGGAGGAGAGCATGGCAACCCACTCCAGTATTCCTGCCTGGGAAATCCCACGGACAGAGGAACCTGGCAGGCTACAGTCCATAGGTTTGTACAGAGTCGGACACGACCAAGTGACTTAACATGCACGCAATGCCTTTTCCCTCAGCACTTACCACACACTGTGGCCGTAACTTCTGCAGTGTGAGATATAACAGCAAAACTAGTACAATTTTTTTTGGTCACAATTTCAGAGAGAAGATTCATTCCTACCACGGATCTTAGCAACCTCAGCATCCAGATTTTTTCTCTCCTTATTACGTCAAGAACTTTCACCATTTAACTTAAATCAAGTGTCAGGTCTTCTCTTCAGCACATCCAAACGGTCAACATCAGTACTCTCATGCTTTGGGGCTGTTACTGAGTAAAATGAGGGTGACCTGAACACAAACTGTGATATCCTGACAGTGGATCTGATAACCGGAATGGCTACTAAGGGACTGAGGAGCAGGATATGCAGGACAAAGGGTTAATTCACGCCCTGGGTGGGATGGTGTGAGATTTCATCACACTATTCAGAACGGTGTGTAATTTAAAACTCACGGATTGTTTATTTCTGTAAGTTTCCATTTAATATTTTCCACCTGTAGTTGACCATGAGTAAATAAAACTGTGGAAACCGAAACCTCGGATGGGGCGGGGGCTGCTGTATCCCCATTCTCCCCTGATGCTTGGCCCTTCCATGCCAGCACACGACCACTAGGGGCAGCAGTGAGCTTCACAGCCAGAGCCTTCCTCTAGGGCAGATTTGGCCTATCACTGAAGGTTCTGCTTGGGCTTCCCTTGTGGCTCAGCAGGTGAAGAATCCACCTGCAATGCAGGAAACCTGGGTTTAATTCCTGTGTTGGGAAGATCTGGAGAAGGGAAAGGATACCCACTCCAGTATTCTGGCTTGGAGAATTCCACAGACTGTATAATCCATGGGGTCACAAAGAGTTGGACAAACCTGAGCGACTTTCACTTTCAAAGGTTCTGCTTGGGCTCAGCTGAAACTCTCCAGTCACCCCACACTAGCGTCCAGCTAACATCTGTAGAGAGCAATCCTCGTGGCCTACTTCCCACAGGCCAGCCAATGGCTGGCCCGCAGTTCAACTCTACTAGACACCCAAAGTGGGCCCATTCATCAGGACTCACTCATAACCTTGTCCACGGGAGGCCTGTGTGGCCTCAGGTCATCTCTCAGAGCACCTCAGGTCAGACTGTGAACAGAAACCCTCCCAACTTCTCTTCACCTGGGAGTCTTTCCCAAACAAAGGCAACATTCCCCCTTCCATGTATGTGTGAGCTTCTGACATCAACCCTCCTAAATATCCATCATTATTCTCATAATTGGACTTCCGAGGGAGCGCTGGTGGGAAAGAACCCGCGTGCCAATGCAGCAGACATAAGAGATACAGGATTGATCCCTGGGTCAGGAAGATCCCTGGAGGAAGGCATAGCAATCCACCCTAGTATTCTTGCCTGGAGAATCCCATGGACACAGGAACCTGATGGGCTACAGTCCATAGGGTCGCAAAGAGTTGGACAAGACTAAAGTGACTTACACCCACCCACAGCACCCCCCACACACACACACACGCACACACGCAGTTGGTGAAACAATGCAGAAATGCAGAGCAAAGGGCAATACAAACCCAGGGTACTGTGTACCTCCCGGGTCCTTTAGTACCTTACTTATTTGAGAAATAAAGTTTTCCTGAAAGCAGATCCTGGACCACTGGTGCCGCCTGTTATCACAACACTGAGGTGACATGTCTCTGGGATCATTTGTCACTCCTGCCCTATCATGGGCAGTCTAGCCTGTGAGAAGCAGCCTAAACTACTTAACAGAAAAATATTCAGTTCACTTCCTCAAGCATCTGACCTGCTTGGTCTCCTGGTGCTGAAGAAAAGGACACCGAGGAAGTCTTACTGCAGTGGACTCAGATCCATGTGCTTCCTGTCATCCAGTGAGGGAGGCACATTCAATTTTACTGACATAGGCTGATGAAAACTCACCGTTGTATGGCCTACTTCATAACATGCTCTTCTTCCTTAATGGCTCATTCTAACTATCAATATAGACAAAGCTGCACCACTAGGACTGGTTCGTAGGCATGTTTCCTGGCAATTTCACAAAACAGCCTGATGAAAGCGGCCCTCTGCCCCTCACAGCACTGGTCAGCCCCTGCTACAAACCCAGCGCTCCCCAGGTGCCATCCACACTGGCTTCCTGCGCTCTCCATTCTGTTTCATACCAGGCGACGGAGGTTGACCAGAAATTCTCAAGAACGCTTCTCTGGAGGCACAACCAGTGAATCCTGGGCACATAAACATCCGCCGACAAACCCTGTTCTGCCTTCTCCATGTCTCACTCCCAACCTTATGCATTAAATATTCTTCTGCAAGCTAGCAGCAAAATTGCAATCCCACTCCACCCACCCTACAAATCAGAGCCAGGTTCTTCTAAATAAAACTGAACCCCCAAGTACCTTGCAATTCTATAAAGATAGGAAACATTCTTTAAACATAGTATAGGGTCAATTCTGGTTACCATTACTTAATAAGTATTTCATTAATCAGAACTCAGATTTTATGTTCCACAAAGATGGGGTCTTTGGGAGGTGGATAGGTCATAAGAGCAGAGACTTCATGAGTGAGGTTAATGCCTTTGTAAAAAAGAGACTCAAACAGCTCCCGCTTCCCCTCCCACAACATGAGAGAGACTGCAGCAAAAAGACGGCCAAGTACGAAGTGGGCCCTCACCGGACACCAAACCTACCAGAGCCTCGATCCTGGACTCCAGCCTCCAGAACTGAGAGATGCTGTTCATGAGCCACCCAGCTCATGACATCTCGTTACAGCGGCCAGAACGGGCTGAGACAGATGATAAATGGATGGAAAAGTCAACCATGGCTGAGAGACAGGATTACACTACCTGACCTTCACCATAGAGCCGTTTCAGTCAATTAGAGCTAGCCACAAAATCATTAGGATATTCACAGCATAAGCACTAATATTTCTCAATAAAAGTAGAAGGTCATGATGTCTGCAATTGACTTTCAAATAATTCAGCAAACATGTATATGTAGGCGCACTCCAATATAAAGGAAAACAATAATGGCATGTTGTTATTAATGACTGAGTAGGTAAATTGGTAATGTGGGAGATTACTACATCATTCTTTCAATTTTCTGTATGTTGAAATTTTTAAAACAAATTTTGTTCCCACTATTTTTAGTCCCATGAATTACAACTAGTCCTCAGGCTCAATTTATTAGTTCTCATCTCCCTGCCCCAGCCCCCCGCCACAACTGACCCCAATTCTTTATTGCAAAAATATGATTTTAGGAAAAAACTGAATCAATGTTTTTGACCTATATAAGCAAAAAAGTTCTGCAAAAAGAAATATACGATGTCAGTTCTATTTTTTTAAAACATATGTTTCGTTTATCAGATTTTAAAGAGTATCTACAACAGGAAGTGATTTAGCTAAAGCAGTACATAAATTTATGGTCAATGATGTACTGCATGTGTTTCTACAAAATACCTCTCATGAATAACCAAGGACTATAATATGATTTAAAGATGCACTTTTTCTTCAATAATAAAAAATCCTTGACATATTATATAATATTTAATAATAGCCATATTAATCAGGCATTGCCAAAAGATATTTATAGTCAAATTCTTTAATACTGCCCTCCTCCTCCCTGCCTTTACCAACCCACAACTTCCCTAGTGAACATGAGTTTAAGTTGGGGATATACAGCTAAATCTGACTGTCGCTTCATTGAAATATAAATGAAAAGGCACACAAGAATTGCATAAACAAAATTAAAGGACTATCTTAATGGTTGTTAAAAGAGCTAAGTCTTTCTTCCCTGGTGGGAGAGTGGATAAGAATCTGCATGCCAATGCAGGGGACGCAGGTTCGATCCCTGGGTTGGGAAGATACCATACCCCGTGGGCAACTAAAGCCTGGGTGCCACAACTACTTTCTCTGAGGCAATCATCACCACCCCTCTCTCTGCTCACAACTGTATCTGCAGCCCAAGCTCACCATTCCCTTGAGTTCCCTATTGCATACACAGCAGTCTGACTCAACACCTATACCTGGACATCTCACAGCCACCTCAAAAACCAACACAGCATCAGGAGCTCTAGTTTGTGCTTTATCAAGTCCTCCCAAGTGATTCTACTGCACACAAAGTTGGACAACCACCAGTCCAAGTGAGGGCACTAGTCTCTAAACAGAGATTATGGGCTTTAAATTACCTTAGATTTAACACTTCCCCGATAGCTCAAGAACAAAAAGGTCTGTCTACTCAGGGCTATGGTTTTCCCAGTAGTCATGTACGGATGTGAGAGCGCCGAAGAATTGATGCTTTTGAACTGTGGTGTTGGAGAAGACTCTTGAGAGTCCCTTGGACGGCAAGGAGATCCAACCAGTCCATCCTAAAGGAGATCAGTCCTGGGTGTTCATTGACTGATGCTGAAGCTGAAACTCCAATACTCTGGTCACCTGATGCGAAGAGCTGACTCATTTGAAAAGAGCCTGATGCTGGGAAAGATTGAGGGCAGGAGGAGAAGGGGACAACAGAGGATGAGATGGTTGGATGGCATCACCAACTCAATGGACATGGGTTTGAATAAACTTCGGGACTTGGTGATGGACAGGGAGGCCTGGCATGCTGTGATTCATGGGGTTGCAAAGAGTTGGACAGTGACTGAACTGAACTGAACTGATATATCAGTTGGTAATGAATCTGCCTGCAACGCAGGAGACTCTGTTTCGATTTCTTGGTTGGGAAGATCTGCTGGAGAAGGGATAGGCTACCCACCCCAGTATTCTTGAGCTTCCCTTGTGGTTCAGCTGGTGAAGAATCTACCTGCAATGCAGGAGACCTGGCTTTGATCTCTGGGTTGGGAAGATACACTGGAGAAGAGAAAGGTTACCCACTCCAGTATTCTGGCCTGTAGAATTCCATGGACTGTATAGTCCATACAGTCACGAAAAGTCGGACACAACTGAGTGACTTTCATTCACTTCCCTACTTCCCCCTTATCCCAACCCCTCATTCCAGCAGCCAGAGCATCCTCTGCGTACAGTGTGTGCGCGTTAAGTTACTTCAGCCGTGTCTGACTCTTTGAGACCCAATGAATCAAAGCCTGCCAGGCACCTCCATCCAAGGGATTCTCCAGGCAAGAATGCTGCAGTGGGTTGCCATACCCTTCTCCAAGGGACTATCCGGACCCAGGAATCAAATCTGCATCTCTTTTGTCTCCCGCACGGGCAAACGGGTTGTTTACCACCAGCGCCACCTGGGAAGCCCCTCTGGGGCTGGGAAGACAGTCAGTCGCTCAGTCGTGTCTGACTCTTTGCGATCCCATGGACTGCAGCACGCCACGCCTCCCTGTCCATCACCAACCCTCGGAGCTTACTCAAACTCATGTCCATCGAGTCGGTGATGCCATCCAACCATCTCATCCTCTGCAGTCCCCTTCTCCTCCTGCTTCCAATCCCTCCCAGCATCAGGGTCTTTCCCAGTGAGTCAGTTCTTCCCATCAGGTGGCCAAAGTATTGGAGCTTTAGCTTCAGCATCAGTCCTTCCAATAAATATTCAGTACTGATTTCCTTTAGGATGGACTGGTTGGATCTTCTTGCTGTCCAAGGGACTCTCAAGAGTGTTCTCCAACACCACAGTTCAAAAGCATCAATTCTTCGGCGCTCAGCTTTCTTTACAGTCCAACTCTCACATCCATACATGACTACTGCTCACAGTAGCTCATAGTAAAAGCCAAGGTCCTTACAATAACCCTCTAGAATCTGTCACACCAATACGTCTTTGGCCTCACTTTGGTCTCCTTGCTGCCCCTCAAACACAAGCAACACGTTTCACAGCACAGCTTTTGCACCTAAAAGTCCGGCTGCCTATAATATTCTTTCCTCAAGGTTCAATCACTTGCTCTAGGCCTTCACACTATCACCATACAAAACTCACATACATAGTGCATAGGTGTGCAAATGCCACTCCCTGTTGTATGTTTGTTTACCCATAGTACAGTCATTCCTTTAGTTCCAAGACCCCCACAAACACCAATATCCAGACATTCAAGTCCTTCATGTAAAATGGTATAGTAGAGTCAGTCCTCCATACCATGCAGGATGGAACCTGGAGCAGGGGGACCTATACTTATGCTATTAATTTGCTTGCTATGTTTATTCTATTTCTCCCCATCACAACAAAAACTCTTTAAAGACAGGACCTTTGACAACAATCCCAATCCTAAGACAGTGTGGGCAATTAATAAATATCTGCTGAACAAATTTAGATTAGCTACTCAGGAAAGAATAATGATTGAGACAATACTTGTACCAAGCCTTGATATCAGACCATTTACCTTTTTAATGATTTTAATTAACATGATACAATCAATCTACATCAGTTATCCATGGCACACACTTTTAAAAGAATGCAAATTAATCTTTTAAAAAAGTAGATCATAACTAGGAAACTAGTTTCCAAGATGTCATAAAGAGGTATTATGTCCTAAAAATAAAAACCCCAAGCCCTAAAGAAAAACTCCAAAGAATCTAAAAAAAAAAAAAAGAGTATGTATATGTATAACTGATTCACTTTGCTGTACACCTTAAACTAACACAGTGAAAATCAACTATATTCAAATAAAAATTTTTAAAGAAAAGCACACACACCACACACTCTGCTACTTTCTTATGAGGGACAAAAGCAAATACAAATGATGGAAAACAAGAAAGCTCCCAAACGGAAACCAAGCATTTGGAAGAACAATCTGGTAAGCCTAAAGAAAAAGGTTCCATTCTAGATGGAGTTTGTAGGAAGGGGTGTGTCCACCCACACCAGTTTTACTTTGTGGGAAAAAAAAAGAGAAAACTAATCCTCTTAAAGAAATCCACTCTTCAACCCAAAAGAACTGCCAAGACGGCTTGCCTTGCAGGTTTTACTCCATCTCTGGGGCACACATGCTAGCTAGTTCAACCCAGCCAGCCCCTACTATTCTACCCCATGCACCCTACCCAGCGCTACTAAGCCCATCTCTTATTCTGCATGGCCTGGCTACAGGAATTTTAAGCCAGACTTTTACAGTTTTGGCCCTAGTCTGAATAATTCCTTGACCTACCACTTGCTTTTTACACCACATCCCATTCTGGGAAGTGTTAAAGGAAGAAGTCTGCTACAGTGTTTTCAGGTAATTTTTGAAAGATTTGAAAATGATGTCATTTATACAAACAAGAAGTCATTTATCCAGCTAGCTCGGTCTTAAGTTGGGTTCCCAGAAGCAGCCCAGGACACCTCTAAAGTACCTCCTGGCAAAAAATAAAATAAAATAAAGTACCTCCTGGCAACCAGCAGGATTCTGCAGAGACAGCGCCCTCTCTCTGCTGACAAACCCCAAACCTATCCTGCCGCTCCCTGGGGAAACCCTTCGATAAACCCTTAGAAAGATGGTCCTAGCCCACACACTTCAGTGGCTACACGACCAGCTCTCCTGCTCCACATCATGCTGGATCCTGGAAAATCTGGGATTTTGCTTCCCCAGGAAAGAGGCCTCAGATGACCCTTTGGATCCAGAACCTTATATTGACTTCACATGATCTTTTTCCCTGTCTCCCCCTCATCCCAGGTAGGAACAGGGAGGAAGGCAAAGACAGAGCCCTTTCCTGGGGACCCACCAACATGTAAGCTCTGCCTACACTCCCTCTAACTCTCCAGTTAGCCCACAGAGTATGCATCAAGGTAAGGAATAATTTTTCACATCTTTTGAAACTTCTTTTCTACACTTGGACCAGGACTTCAGGAACTCACTGGTCAGAACAGTCCTTTTTTCTGTTCTGTTATCCATTCTCCTGAGGCAGAGCAATTAGGAAACAAGGAAGGAAAATATACATGGGTTAATCTAAAACACTACATCACTGTCACAGGCTGAATTGTGTACCCCCGGATTTGCTATGTTGAGGTCAAACCCCCCGGTACCACAATGCTGTCCACACTTCTGATGTGCATGAACCACCACAGCGATCCTGGGGCCACAAGTAACTCGTGCTTCTGAACACAGGCCCACCACAGCACCCTGGAGTGCCCATCGCCCTTCCCTTGGAAAGGGCAAACCTCGCAGACCCCGCCTCACTGAGCACCCATACACAGGGCCTGACACTGTGCCGTGGGAGACAGGGTATCCGTCAGGCACGATGACTTTTCTTACAAGTAACAGAAAACTAAACAGGATCACGCCGCCTCTTACGACTCTTAACAGTCCAGAGGGAGTCCCGCTTTAGGGAGGTCGTGCCAGCTCCCCTCCGCTCACCCAACGGGCAGACCCCACTCTCTGTGCATCAGCTCTGGCCCAAGCCCGCAGCATGGCGGCTTCTGTACCAGAAGTACAACCATCCTTCTGAGGACGGGGAGGAAATGCCTCTCCCCAAAGCCCCAAGCAAAACTCAACTGGATTCAACTGGGTCAGATACCCATTCCTGGACCAGTGACCATGAAATGTGTGTGGATGGTTCTCTCAAGGAAAGGCCTGGACACGAGGTGCGGCTAGCATCCTTGGAAGCAAATGGACAATGTGGAACAAGACAGGAAGCCTCAAATGAAAACAGGAAAAAAAAAAAAATCTGAGAATTAAGCACTACTGTGTAAAGATCATTTCATAGGTGTGTATGTGTACACATATGTGTGTATATACACAATTATATGCACACATGAATGCACTGTTAGGTTAATGTAAACACATTGCTATATATGCATATGTAAATGAGTAGAGGGGAGCTGGAAGGCCCTAATATAACCTAATTTAAAGACATTTGATCTCAATGAAAGGAATAGAGACATATCCAAAAAGACAAAGAATTTTAGATGCTATGTGCTTAAATAACACATTTGAGATGAAAGCAATAAAGTCCTGTGGGAATCAGTTGTGGGAGAAGACACCAAGTGAAATGGTCAAGGAAAGGCCACACGGAAATAGAGAAAGGGAAGAAATGAGAACTAAGAAAATGAGGAAAGTCTGTTATCCAACAGAAACAGAGATGCTCACTGTGTGACCAGTTCCCTGCTGTATCTGAAACGTTATCTGAAGGGTATGAGTAATATGGGAACTGGAAACATGATCCTAGAGTAGCATTCAGCACACAAGCAAATTCAAGATCCACTGTGCAAAATCACCAAGGCAAAAAATAAGTGATACCTGTCACACATCTGGGTCAGAAGCAAAACTAGACCTAACTGTTAGGCAAAACAAAAGGATCATATTCAAAGATGGCTGAATAAAATAGTAAGTTTATACAAAAGTACTTCCCCTTGGATGAGGTTTTTTTTTAATTCTACTGAACTAACTTAAAAGGTACACACATTTCATGACAGAATTTCAAAACAGCACTGAGGCTTTAAAAGCCACAGGTCAAAAATAAATTAATTAATTAATTAATTAAAAAAATGAAATAAAAGCCACAGGTCATCAAACTATGCTGCAGAGTCCATCTTTGTAAGCAAAGTTACATCCACACGGATTTATGTATGCACTGTCCACGGCTGCTTTCTCCAGACAGTGGCATAACTGGGTCACAGTGACAGAGACCGTACGGCCCACAAAGCCTAAATTATTTAATATCTGGCCCTTACCAAAAGCTTGCCCTCCTCTGCTTTAATGTATTGCTTTTTAAAATTCAATTCTGGAAAAAAAAAAAATTCTGAGATGTTTCATGATTGGGAAAACAATTTTATTTTGAAAAGTTGATAGCTTAGTAACAGACTTACATTGGAAATGTAGTAAACAAAATACCAATAAGAGATGATAATAAAAGAATACTCACAATCTTTCAAGGAGACTTAACCCAGAAAATGAGCCATTCTTCAGCTCGGATATTTTATTGTTACTCAGAATCCTAAAAATGACAAAAAAAAAAAAAAGTTAAGTTGCCTAATATATGTACATCATCAATATCAAAGTAACTTAGCTTGTTACGTTTTACTATAGGTAGTCTAAGAAGTCACTTATTACCCAAAGAATTTTTGAGATGCCTGAAAAAATGGAAGCTTCCTTCTCTTTGAGAAACAACCCAAAATAACTAATTTGCACATCTTGTCACATCTTAAATTGTTCTCGTCACCCTAAATCAAGACATTTGAAATAAAAAGTCAACATAAAATAGCTCTAAGTCCAGCGTAAGAATAAAGAATGTCATATACATTTACAAAATTAATTTATATAAACTGAATACCTACTTAAAAACTGGAAACTTAATACAAAAAGAGCTCTACCAAGTACTGACTTGAAAAGAAATACAGGGCTTCCCTGGTCGCTCACTGGTAAAGAATCGGTCTGCCAAAGCAGGGGACACTCACTGGCTTGTTCCCTAATGGAGGAAAAGCTCAGATGCCGTGGAGCAGCTCAGCCCATGAGCCACGACCCCTGAGCCTCCACGTGCCCGAGAGCCCGTGCCGCACAAGAGCAGCCGCGATGAGAAGCCCACACACCGCATCCGGAGTAGCCCCTGCTCACTGCAACTACAGAAGAGCCTGCACAGAAAGACCCGGCACAGCCAATAACAGTAAGTAAATAAAAACCATTTTAGAAAGAGAAATACAACATCTTCTAGATGCCGTTTCAATAATACTGAATATTATTGGCAACTTAACTATGTACATATCTGTATGTGTGAAAATATTACACTTTTTGCACACATTCACAGACACAGGCAGCTGTGCTGCAATACTACAACTCATGGATTACGATGATGTTCTTTAAAAAACTGGAAAGAAAAAAATGATTTAAAAGAAGTCCTGGTCGAGCCACCACCATGGCACAACTTGCCTAAGAGCAGACAATGTGCACATGGTCTTTCTTTGTAACTATGCTCCTTTTGCATCTAGAATGCCAATAAGGAATTTCCACATAGAAGGGGAAAATGTTAAAGCTACCTTACTTGGAGGAGCGGAAACAATGAGATAAAGTAAATGAAAAAACCAGCCTTAGAAGAGTTAAATTAATGGCTCAAGACCATACTAGGAAATGGCAGAGCTGGAACAGGAACCCTGGTACACTTCACTCCAAACCCCCTGTTCTTCAATATACACCACCAGTGCAGGTCAAGAGACACCCTTACTGGCATTTCAGGCAGAAAACTCTCCATTCCACAAGGTGTTGTACAACTTCAGGGGCAGACCCTTCACACTGGGTACAGGCTGAGGGCTGCCCCCATCCAGAACGGGCAACACGGTACATACAAATGTTAACAGAACAACCCTGGGTCAAAAGGTTTCAGGCACTCATTTTCATTTTGTTTACTCTCATCATTCTTTAAAACAAGAGTCCATTAGGTGTATGAAAGCAAGCAAAAAGAAACAGCCATCTGACTGATTTTCTTTAGCTTGAAGTTAAAAACAAAAAAAAGCTAATGTAGATTAACATTTCACGGCATTTTTGTGATAAAGTCAAGCTATGTGTGCTTGAAGTCCAGCTCTACCATGTTCAATTACACTGGTCATGAGCAAGTCACTCCATTTCTCTGTAATACAATTCCTCATTTATAAATGGGAAGAATAGTATCTATTGATACCTCATATAATTCTAGAAAGAAAGCAGAAAACACCTAACACACTCAATGAGTATAATGTTTCAGATTCTATTTCCTTGGTTCTAAGACACACATCTTCCCTCATTTTAATGTTTCTGAAGTCAAAATGTATCTGGCAATCAAAGCATATCACTAGGTAGTACTTCCCCTCTCCTCCAACCTGTTCCTAAAGCAAGGATAAGGCCTGAACTACTGGAACCAAGAAAAACATGGTGATCAAGAACATGCCAATTAAAACATCATTTTCTCTAATTAAAGCTGCAAAAGGACTTTAAGCAAAGTAGTAGGCATGTGCAAAAGCAAACATGGACTTGGACTTGGGCCACAAAGGTCACTGTAACAGCATTTCTCCGGCAGCCACACCCAAGAGCTACCAACCTTGCCTTCCTAAACAGGCAGGGGTCCTGGGCTAACAAGTCACCAAATCTAACAAGAAATATATTCAATGATCTAATTTAAGCATGATTTATACCAAAGAGTTCAGCTTTTGTAAGAGGGGGAGGTAAACAAATGATGGTATACCAAACAACAAAATTGTGCACATCCGTTAAAAAAATGATCCTTTTAAAGGAAACTTGATAAAAAGGAAAATGCTTATAATCAGTTAAAAAGCAAAGAACAAAACTGACACTATTGACTGGAATGAATATAATGTAGAGACAAAAAAGACTTGGAAGAAATATATCACAATGATTACTATCTTGATGATGAGGCTCCTACTTCTCTCTCAGTCTTTATATTCTTGCAGTATTTTGAAATAGCTAGAATGACTTCTCTTTGAAACAGACTTTGATGATAAACCTAAGAATCTTAATTACCAAGTATAGCTTGAAACTGAGCTAATTTTGAGTATATCTTAGAAATAAACATTGAAGTAAGGAATACTTTATTTCTGCTGAGATTAAAAGCTCACATTACATTCAAAAAAGGTTTATGTAGTGACTGCAACTTAAAAGGCAGTAAAAGCAGTGCAAAGAACAACGTGGTTGCTATCTCAAGCTTTTGAGACCTCACCAGTAATAAATGACTCAGTCTCTGACAAGTCACTTCACTTTTCTACGTAGACTTCACTCTTCTATGTAGACTTCAGTTTTCTACGTAGTTTCATCATTTTTAAGACAGAAAAGATTAGGCAAGAATGATCCCCAAGCACCTTCTAACTTCTTTTAATTTTTTATAATTATTTATGTTGTAACAAGCAAAGCTGAAGAAATTGATGGTAACTGAGAATTTACAAGCAATGAACCAAAAGTAAGGAAATAAAGGAAAACTACACAAAGCTACCAAGCTCAGTGCCACCACTATGCTGTTTCTGAATGGAGAATGAAACCTACACACTGAAGTAGCTTGGGAAAAACTGCCAGGATGGGGACTGAATTACTCTCAGTGAGATCTGGTATTGCTTCAGCAAAAGGCCTGTCACTTGCTCAGTCATAAAGGCTTTAGTACGATAAATGACAGACTTTACTGACTAGAGTAAAAGGGAAGATATTTTATCACACTTAAAAAGTTATAACTGTAACCTTAAAAATATAGTTTACAACCTCATGTTAATATATTCAGTCTACATATTATTTGATGTGTTTAAGGATTTTTGCAAGAAAACAGGATCAGTATGAATAAATCTACTCTGCAGACAGTTTTTATATTCAATTTTGAGACAAAGGGACTGTGGAACTAGCAAGTGCATAATATCATGTATCATTATAAACCTAAAACCTATTCATAATCAATATTTTTGCTGACACCTTTGAAATTTCAAACTTTCTAGGAGGTAACTAAATGAAAAATGTAAAACTTGACCAGAGTTATAAAGCTTATATATACTCATTTCTGTTCTATACTAATGATGTTACCACCACATGATCTACAGACAACACTCAGGAATGCTTTTATGGGTTCATGCCTCTGGAATTCAAACACAAAGAGAGTTTGATGTCCACTGGTACCATCTAACCCAGAAACAAGTTAGTTTGGTGTGTAATTTATGCCTGAAACATGAAAAAAGGAATAAGACAAAATGTAGACTTTTTTTTTTTAATCAAAAGGTTACGGAGCAGCAAGAAATAAAAATTCAGCCTTACAATTTCTCAGCTGCATGCCATTTCAACTCCCATTCTGTATGGCAGAAGACAACAGAATCATTTTCCTTTTGAGAGGAACTGAAAATATATTTCAAGAGCATTAAATATTCAGAGCAAACGTTAGGAATATAACTCTTAAAATCAACATAATTTCCTGAAAAAAACAAGATAGTCAAAAAAGATAAATAAGAAAAAAAAAGATAAATAGAGTCAATAGAGTGGGTTAAACGGTGTTCCTCAAAAATGTATGAAAGTGAAAGTGTGAGTCATTCAGTCGCATCTGTCTCTTTGTCACTCCATGGTCTGTAGCCCACCAGGCTCCTCTGTCCACAGAATTCTGGAGGCAAGAATACTGGAGTGGGTTGCCCATTCCCTTCTCCAGGAGATCTTCCCAACCCAGGGATCAAATCCCGGTCTCCTGCATTGCAGGCAGACTCTTTACATACTGAGCCTCCAGGGAAGACTCCAAACGGTATACCAAGAACTTGTGAATGCTACCTTAATTAGAATAAAGGTATCTGCAATGAAGTTAAGGTTTCAAGATAAGACAGTCCTGGATTAGACTGGGCTCTAAACAGAGTAACAAGTGTCCCAGAAGAGAAAGAAAAGAGGACTCAGAGGGGCATGTGAAAACAAGGGCAGCCTCAGAAAGAGGAAAAAGAGAAAATGGAAGGTAGGCAGATATACCTAATATACAGGCATAATAACCAAAGATTTTCCAGATCTAAGGAAAAGTGCAAAGAAAACTATTTTCTTAAATGTAGTGTATTTTTAAAGCTTATTTTTTTACTTTTTAAAATCCACAGCAATGTTAAAAGATACATATTTACAATCACTATCAAAGACAAAGGACTAATTTCCCAAATACTTAAAGAGCTCTTTAAAAAAAAATCCCCAATAGAAAATCTAGCAAAGGCCAACAGATAGTTCATGAAAGTAGACACTGGTGGATCATAACCACATGAATTACAATTACAAAAGAAATGCAGCTTACTAAAACAGGACGCCATAATCACTTATCAGAACGGGGGAAAATGTGGTAACACATTTGGACTCAGAGGGGAACAGCCACTTATTTAGCTATAAATTAGTACAAGCACTATGGAGGGCAAAAGTACAAATGCATATATAATATGTGATCCATTAATTCCCCTTCTGGAAATTTACCCAAAAGACATTCTTTGTTGCTGTTGTTTAGTCAGTAAGTCATGACTGACACTTTTGAGACTGTAGCCCACCCACCAGGCACCTCTGTCCATGGGATTTCCCAAGCAAGAATACTAGAGTGGATTGCCATTTCCTTCTCCAAAAGACAAAGCTGCAAATGTATAAAATATAGTACACGTTAAATATTATATAATTATATATTTAGATAACAAAATTATTCATTGCTCTATTGTTTATAAAAGCTAATTACTGAATATTTAAGTTGGTCCCAGGAATATGGGATTGGTTTAAGTCATCCATTAAATGGATACCATGCAGAATGGGGGTGTGGGGGCATGGAGGTGGTGGCAAGGAAGCTTTTAGCGATTCACACAGATCAGACATACTGAAGACTGAGGGCATATATTTACATATTAAACGGTTCCATCCCTTGACATTTTTGCTTTGCTAAAATAATACTACAAATTGATTTTCTACTAGATTTATCATGTAGAAGAGCACCTGTTATTGCTACATCTTTATCAAGTCCAAGAAAAATAGACAATATGGCTAGGTTACGCTTCTGAGTCACTAACTTACACAACGGGCACACTGCCTAAACCTTTAGGGCCACCTGTGATAAGCTAAAATCAGAAATGTTAACTCCTCAAAAGTGAATGTTTAGTACTTTGCTTCATTTATCCCATTAATGAAAACTGGTTATTTCCCATGTTCTCTTGGGGGCAGCCAAATACAACCCACCACCTGTTTTCTTGACAACCCATGGGCTCTAGGAATGGTTTTTTATGTTTTTTAATGGCTGAAAGAAAACCAAAAGAATAATACTTTATGATACATGAAAAAAATCTATGAAATCCAAATTTCAGTGTTCTTAAAGTTTTACTGCAACACGACCATGCCCGTTTGTTCACATATTGTCTATGGCAGCTTTGATGCTATGACAGCAGATTTGAGCAGTGCTGAAGGAGGCTGGCCAGGAAAAGTCTAAAATATTTACTGTCTGGCCTGTTACAGAAAAAGTTTGCCAGCTCCTATCTCAGCTTATTCTCTGTTTTCAGGCAAATGAAATGCTAATTTCTAAATGAATTCTTCCTACCAAGTAAGAATAAGAGTATCTACTGGATTTCAAAACTCTCCATCAATCTGAATAATCTTTATTTTTAAATCACATTTAATTCTGCAAGGCATCAGCAATTACACACATTTTGCCCCGCATGTTATCAGTCTGTTCATCAATGCATCCTTTTGTTAACTGGATGCATTCATTCATTCCTGCAGAAAAAATTCTGGGTGGTCAAAAAATGTTTTGTCCTCAGTCTGTCACATTATCCTGTTTTAACAGCACTTCTCATTATCTGAAATTACTCTGCTCAGATATTGGTCTATTTATATGTCTCCCATGACAAGGTAAAATCCATAAAGCACAGGGGATCTTTTTCAACTTGACTGTCACCACATACCCACAAAAAAGATCATAATGGTGAACAACTGGAGAGAGTCTGTCTTGCAGCCATTCTTTTCTATGTAGATACACACTCATTCATTCCTCACAAGAACACTATGAAACAGGCACTATTGTTTTTTCAAAGACAGTAACAACAGAAAATTTGCAAGCTGGGCAACTTGCGCAGATTCACATTCAGACCAAGTAGCAGACTGAAGAGGCAAACAGTGCCTGATACATTAGAGACTGATGGGGCTAAGGGGGGTACAGTACTAAGATCTCCCTTCCCGACAGACCTGTGCAGAAGAGCAGGCAATTGACCACTTCCGGCTGCGACTGTCCAGAAGATCCGCCTCAGTTCCGAGCAGAGGCCACCCACCTTGAGGCAATGCCAGTCCAGGACTGAGCTCCGCAGTGATAAGCAGGTTCTCCACCCCTGGTCAGTACAGAGTCCCCAGCGGTTCTGCTCTGCACCAGAGCTTCCGGCCGGGCCGGCCAAAACTTTCCCATGGCTGCAGGGAGTCTGCACCACCCAATCATCCTTTCTTCCCTCTCTTTTCACAGGTTCTAGACTTGCATCCCAATCCAGAGGCTTTCCATAACTTCTGCTTCATCTCCTTCTTCCCCGACCTCCCGAGTTAGTTCCCGGAGTTATTCTTCTAACCCCACTCCGGCATGTGCTTCCCAGAGGACCCAACTGACAAGACACCCACAATATCTGTTCGGTAAATGAGGGAAATAAAATTACGGCTGGTTTTAACGTTCTGTGTTCAAAGACCCCTCTATAAGGAATTAATGATACAGCATCTACAATATCCAAGCACCTAGTCAAACAGATGAGACACAAATTTCAGTCCCATGCTCATTCCTTCTTCTCCAAGACCTATTGAAAAAACTCTGGAGGTGGCGGGGCCAGGAATAAAAAAAAAAAAAAATCTACCAGAATATGCCTAGATTTCTTCTTTTGTGTGCATGTGTATTCAGTTGTGTCTGACTCTTTGCAACCCATTGCAGACTCCTCTGCTCATGGGATTTCCCAGGCAAGAGTACTGGAGTGGGTTACCATGTTCCCCCTCCAAGGGAACTTGCCAACACAGGGATTGAAACCACATCTCCTGCGTGTCAGGAGGATTCTTCACCACTGAGCCACCTGGGAAGCCCCTTCCTCTTTTAATATTGCAGTAAAAGTTGTCTTAATATACTTTTTCCCACATTTTAACCCTTCTAAAATTAGGACCATCTTAAAATGGAAATCAAAAGAAATGTCCAGCTGCTAGAAAAAGGAATAAGTTATCAGTTGCTGTCCCTACTGGCAAATACACAAACTGTGGCTGAATGTGAAGTCTGAATCCTTAATGATGGCTTAATGTTGATACATTAAGGTTTCACTACGATACAGCACTGAAATAAAAAGTCATATAATGGGAGACTGCATATTATATGACAGTCAGCATAATTAAAGGCAACAGAAATGTTAAATCTCCCAGAATTTAACATTTAGGAGAGGCTGGTGGGATTCATTCATGTGTCATGGAGAATGATCACTCAAGCAGCTCACATCTCTCATAAGCTGCCAGCTAATTTATAAGGGAAGCAGTTAAACTTCAATGAAACATGATTCAATGGAGGTGGAGGAAGTTGGTTAAATTAACCAAATAAAAAGTGCAAATAAAACCCTAATATTCTTAACAAACAGCCAAATCATACTGCCAAGTCTAAAGATGCAAAAGAAAAAGTCAAGATCACTTTTATAAAAAGCTCAGTAGTTTACAATACATGCACCATGCTGTCCAATATCTTAAAGTACATTTATCATTTATACACAGAAAAGAAAAGGGGACTGATATAGGGGTAAAATGTTATTAATAGTCAAAACTGGCAAATCTGTGTATAAAATATGAGGGTTCTGCCCATTATTCTTACTCTTTCAACTTTCATGTTTGAAATTATTTTCAAAGAACAGTATAAAAAGTTTTGTATTAAAATGATACTATGCATGACAAGAATGGTCAAGTGATTCAGAAGATCTCTAAATGAGATGGCTGGGTGTCCACTTCAGTACTGAAGAAGTGGTATTTCATGCTGTGGGGAAAAAACGCTGACATTTTTGAGAAATTAGCTCCCTTAGAAAAAGGCTGTTTGGAAACAGGCATCTGACTGTTGATGGCATCTTAGCAGCAAATATTGGCTGCTTTTTCTTCTCCATCTGTTCCTCAAGTTGGTTGGATACAGGCTCTTGTAGACCCATCCTTCACATCTCTCAATTCTTCTTTATAATTCTTAAACCTTCTGCTTTGAATTTTAGAAGAAATCCTCGGTTCAGTTTTCCTGACCACTAATTTTCTGTCTGATGTGGTTCCTATTTTAATCTCGAGCCCATGTGCCACCCCCAGCCGCCACAGTCTAACATTACAACCCCAGGGTTAACGTCTCCAATTGCCTCCTTTTCTCAACAACTCCTTTCCCTCAACAGCTGCTGCTTTCCAGACTTGTCCTTCTCTTGGATCTGAGACTAGGAATTAGACATTTCCTGTATTAACTTCTCCTTGATCATCCTGCTGATTTCCTCTCGCATGCCTGACGACCCATGGTTGCTTGCTCATCTTTACAAATGGGGGTCTGGACCAATGCAGATTCCCCGCTGCAGACGGTTTCTTGGGCACATGTGAAAATAATGGGGAATGAGCAGGAAAGGGAGCTGAGCAAAAAGCGTTCATCTCAAGGCACAAAGTCTAATAATCCTTGGAAGGTAGGGACACAAACCTGGGGTCCTCAATGACAAAAACATCAACTTCTGGCTACAGTCACCTGCTGGTATTCTGCCTGGACAAATCTCCCAGCTTATTGAGAACTCCACTAAAGGACTCTGCTGCAGAGGCGAACCCTACCACCAAGCCCGCTGAGTCAAACTCAGCGAGAGCTGGTTCAGGGCTATTCATTCCTGGCCACCACTCTCCTCCTCACTTCTGCTGCCACTCCCTGGAGTGTCAATTCTTGGGAATCGTCCAGGATCCTGTGAAGAAAAATTCATTTGCGTAGTTACTCCCTCTTCTGTCTCTGTTGGGTTATAAGTTCCCACGCCGTGTAGTTTCACCATCAATCTGATCCCATCTGTTTTATTTATTCCACTGCATCCTCAGTGCGCCCGGAGCACTGCAGCACCTTTCTCAGTTTTCAGCCCCATTAGTTATGGGCCTGCTCATATTTTCATGTTTCTTCTGTCGTTTCCAACAGAATTTTGGAAGGAAAGGAGAAAAAGTAAACAAGTGTGGTTCAATGGATATCCACTGAGGGGGTTGTAAAAGAGTCATTTCCTAAGAGGGGAGGGCTCCCTTCCTCTCCTGCATCCTCTCTAGACGCTACATGACTGGGGTCAGGCTTCCTGTCTGGCCCATCCCGGCCCCGCACACAGGGAGGCTAGCCTTTCCCTTTATGTCGCCAAAACCCATAGAAAAATCTCAACCACCTTTCACTTAGCAGAACGATGACGTTTAATCACAAGGGTACCTGCTTAAAACAATGCCTCATGCGTCCACCAAAGGTAAAGCTCCAGGTGCCCTGTAAACAGGCAGATGTCGCTGAGGAAACCCATCCGTGAGCGCTACAGCCATCTGGTTCAGCATCCAACCGCCAAAGGCTGAGCAAGGGTGGGGAGTCATGTGGGGGGCAGGGGGTGCCAGAGGGAAGCTGCAATTCTGTTCCCTGACCTGGCCACTAGTAAAAGACAAAAAGCTCAACTGAACAACTTTAAAAGCTCTCGCTGGCTTTATTTGGGCTTCCCTGGTGGCTCAGACGGTAAAGAATCTGCTTGCAGTGAGGTGCTGTGCTTAGTCACTCAGTCCTATAAACCTCTGTGTGACCCCAGGGACTGTAGCCCGCCAGTCTTCTCCGTCCATGGGGATTCTCCAGACAAAAATACTGGAGTGGGTTGCCATGCGCTCTTCCAAGGGACCTTCCCGACCCAGGAATCAAACCAGGGCCTCCTGCATTGCAGGTAGATTCTTTCCCAGTTGAGCTACCAGGCAAGCCCCTGCAGTGCAGGAGACCGAGATCTGATACCCTGAACAGGGATCAAACTTGCGCCCCCTGCAATGAAAGCACGAATTCTTAACCACTGGACTGGCAGGGAAGTCCCTGAATAATTTTTAAAAATTAAACAGCAAGTCAAAGATATCACCAGCTAACATATTATTATAGGGTCACAATATAATTTATCACCAGACACTTGATGCTTACATTCACATTAATAATTACAGCAAGACAACAGGTGTTAACCCGGGCACATGGTCATCCTTAATACTCAAATGGTTCATTAAATAACCTTTCACGTTTCCAGGCATTTCTATCAAAGATCTGACATTTTAAGGCCTGCTTTTTCTTATAATTATTTCACAATTTTTATTCAGTACTTTTATAAATAAAAGGGTGATCTGGTGGTTCAGATGGTAAAGAATCTGCCTGCAAAACAGGAGACCTGAGTTTGACCACTGGGTCAGCAAGATCCCCTAGAGAAGGGAATTCTATCCACTTCAGTATTTTTGCCTGGAGAATTCCATGGACGGAGGAGGCTAGTGGGTTACAATCTGTGGGGCTGCCAAGAGCAGACTGAGCAAATTAACACTTCCCCTTTCTTCCACTTAATTCAGTAGTTTTATAAGCAGGAAGGAAATCTATTTTTCTGTTTTTGCATTAAGCAGTAAGTTCGCATGTTATCAAATAGCATTTGGTTAATTAAGAAAAACTAAAGGGTTTTTTTAATGCCAAACTACTGATGAGCTATGGACGGAGGTTCGTGACATTGTACAGGAGACAGGGATGAAGACCATCCCCAAGAAAAAGAAATGCAAAAAAGCAAAGCGGCTGTCTGAGGAGGCCTTACAAATAGTTGTGAAAAGAAGGGAAGTGAAAAGCAAAGGAGAAAAGGAAAGATATGCCCATCTGAATGCAGAGTTCCAAAGAATAGCAAGAAGAGATAAGAAAGCCTTCCTCAGTGACCAGAGCAAAGAAATAGAGGAAAACAACAGAATGGGAAAGACTAGAGAACTCTTCAAGAAAATCAGAGATACCAAGGGAACATTTCATGCAAAGATGGGCTCAGTAAAGGACAGAAATGGTATGGACCTAACAGAAGCAGAAGATATTAAGAAGTGGCAAGAATACACAGAAAAACTGTACAAAAAAGATCTTCACGACCCAGATAATCACGATGGTGTGATCACTCACCTAGAGCCAGACATCCTGGAATGTGAAATCAAGTGCGCCTTAGGAAGCATCACTATGAACAAAGCTAGTGGAGGTGATGGAATTCCAGTTGAGCTATTTCAAATCCTGAAAGATGATGCTGTGAAAGTGCTGCACTCAATATGCCAGCAAATTTGGAAAACTCTGCAATGGCCACAAGACTGGAAAAGGTCAGCTTTCATTCCAATGCCAAAGAAAGGCAAGAACAAAGAATGCTCAAACTACTGGACAATTGCACTCATCTCACGCGCTCAAAATTCTCCAAGCCAGGCTTCAACAATATGTGAACCATGAACCTCCAGATGTTCAAGTTGGTTTTAGAAAAGTCAGAGGAACCAGAGATCAAATTGCCAACATCTGCTGGATCATCAAGAAAGCAAGAGAGTTCCAGAAAAACATCTATTTCTGCTTTATTGACTATGCCAAAGCCTTTGACTGTGCAGATCACCACAAATTGTGGGAAATTCTTAAAGAGATGGGAATACCAGACCACCTGACCTGCCTCTTGAGAAATCTGTATGCAGGTCAGGAAGCAACAGTTAGAACTAGACATGGAACAACAGATTGGCTCCAAATAGGGAAAGGAGTATGTTAAGGATGTATTTGGTCACCCTGCTCATTTAAATTCTATGCAGAGTACATCATGGGAAACGCTGAGCTGGAGGAAGCACAAGCTGGAATCAAGATTGCCAGGAAAAATATCAATAACCTCAGATATGCAGATGACACGACTCTTATGGCAGAAAGCAAAGAACTAAAGAGCCTCTTGATAAAAGTGAAAGAGGAGAGTGAAAAAGTTGGCTTGAAGCTCAATATTCAGAAAACTAAGATCATGGCATCTAGTCCCATCACTTCATGGCAAATAGATCAGGAAACAGTGGAAAGAGTGAGAGACTTTTTATTTGGGGGGGCTCCAAAATCACTGCAGATGGTGACTTCAGCCATGAAATTAAAAGACACTTACTCCTTGGAAGAAAAGTTTATGACCAACCTATAGAGCATATTAAAAAGCAGAGACATTACTTTGCCAACAAAGGTCGGTCGAGTCAAGGCTAAGGTTTTTCCAGTAGTCATGTACGGATGTGAGAGTTGGACTATAAAGAAAGCTGAGCACCAAAGAACTGATGCTTTTGAACTGTGGTGTTGGAGAAGACTCTTGAGAGTCCCTTGGACGGCAAGGAGATCCAACCAGTCCATCCTAAAGGAAATCAGTCCTGGGTGTTCATTGGAAGGACTGATGTTGAAGCTGAAACTCCAATACTTTGGCCACCTGATGTGAAAAACTGACTCATTTGAAAAGACCCTGATGCTGGTAAAGATAGAAGGTGAGAGAAGGGAAAGACAGGGGATGAGATGGTTGGATGGCATCACCCACTCAATGAACATGAGTTTGGGTGAACTCCGGGAGTTGGTGCAGGACAGGGAGGCCTGGCGTGCTGCAGTTCATGGGGTCGCAAAGAGTCAGACACGACTGAGCAACTGAACTGAACTGATTGTTTCCAAAATGCCTAAAATGAAAAACTGCTTATTAAATAATACTTCATTTTACCTTAGGAACACATTAGCTCAATGAGAAAACGAAGCCTATTTTTCAAGGTGTCTTTAACATCATAAAGAACACTGGACACTTAATATTTATGAATACAATAAAAGCATGCTTATTTGGCATTTTAATCAAATAGAGAGCTTTCTCCTGGGACCAGAATGAGTTTCTTCTAGGATTTTGAGTCTGATTTTTAAGTTGAAATTCACGATGAACCTACTATGCATTAATCAAGTGTATTTGCGCATCTATTGTGTGCTGGGAGTTACATTAAAGGACACAATAATAGGTCTCAAGGACTAATACAACACATTAATCTTGGTATAAAGTGCTACAAGAGGACTGTATGATTCAAAGAAAATACAGAGTTTAAATGTTGCAGAAACGCAAATGAATAAGGGAAACACTTCTGAACTTTGTTGTTAAATGAGGAGGAATTCAAAGTGCAGACAGGAAGGGGAAAATCCTTTTAAACAGAGATAACCTCTCTGTAATATTTTCTTTTGCTGCATAACAAATTACCACAAACTTAGTGCTTTAAATCAACACCTATTACTTAGCACACAGCTCTGCAGGTCAGAAGCTCAGGCTCAGAGCGTGTGGGTCTTCTGCTCAGGGTGGGAGCTGGCTGCAGAGAACCTGGGTACCTATAGAGGGGATGCCCCTAAGTTAATGAATGGGGTGGAGGGAAGGAGGGAAATGAGTGCACACATCACCCGTGAAATATTCTTGCCAGAGTCATGCTTCAATCTGAGTATAAAAAAAAGTGGTACCTTGTAATTTCCACTTCCCATTGTGAATCTGTGTTCCCTTCCTGTGAATGTGTGCAAATGTCCTTTGACCACTATAACACACTGGTTGTTAAGTGTGAACTCTCAAGTCAGACTGCCTCAGCTCACAGCCTGGTTCCACCTCTTACTGCCCGGGTGACCTCAGGAAAATTAACGAGCTTCTATGCCTCCCCTGCTCAGGCACAGAAGCGAGATCATAATAATAATTACCTCATGAGCGAAGTATGAGAATCAACTAATACAACACAACCCTTAAAAACACTTAGACAGGATCTGGCACACTCAACAAACATTACCGATTATTACTGGCCCACATTTCGAATGGATTATCTGTCTCTTCTAATTTGGAGGAGGTTCTTAATACATGGGAACCAGCAATTTCCAATATGATCTTCCAAAAATTCTTAGGCAGCTGGCCCAAATGCTGGGTGCCAGTCTCTGTTAGAAGAGACTTAGAGTTCGGAAACTATTACAAGGAGTGAAATCATTATTTCTGACAAGCACAGTGCTTGCTGCTAAGCAAAGAATTGTCTAATTCTTTTGGTAAGAAAGACCTCCCTGGAGGTTCAATGGTTAAGAATCTGCATTTTCACTACAGGGGGCATGGGTTTGATCCCTGGGGCAGGGGGTGTCCCTTGTGGCTCAGATGGTAAAGAATACACCAGCAATGCAGGAGACCTGGGTTCAATCCCTTGGTCGGAAGATCCCGGGAGAAGGGAGTATCTACCCACTCCAGTATTCTTACCTGGAGAATCCCCATGGACAGAGGAGCCTGGCAGGCTACCGTCCATGGTGTCGCAAGGAGATAGACACTACCAAGCAACTAAGACTTTCATACTTTGGGGAACAAAGATCCCACATGCCTCAAAAAAAGAAAAGAAATCTCCTAAGACTCTTGTAAAATTCAGAGACACTCTTTCCATGTAGCTGTTGAAACTGTATCAAACAGGAAACAACCTGGGTATATACAAAAAGCCATGTGACCCCAAGATTATAAAACCAAACAATCCAGTCATTAACCGAGTTTTGGGGTTCCGGGGCCATTGGCAAAAAAGGGCATGTGTGCCACCACCTCCCCATCCTGTGCCAGAGCAGGCATCTGAACTGGCTCTTTCCTGATGAGCTCAGGCAACACTCCTGACGGCTGCTCCCAATTCACACATGTTGTCATTCAAGGCATCTATTTACCGCACTGGTTCTACAACAGAAACTCTATCACAGCAATTACGACCTCAACGTATGTTTTATAACTGGTGGAGGCATCGTGACCAGGAACTGACCTGCCCACTGAAGGTGAACTGTGTACAGAGCCGACAGGGAAGTGCTGTGAAGCAGAATCGGTCAGAACAGTGGCATCAGAGGATGCAAAACAAATACGTGGCGACTGGGCAAAGCAGTAAGGGCGTGGGGGGAGCATGCAGGCAAGAAAAATCATCACGTGATACAAAATCTGCAGCATATCCATACAGTCTGGAAATAAAGGGGAAAATATCCATGTGTCTGTGTATGTATGAAGTCAAAAAAAGCATTTTCACGTTGCTTTAAAAAAAAGTATGCTTCTGAACTTTATGGACACCTTGTACATTCCTGTGATACTCAGAAACTCTGATAAGCAGGCTGGTAGACTAACTGGGCTGGGACTTAATAATCTATATTTCTTTAAAGGAGGAAAAGAATGAGGATCTACTGAGAGATAGCCAGAGTTCAGTGCTAGAGCTCAAGGATTCAGATCTAACTCAGAGACAAAAAAAAAAAAAATCGACTAACAGGATGAAAGCACAAAGTTCCATGGTGGTTTAGCCCTAGGGAACGAGGGCAGGTCTCAGCCCGCAACTGAGGGGCAGTCAGCCTAAGAGTGGTGAGAAAAGGCATGCGGCCAAATACTAAGGACTGCACAGACCCAACATCCGCCAAGAAAACAGCCCTGCGCTTAGTTACTATTATAATGCAACAAGCCCCTTCTAATACACAATTTGAGCTTCATCAAATGTACATATGAACTCTGAGGGTTTTAAAATATATCTCAATAATCTTGAATTTCAGCAGTTAAAGATACTTAAAGATAACCTAGTTCAAAATCTTATTTTACTCTTCAGGAAAGTGATACCCAGAAAAATTATGATGTGTAAAAGGTCACATTCTACTCAGTAGCAAAGCTAATAGAGCCCCTGAACACTTTGAGTCTTGATGTTAATTCCTCTGTTTCCTGCTTTCTGGGCATTTTTGTCAAACATGGAATAGGCACACCAGCTCCCTGCTTACTCAGGCATAACGCTGACAGGTAGATGTGAGTGCTCCCTGAGAGGTGTGTGTGACGGATTCACGTCCCACGGAGACCCGTCAAAAATGCAGCTACCCCCTATGAGGTTATTATTCCTTTCACCCTAACAGGGCAGCAACGCCTGAGGTTGGTCATTTATTACTCGAAGATATCACTCTAGGATAAAATTTTTGATCTCAGGAACACAGGCAAGAGGACTATTTAATAATCAATAATACTACAATGTAGTCCTAAGTATGACGCTCTGATCATTCCCATAACCACTTGCTGATAGCAAAACGAGACACTACATTTGTCCTTGAGTTACTAGGACACAATAAGTACTGAAGGAGAAGTCTCAGTTATTCCATTTTCCCATGTCAGCCAACTCTAAAGAAATGGTTCAAAGTAAAGAAGTTCCCCATCTCTTTTGTTCTGCAAAGGCTTCCCCTCAACCCCTGCTGCCATTATGAGCATTTAGGTAGTCAGTGACTTTTATGAACAGAACAAGAGTGAGAATTACAAGCTTAAAGGCCACATTCCTGGGCCAGAGCCTACACAGCATGTAACCTGAGAGGATCAATTTACCTGTCCACGCTCAGATGGCACACCTGAAAAATGGGGAGAATGCCAAGCTTATGAAGTTATCTTAACAACTAAGATGTGTATGTGGAGCATTTGGCACTGTACCCGGCACATGATAAGTATCGCCATTAGAACTTGAGTTACTAGGACACAGTAAGTACTTAAAGAGAAGTCTCAGTTATTCTATTTCTCCATGAGTCAGCCAGCTCTAGAGAAATCACGGAGTGCTGCAGTCCATGGGGTCGCAAAGAGTTGGACACGACACGACTGAGCAACTGAATTGAACCGACATCAGTTAAGGGCACTGATACCCAATTGAGCCTTGAAAAACATGGCGGTTAGGGCACCAACCCTCCACTCAGTGGAAAATCCAACTTATAGTCAGCTCTCACTATACGTGGTTCCTCCACATCTATGAATTCAACCCACCTCAGATCATGTAGTTCTACTGTTGTTGTTCAGTCAGTCAGATGTATCCAACTCTTTGCAACCCATGGACCACAGCACATCAGGCTTCCCTGTTCTTCAGTATCTCCCAGAGTTTGCTAAAACTCAGGTCCATTGGGTCAGTGATGCCATCCAACCATCTCATCCTCTGTCACCCTCTTCTCCTCCTGCCCTCAATCTTTCCAAGCATCAGGGTCTTTTCCAATGAGTTGGCTCTTCGCATCAGGTGGCCACAGTATTAGAGCTCCAGCATCAGTCCTTCCAGTGAATATTCAGGGTTGATTTCCTTTAGGGTAGATCGGTTCAATTTCCTTCCCGTCCAAGGGACCCCCAAGAGTCTTCTCCAGCACTACAATTCGAAAGCATCAATTCTTTGGAGTTCAGCCTTCTTTATGGTCCAACTCTCACATCCATACATGACTACTGGAAAAACCATACCTTTGACTAGATGAAGCTTCACTGGCAAAGTGATGTCTCTGTTTTCTAATACGCTGTCTAGGTTTGTCATAGCTTTCCTCCCAAGGAGCAAGAGTCTTTTAATTTCATGGCTGCAGTCACTGTCCACAGTGGGTTTGGAGCCCAAAAAAATAAAATGTCACTGCTTCCACTTTTTTCCCATCTATCTGCCAAGAAGTGATGAGACCAGATGGCATGATCTTAGTTTTCTGAACGTTGAGTGCTACATTGTACTATGGTACTTACTGAAAAACTTCCACTCGTAAGTGTAACCACAAAGTTCAAATTTTTGTTGTTCAAGGGTCAACTATATAAAGTTCTGGAGGCCAAGGAGTTCTACAGAGTTCTACACCTTAGTTTGTGCTATTCACAGTAGTTTAAGGCAATTATCGAGCTGGTTTTGGGAGAAAGTTGAACAAGCATTAAAAGTTTTTAACCACCTACATTAGCTACTCAATCATGGATTCTTTACAGCTACAACAGAAGTAGAAACAACAGGTTTACCAAATTAATCTCAACAGAGCTAAGCTAAGGAGTTTTCTGAAATCCTATTTCTCCTGAAACAAGAAGGTTCTTCACATTGGCTTTACTATCAACCTCCCAACAGAAAAATAGTTTCTTTCCATTTATAAGCTGTCACCATCTACTCTAAGATGGGGTAAGACTTAGTGTAAGTAAGACTTAGTACAGGAAGCCTCCAAAATCCCCCCTCATCTCTGCTCCATGTGGTGACAAGAAAACATCTGCAATTTTTAAAGTTCTATGAAACACTAAAAGGAAAAATAATGGAAACACTAACAAAGCTTAAAAACGGAAAGTCTGACAAAGTCCTTACATCATGGCCCCAGTCTGTGGTTGCTAAACTGTTCTAGTTAAGCTGATGGACAAGTTTTTCAACTTTATCCCTGGGGGAAGAACTCAAAGACAGTTCCCCTCCCGCCCCTAGTAAGGATCCCTGAAAAAAAATCAAGCCATGGCAGACAGTTAACTAGGTTTCTCTAAGTAGGCAATAATCTCAAGTAGACAATCTCTGTTTATGGTGGTTCAGGGTGGACGATATGCATTCCGTAGGGCTTTGCCTTCAAAAAACACCATCCCCTAAGGAGGTATTGCTCTCTGTGGTCATCTTGGCAGGAAAACAGGCAGCCAAGCTAGCCACTTCCTCATAGGAGCTGCTGAGCCCAAACCACGTCAAACTGATGAAATTTAATAATTAAGTGAACATGGTAACAGAGGCGGTGACCAGGAGAAGACGACACATGCAATGGAGGAATGAAAGATCTTTGAGTTTAGGCTGATTTCAGGCAAAGCGCAGTATAGAAACTAGACAATGGACTGAAACTGAAATAAGGTAAGAAAAAGCCAGGCTGAACTCATGTTCCTTTTTAAGTTTATTTGTGAAATAAGAAGAAGAGTAACTACACGGTGCTGCGGCAAGGGTGGTGTGAGGGAGGCGAGATTGTTGTTGTCTGTCTGTTTGAACAGAGGCTATTTGTGCCAAGGAGAAACATCACAAAGGAGGGGAGAAGCGTAAAACACAGAAAAGGTAAGTGACAGTCTCTCCAAAAGAAGAAGGGAAGTGGATCAAGAAAAGGAGAGAAAACAACAAAGTAATATGTGTAAGAGAGAAAGGCTTTTCACTATCAAATACAGAGTGGGAGTTTAAGCCTTGACCTTGTAGCTTGGGTACTCCGCTTTGAAGACTCTGAAGCTTATCAGTGATAGATTCATCATCCTGTGTTAAAAATAATGCAAGATTCTTCTTCTAGTTCTACTTGAGGAAGAAAAGAAAAACAGCGGGGAACATGGGCCTTATTTATACAAAGACTTACTAAGTGTTTATGTGATAGACACCGAGGATACAGAGGTAAATATCACCATCAAGAGTTTACAATCTGGTGCAGCCACTATGAACACACTATGGAGGTTCCTCAAAAATAAAAAACAGAACCACATGACCCAAAAATTTCACAGCTGGGTTTACACCTGAAGAAAACAAAGACGTTAATTTAAAAAAATACATGCACCCAACGTTTGTAGTGGCATTATTTATAATTGCCAAGATAGAGAGGCAACCTAAGTGTTCAACAACAGTTGAATAGATGAAGATGTGGTACATATATACAAGAACATTACTAGGCCACAAAATAGAAGGAAACTCAACAAAGTTGATGGACTTAGGGAATATCATGCTAAGACAAATAAGTCAGACACAGAAAGACAAACACTCCATGCTATCACTCATTGTTGCTCAGTCACTAAGTCGAGTCCCACTCTATGAGACCCCATGGACTGCAGCACGCCAGGCTTCCCTGTGCTTCACCATCTCCGGGAGTTTGCTCAAACTCATGTCCATTGGGTCGGTGCTGCCATCCAACCATCTCTTCCTCTGTTGTCCCCTTCTCCTCCTGCTTTCAATCTTTCCAAGCATCAGGGTCTTTTCCAGTGAGTCAGCTCTTCGCATCAGGTGCCCAAAGTATAGGAACTTCAGCATGAGTCCTTCCAATGGATAGTCAGGGTTGATTTCCGTTAGGATTGACTGGTTTGATCTCCAAAGGGATAGATGTAACAAAACAAAAACAGACTTTCAGATACAGAGAACAAACTAGTGATCACCAATGGGGAGAAGAAATGGGCAGAGGGGCACAATAGGGGTAGGAAATTAAGAGATACAACCCACTATGTATAAAGTAAATATGCCACAAGGATATATATATTGTACAGCACAGAAAAATACGGCCATTATTTTGTTATAAATTACACTTCATTTAAGGGCTTCTCAGGTGATGCTAGTGGTAAAGAACCCATGCAGGAGATGTGAGAGATATGAGTCCGATCCCTGGGTTGGGACGATCCCATGGAGGAGGGCGTGGCTATTCACTCCAGTATTCTTGCCTGGAGAAACCCATAGACAGAGGAAATTGGCGGGCTACAGTCCATAAGTTCGCAAAGAGTTAGACATGACTGAAGTGCTTAGTATACACAGGCATACTCCATTTAAAGTTACAAAAATACTGAACCACTATGCTGGACATTTTGAAACTAAACCAACTATACATACATCAATTTAAAAAAAAGTTCACAAAAAAATAAAATAAAAAATAAAAAAAAGTTCACAATCTGGTAAGACAGCAAGGATTGTAAATAAATAATTCCAAAGAGTATGACAGCTGCAGTAATGCATGCAAAGGTGAGGCAGGATGTGGGTACAAGGAATGGAGAAGCCGGCCTACTACTGATTACCAAGGTGGACTGCAAGTACCATGGTATTGGAAAGACTTTAGAAATCTAATCAAATCTTCACCAGCAAGGGAGAGTTTACACTTGGGCTTGTTTCAAACAAACAAAAGGAAGGTTAAAAAAAAATTTTAATCTAATAGAAAGCCCATCTGCCTTAAACATGGTACTAGAGATGAATACACCCCTAGTCAATTTCTCTTTGCCTTTTCAAGAGAAAAGAGTTGGGAAGAATTGCACAATAAAACAAAGAATGCTTTTAAGTCTTATCTTGATGGGAAATGAATCAATTTAATTAGACTTAGATTCAAGCAGTCTTGAAGAAAGAGAAGTTTAACAACTGCATTATAGAATCTGTGTTACAGCTGCATCTCCAAAGCCCGCTTTAAGTTTTCTTCAATTAAATCTCAGGAGGGTTTAGACTGAAGTGTCATCCCCAACACAATTTATAACCTGCTTTCTATCCAGCTCACAATAGGAGGCGATCACAGAAATGCCAATGAAAAGCCTACCACTCTTCTAGGTGCGAGAGTGGCAGGAGAGGACAAAAAAGTCTCCAAGCTCCATTATCTAGGGGAGGCAAGATCACATAGATGGAACTATGTATTCTAATTCAGAAATGTCTTCATATAGGGAGTGAATTTAACTCACAATCACCTACTGTATATTATGTCCCATACTGGGAGGATGCAGGGAAGCGGGGTGGGGGTGCAGCTTGGGGAGCTTAGATTACCCACCCACTCCAGCCTGGGTGGCGGACATGCTTGTTTCTATTCTGGGGAAACATCTTGGCCTGCAAGTACAGGAGAGCCTCCTATCCACAGGGGATACCTTCAAGGCCCCCAGGGGAGGCCTCCAACTTCAGTATCCTTTATTTACTATTTTTTTTCCAATATATACATTCTCTGATAAAGTTTAGTTTATAAAGAAGGCACAGTAAGAGATTATCAGTAATAAACTAAT
Source organism: Cervus canadensis (assembly GCF_019320065.1). NCBI lineage: Eukaryota > Metazoa > Chordata > Mammalia > Artiodactyla > Cervidae > Cervus > Cervus canadensis. Next base: position 22,837,229 of record NC_057404.1, on the reverse strand, counting down.
ACAATTACGACTACACATTGTAATCAAAGTTCCATGCAGATGGTTTCCCTCTCAAAGTATCTCACTGCACATATCAAAAAGGTCTTTTGCATCTGCATCTAACTAAGCACTGATCACACACTGTGGCAATAATTTTTGCAGTCTGCGGGGCAACGGCAAAATGAGCACGAATTCTTTTTTCTTCACTATTTCACGGCTAAAGGATTTGTTCTTACTGTAGATCTTAGCAACCTCAGTATATATGATTATTTTTCTTTCCGTGTTAAATCTAGAACTTTCACCTTTCCACTTAAAGAAAGCATTTTACAGATTTCTCTTTGGCACCTTTGAATCGCCAGCATCAATACTCCTACACTTGAGGGGTCGTTATGAAGTAAAATAAGGGTGGCTTGAACAGAAGCCACTGAGCTTCCAGGACAGTCGATCTGATGCCTTATATAACCCAGGTGGCCACTACGTGACGAACAGGAGGATACTCTGGACAAGAGGATGATTCCCATCCCAGGCAGGAGAGAGCGAGATTTCACCATGCAACTCAGAACAGCGCACAATTTAAAACTTATGAATTGTTTATTTCTGGAATTTTCCATTTAATATTTGTGGCCCACGGTTCACCACGAGTAACTGAAACTGAGTATAAAGGAGGATTACTGTACAATTCTTGACTACTAAGTGGAAGCACTGCTTTTGCTTTTAGAGCTAGCAATCCTGCCAAAAGATTTTCTTCATGCTCATGCCACTGTCATCCAAAAGAATTTAATAAAAATAGCCTAAGAGGTAGAGAGTGAGGATGACTGACAATTGAGCCTTCTTTGTGTTAAGACTGCATTTCACAGGCGTGCCCTCCCCCCCCAATACTGATTATTCAGGAAGAAGAGATTTCAAATATGTACAATTCAACCATTACATAATTTAACATAACAAGGCAAAATATGGGAAGGAAAAGAAGGGCAAAAGATATCTTTTATTTACCTAAGAACCAAGAATGTCAGTCATGTGAATTGATAAAGAGCTAAAAGCAACTAGCAAATGCCTGCTATATGAGTGGATTTAGCCTCTCAACAAAATCAAGTGTCCTGCCAGGAAATATCTCTTGTCCTCATCTGCCCAACACGTCTGTCCATTATCAAGTCAAGAACATGACAAAGACACCCACAATCCTGTCTCCTCAGTCCCAGCCAAAGCAGCAAGAAAAAAAGGAAAGTACTACATTTTCAGATGATGAGTGGTCACTCAAAAAATCTAAGTGTCAACTGGTGGTGAAAACAACTACTGGAAACTAAAAATGTACAGAGAAGGCGGCCAAATACAAATGACCCTTCTGCAGATGTGTCAAAATATATGAAACTTGACTTATAATGAGGATGTAAATTAAAATAAGCTCTTTTAAATAACTCAGACAAGTAAAGACCAAACAAAAAATTCTCAGCAGGTAGATACTTGGGGAATTGGGCCTTTCATGGATTCTCTATACTTTTGTTAGTATTTAAATTAATAATGGATTATTATCAGAAATAAATCTATTTTAAATTTAATGTACAGAAAGGATTAAAGGCAGACCAAGGCAGGGGCTATTACGTTTTGTTGTCTGCTCCACCTGAGCATCAGGCCCTCAACTACTGGTTTGCTGCCCTTAGACTCCCTCAGTTCGTCCTTCCAGTGCCACAACGCGTCTCCACAACCGTACAGCCCTTAGCCCCACGCTGTTGCTGCTGCTGTTTACGTGCTCAGTCGTGTCCAACTCGTAGCAACCCCACGGACTGTCACCCGTCAGACTCCTCTGTCCATGGGATGTTCCAGGCAAGAATACTGGAGTGGGTTGCCATTTCCTTCTCCAGAGGATCATCCCAATCCAGGGATCAAAGCTGCATCTTCTGCATTGCAGGCGGATTCTTTACCGCTGAACCATCTGGGAAGCCATTAACCCCATGAGTTGATATTAAATCCTAGTTCAGCATATCATTCCCCACTTTACATACAGTCATTTTTCTCCTCTCTTATGAATAAGGCCCCAACCTAAAGCTCTCAGTTCTCAGTCCTAAAAACATCTCCTGATTTCCGTCCATCCTTGCTCCACTTGGAACAGCCCCCTTCCCCTTGGGGCAGTTATCCTCAACCTGCCCCACTGCTCTTAGACCTTCTTTTGTTGTATCAGATGACACGTGGTGAAGAAAACACCCAGAAAACAGGTTCTTAGCCCAGGTGACAAGAGCATCACCTGCAGAGCTGTGAAAAATACCAACCTCCAGGCCCCATCCTGGAGCAGTCAAGTCAGATCCTGAGACCCGGCACCTGAGCTTTTAATCCTCCCAGGTGATTCAAATCAAGGTGAAAAGCCTCAACAGCAAACTCAGCAGCCAGCTTACAGGAAAGTGGAAATAACTGCTCCCCCAAACCCTCCCCAAGCTGGGCTGGGATGCAGGGTGTGGCTCAGTGGGGCTCCCGCCTGCCGCACCCTCCACACAAACCTTACCACTGTGTGTGTGTGTGTGTGTGTGACAACATGAAACTGTGTGTGTGTGTACACAAACCTTACCACTGCGTGTGTGTGTGTGTGTGTGTGTGTGTGTACACAAACCTTACCACTGTGTGTGTGTGTGTGTGTGTGTGTGTGTGTGAGAGACAACATGAAACTCCTCAGAAAGAACTGCTCTGAGTACTGGAGGTGATTACGTGCTACAGGAAATCAGAGACAGATGAGGTGAAGGAAAGATTCTGTGCCCAGCAGGCAGATGTGAGGGGAAAGCAAAGGTGGTCACTGCCCACCATGGTCTATCAGTCCCGTTGGCTACGCTGTTCCTAAACCAGTCTTGCAAATATATCTTTAGAAACCTCAACGACTACAATAATTTTTGAAAGTCCACCAGTCCCTCCCCCCCAAACCTGTTATCTCCAATTCTCACTGCAAAGTGTGGCAAAGGAAGAGGATGCCGGTTAAACTGGGTCACAAAGAGGCAGGCCAGGGAGATATTGTGTTTCTGGAAGGCAAGAGGTGGAGTTCCAGAAAGGAATACAAGCACACGAGACTAGGATAAAACTGGTCTAATGGCCAAAAACAGTCACACAAGCCCACCTAAATTACGTCCATAACAGGCAGAGCAGGCAGTGAATGACTATTTGCTGAGCGAACACAAAAGCAAGCAGTTTTGAAAACTAGGATAGGAATTATGAAGACAGCCACTAGAGAAGAGGGATTACCAAAAGTCTGGTCTTCGGAAGGCCCCTGCTGTGTGTGGGAAAGCAGGTTTACACCTGGGCTTGCAGCCTGCAGACAAAGGGTGCTGAGGGGAAGCTGAGTGGGCACAGGGGAGTGGGGGAAGTCCTAGATGATTCTCATACCAATCCCTTCCGTTTATTCCCTTCAGGCTCTGAGGACAAGAAAAGGTTACCTGAGTGAAAAGCCCAGTATTTGCAAGGTGCAATGGCACTAAAAGTGGCCAGGACAGACATGTCCCTTCTGTGGGGTGACAACTACAGCTCTGTTCTGTCCCATCCAACATGCAGGAGTTTCCCTCACCACACATGCAAAATTAAAAAAAAAAAAGCTTGGGAGAGATTGCTTAATTTAAAACTCCCTCTTCAGACTAAAACTGTCTGCGCGTGAACATAAAAACAAGCTAAACCATGCATAAACCATTAAAAATTGTATTAAAATAAATTTAGTTAGGCAACAATTAAAAACTCATTGAGCAAGTCTGCATCTACAGCTTCCTAATTTTTGCAAAAGAAAAACTGACTTAATAAGTTACTAAAATTTTAAGAATCCTGTATCCTATTTTTTGTCTGTTTTTGAGAAAAATGTTGACAACGATGAACTAGATACGTTCTCTGGACTTAAGATTTCTCCATGCGAGGTACTTCCGTGGTGGCCCAGTGGTTAAGAATCCTCCCTGCGATGCAGGGGACTTAGATTTGATCCCTGGCAGGGGAAACAAGATCCCTCAGGCAGCAGAGCAAATGAGTCCCTAACTACTGAAGCCAGTGGTCTGTAACAGAAGATCTGCCTTATGCAGTGAAGATTCTGTGTGCCACAATTAAGACTTAACAAAGCTAAATAGAGCTGCTATAATTAAAAAAAAAAAAAAATTCCTCCATAGGAGGACAGCCAATACAGAAAACAACTATTTTCAGAGAAGCAACTAAATAGGAAGGAAAAAAAAGTCCTAAATACTACTCAAAGAAACTTCACCCTGTGTTATTTTCTGATTACTTTCAGGAGTTTTTACTTCCTTTATTTTTACCTATTTTAAAAAAACACCTTTATAGGCTTGGAAGGTTCCTATGTCTCTTTCTAGTATTTTATTTCTGATTTACTGCCAAACCCACCATCTTCTCATCAAATACCCCCGATGGAGGACTCCAAAGCAGATAAGAAGCCACAGGACTCAGTGGCTGGGTCATGCAAAACCTCACCAGATTGGAAAAATGCTTCCCTTATAGCTCAGTTGGAAAAGAATCTGCCTGCAATGCAGGAGACCAGGGTTTGATTCCTAGTTGGGAAGATCCCCTGGAGAAGGAAATGGCAATCCACTCCAGTATTCTTGCCTGGAGAACCCCAGGGACAGAGGAGCCTGGCAGGCTACTGTCCATGGAGTCGCAAGAGTCGGACACAACTCAGCGACTAAACCACCACCACCAAGACTTGCATTCATAGACCAAATGCCTAAGTCTGTCCAAAATTCTTCAGTATTTCTGATCAACCTGCGAAAACACGGTTTTACATATGTGCTTCTGTTCAGTTCAGTCACGCAGTCAGTGTCTGACTCTTTGCAACCCCATGGACAGCAGCACACCAGGCTTCCCTGTCCATCAACAACTCCCAGAGCTTGCTCAAATTCATGTCCACTGACTCAAACTCACGTCCATCGAGGTGGTGATGCCATCCAACCACCTCATCTTCTGTTGTCTTCTCCTCCTTCTTCAATCTTTCCCAGCACCGGGGTGTTTCAAATGAGTCAGTTCTTCACATCAGGTGGCCAAAGTATTGGAGCTTTAGCATCAGTCCTTCCAATGAATATATTCAGGACTGATTTCCTTTAGGACTGAATGATTTAATCTCCTTGCAGTCCAAGGGACTCTCAAGAGTCTTCTCCAACACCATAGTTCAAAAGCATCCATTCTTTGGTGCTCAGCTTTCTTTCCAGTCCAACTTTCACATCCATACATAACTGGAAAAAACATGGCTTTGACTATATGGACCTTTGTCTGCCAAGTAATTTCTTTGCTTTTGAATATGCTGTCTAGGTTGGTCATAGGTTTTCTTCCAAGGAGAAAACGTCTTTTAATTTCATGGCTGCAGTCACCATCTCCAGTGATTTTGGAGCCCAAGAAATTAAAGTCTGTCACTGTTTCCACTGTTTCCCCATCTATTTGCCATGAAGTGATGGGACTGAATGCCATGATCTTCATTTCCTGAATATTGAGTTTTAAGCCAGCTTTTTCATTCTTCTCTTTCACTTTTATCAAGAAGATCTTTAGCTCTTCTTCACTTTCTGCATATCTGAGATTATTGATATCTCTCCAGCAATCTTGATTCCAGCTTGTGCTTCATCCAGTCCGGCATTTTGCATGATGTACTCTGTATAGAAGTTAAATAAGCAGGGTGACAATATACATCCTTGACGTACTCCTTTTCCAATTTGGAACCAGTTCATTGTTCCATGTCCGGTTCTGTTGCTTTTAGACCTGCATACAGATTTCTCAGGAGGCAGGTAAGGTGGTCTGGTATTCACATCTCTTTTAAGAATTTTCCACACTTTGTTGTGATCCACAGTCAAAGGCTTTGGTGTAGTCAATAAAGCAGAAGCAGATGCTTTTCTGGAACTCTCTTGCTTTTTCTATGATCCAATGGATGTTGGCAATGTGTGCTTACCACACACATAAGATCATGTAGGTCAAATGTAACTGCCCATATTTATATCTGTTCTTGAATCAGGGACCCAACAGCTATGAAATGCTGACCTAAGCTAAAGAAATGTTCTCACTGGCCATAAAAGGGTAAAATTTTGAATTCACATCCCTCTGCTTGTCCTGACCTCCCACCACACAGTCCTATCGTTGCTGGCATTACTTTTATCAATAAAGAGTGATTACGTCCCCACCCACTGAGGTCTCAGAGCCCTTCCTTCGGGGACAGGACATGCTTTAGGAAGGCATCAAGTATCCCATAAAGTGACACAAGAGCACAGATAAGAAGCACTTTCCAAGTTTAGAGAAAAGAAGGATCAGAGCATTGGAAGAGGCACCAAAGAGTCCACAGCAATTGGGCTGGATTAATGAGGACCCAGATTTTTACCAGGAAGGGGGCATCAGGCAAGAGTGGCAAACTTAGCCGAGGCATACAGGAAGCAAAATACATAAAAACCTGCTCAGGGGACAATGAGACGTATGCTGTGGTGAAGCAGGGAATCTGAGTATATTATTGATCCTCGGGTGAAAGAATTATGGCTTATTCTAGCCATCCCTAGCGCTCAGAGCCATCCCTGGCACTCAGAGTTGTGCGTACAATATTAATAGTGTCTCAATAGATGTGCATGGGGAAAAAAGGCTGTGCTGAGAATGGGGAAATATGGCTACAGAGACGACCTTTCATTCAAAGATAAAAACCTTGATCCACATGAATTCAGACCACAGCAGCTGTCCGTGATGTTCATTAAAATCTCCCTGCTCCTTCTTGTCCTCTGTTGTCCTCACCTGGTGAAGCAGCCTGGCTAATATCCACTGTTCTCATCTCTAAGCTGAAAGCAACTGGAGAGGAAGGAAAAAAAAAAAAAACCATGCTGACCATCTCCCTCTGAATTGGATCACAAGGCAAAAACGGACACCACTCCACCTGGGTGACATTTCTACAATCCCCAGGTCCTTTCCAAAAGGGCCACTTCACTCTTCCTTCACTTCCTCTTCACACCATCTCCTCACCCTCTTCCCTCACCCTGCCTCTAGGTCTTTGAGAAAATGCATGCCAGGGGTCAGGAAAGCCCTCTTCATCCCACATGCCCTCCTCGGGGGTCTCCCACCCACCATTTTGCCCGAGCTCCCTCCTGTCACCACTTGGGAATGGGACAAGCCCCCTCCATCTAAAAGCCTAACACCCCACCTGGGCTCCAGCTCCCATCATATCTCACTTTCCATCACCCATTTCTCCCCAACTATTCCCAACCATACTCAGCAAGATGCAAAGATTCTCTTTCCTCACACCAAACTTCTTCCTCATCAAGGTACCAGCACCACCATCCTCACACAGTTCCCCCTTTAATCCACCCCAACCTGCCTCCTGCAGCCTCTGGCCCGCCGAGGGCACCAAAGCTGTCAAGTCTAGCTTGTTCTTACTGTTCCCGACCTCGCAGCATCTTTTCACTGGGGCGCCCCCATTCCTGTCTTCAAACCTGAACTCCCCGTGGCTTCTATGACCAAATACTCCCCAGCCGCTGCCCCCCAACCTCACCAGCTGCTCCTTCCTTCTCAGGCCCCTCCACCGCTCCAGGGGACTTCAGCCTGGGCCCCTCCTCCTTCCCATCCGGACACACTCCCCTAACTGACCTCGACCAGACTGGTGCTTGAAACACCACAGACAGACCAATGGTTCTGAAAATGGCCCTCTCTGCTTTTCAGCGGGGCCAGTCCATCACCACGGCAGAGCGCCCTCTCTCCCCTGGCTCAAAACCCAAACCTTTCCCTTCCCTCAGGCCGTGCTCAAGTCTTAACTCCTCCAGGAAAATTTTAATACCTTCCCAGGCCTCCACGGCCCCACAGCTCTCTCCTCTTAACAGGCTTCCTAAAGCATTTAAGCAATCAGCAGTACAGAATTTATTACTTAATTACAGACATTCTGAGATTGTTCCCTAGATGTCTGCTTTGCTTTGGTGCAAATCTTCCCTCTCCAACCAGACTGAAGTTTCCAAACAACACCAGCACTTCTTTTTGTGTACCTGGCACTGAGCTGCATATACCGGTGATGTCCAATTATCAGTCCTCTGACAGCAAAAGAACGTAACATTTTATAAAAGTAAAAACCAAACCCGAGCATTATTTTAGTCTGTTAAACAGTCTGAAAAAAATCTGGATTTTGTCCCAAAGTTACTTAATAAATCATAAATTTTTTTAAAAAGAAACCTTTTATCTAGAATCACCATGTAGCATCACCAGGAAAACACTAACTATGGAATACCAGGACTAAATCTGTGAAACCTTCTACCACTGACATCTTCAGATTTTTTTAAAACTTAACATTGAGAATTTCACATGAAACAGGAATAAACAGATTCCCAACAAAATTTGTATTCACTTTGTGCGTAAAAATAATAAATAGAAGGTAATCCTTTAATGCGAAAGGCTACATAAGATACAAGGAACAAAAGTGGTCAAGCTGAGGATTTCTGCCAAACCTCTCTAGAAACACGGCTATGAAAATAAGCGCTGTTCACTAAGATAGTAGAAGGATCTAACGGAGAAGGAAATGGCAACCCACTTCAGTATTCTTGGTTAGAGAATCCCAAGGACAGAGGAGCCTGGTGGGCTGCTGTCCATGGGGTCTCACAGAGTCAGACACAACTGAATCAACTTAGCATGCATTGGAGAAAGAAATGTCAACCCACTCCAGTGTTCTTGCCTGGAGAATCCCAGGGACGGAGCAGCCTGGTGGGCTGCCCTCTATGGGGTCGCAGAGTCAGACACAACTGAAGCGACTTAGCAGCAGCAGAAGCAGTTTTTTATGCTACATTGAAGTCCAGTTCATCCACTAAGAAGAAATAACCTTATTTTTCACTATTAAAGAAAAAGAAAACGTCAATTCTTGCCATCCTTTCAACCCCCAACTTTCCATTCGGCAGCCACATCACAACTCAGCTGAAAACGCTTGGCCACAACGAAGGAATTAGAGAGCCCACCTGTCCTTGACTTGTCCCCACAGCGCCCCAAACCCCTACCACCATCACCACCATTCCAAGCACTAGACATGTGTCCTTGACACTCCAGCAACTTCAAATGCACAACTCCTCAAGCATCTCCACTACCCTGGGCCTGCCGGGGCCTCCCACCTCTCACCCCCTCATTTCCTCCACAGTATCTTTCTCATACTTCTCAAACTGGGTATGGGTTCTCAGATCCTCGACCCCACCCACTATGCCCCAGAGGAACCCCGGTTGCCCTCTTACGGGTTCCTTTTGCTAATTGTGCTCCCTGATATTAGAGTGTTTACCATACTGTCCTGAGACTTCATGAAACTTTCTCCTCAAATCTCTGTGAGTTCCTGGAGAAGAAAGATGATGTTTTTGTCTATATTCTGTATGAACTGAAAAGTGAGTGTGCCCCAAAACCAAAGGCCCAAGTTCTCACCCCTAGTACCTCTGAAAAGAACCCTGCTGGGAAATAGGATTGGTTTTTGTGGGGTTTTCTGCAGATGGAACTAAGTCATGAATCTTGAGAAAAGAGCATCCTGGACTTCCAGTGGACCCCTAAATTCAAAGACTGGTGTCTCATAAGAGAAAGGAGAGTACTTGAAAGACACCACAGGGAAGACCACTGGAAGACAGAAACAGATTGGAATTGAGCTGCCACAAGCCAAGGAAAGTCAGAAGCGGAAAAGAGGCAAGGATTCTCCAGGGCCTTGGCAGGAACATGGCCCTGCTAAAACCCTTGCTTTTGGACTTCTGGCTTCCAGAATGGTGAGAGAAGAAATTTGCTGTCTTAAGCCATCAAAGTAGTGATTAATCTACCACAGTCCTAGGAAAATAACACCTAGTCCAAACCTCAACATACTGCCAATGATCTAGAAATGATTTAATTTAAAAAAAAAACTGCGTTGAACTAAGGAAGACAGGGAGTGAAGATGAAAAAGCATGCGAACTGCAGGGCAAGAATCCAGGGCATGGACCCCCTCGCTATAAGTTTATCACTGGAACTTGAGCAAGTCACTTATCTACTATGACCCTCTAATTTATTCTCTAGGAAAATGAGGAAACTGGCCCAGAACACTCCCCCACCATTCTGAAACCAACTTCATCCAGATCAACTTGATCTGATCCTTAATTATAATTCTTCCCATTCACTAAATTATTTTAAAGGGCTTTCAGGTGCAAAAAAAAAAAAGGATTAAAATGACATTTCAAAGGCACATATTTTAATCAGTTCGTTAAAATTCAATGAAATAGTTTGATCATATGCTGAAAAGTTATTTTCTACAATATCAACTTTTTTTCCCCTGCGAAATCAACAATTTACAAGTAGCTGCTTTAATTCTGCTGGGACTGTTGACAATTGAGGAAAAATCGACCTAAACTTGAATCAGCTTAAGTGTCACTGATTCAGAAGCCAAATATATGACTAATTTCTTCAGAGTAACAAGGGATATCTCCAAAACAAAGGTTTCCTCCACTAGACTCCAGGCTGTAATTATGGGCCCATACTCAAGATTTCCACTTCAAAGAATCTGGCTAAGAAATAAATACAGCTGCTGCCACTACCAAGTGGTCAAGTGTCGGTAAAGGAATCAAAACAAAACAAAAACTCTTTTACCATTTTCAGGCCTCCATAAACAGAAACACACCAGTTTCCCTGTGTTAAACCTTTCCTAATTCAAACAAATGGAAAGAACAAAGGTGTTAGTAATGAAATCTGTACTTACCCATAAATCCTGCTAGGGTTAATTTGGGTTAAATTAAAAACCATATTTCTGGGCTAAATTAAAAACCATATTTTAAGTTCTTTCACAGGTCACGCTGTTCCTCTTGCCTTCATGTTTTTATAGTGGCAGCCTTGATTCTTTTTTAGGAAACCAACCAAAACAACACAAGGCGCCGAGGGACTCATATTTCAGTTCCACAAAGTACCCATCAGAAACACTTTTAAACTGTCCCAAACCAATTCATCGTTCAGAAAATAAAATCAAGAGTCACCGGGGCCAAGAGTTCATCCAGAATTGGCAGAACCACGCTTGCAAAACTGGACAGTGAATCGTAGCACAGAGTTAGGAGACCAAAAATTTTTCTTTCCAGGTGGAAACTCAATCCGAAAATCAAATCCCTTGAGTTGGAAGACTCAACAAACCCAGTTTGCAAATCTGAAGTTCTCGGCTGTAAAGATAAGCTCTCATACCCAAGAACCCGGGGGTCGAAGGTGCACGATTTCATCTCAAATATATTTCTGAGCCCTTAAAAATAACTCTTATTTTCCAAGGTGCTCTTTAATGTAATAAAACTCAGCTAGCAAAAGCAAAGCCAACAGTCTGGAAGTTTGGAGATCACACACAGTGGCGTTCAAAGTCCCTGTGTGGCTTTAGTATCCTGCAAACTAGCGTCCAAATAACTTGTGCAAGGAGCTGAAGGGCTGGCCCTTCTAGCCCAGCTCTGTTTTCCTGCCGCCCAAGCACAGGATGAATGAGCTTTAACTCCGCCGCCTGCGTGTTTACTTGCATCCTCACGTGGCACCGCGCAGCTCACAAGCACTGCGCCGGGACCGCGCGGGGGAACCCTAAAACTTTTACTTTGCAAACTAGCGGAGCGACGCGGGCACACACCCGCTCGCCAGCCACAGAAACGCCTCCAGGCAGAGCCCCCCCGGGGCTTCCCCAGCATCACCCCCGCCGGCGACTGCACGCACAGAAAGGCGCGGGGGTGGCGGCGGGACCCTCTTCCAAGTCGCGAGAAGGGAGAAGCGGCGCGACGGAAAGCGGCTGGGACGGAGGAGACCCGGCGCCAGGACAGAGGGGCGCCCCGCGGGCTACTCACAGGGTGACCGTGCGGTTCGGCAGCGTGTCCGGGGGCAGGACCTGCGCGAGCTCCAAGCTGCTGCACACCACCTTGCCCTCGGCGGCGCCCGCCGCCCTCCCGGCCCCTCGGGGCCGCCCGTCGTGCTTGCAGCCCGGGGGCAGAGCCACGGCCTCGCCGCCCAGCAGCGCGAGCAGCGCCAGCGGCAGCAGCAGAAGGGGCGGCGGCGGGGGGCCCCGCGGGCGCCGGGGCCGTTCCATGCTGCGGGCCGGGCGGCCGGCCGGGGCCTGCGGGCCGAGCGACGCAGCGCTGGCCTAGCGGGCCGCCCCGGTGGCCCGGAGGACGGGAGCGTAGCGCGGGCCCGGCGGCGCCCGGAGTCTCGTGGTGGCCGGAGGACGCGCCCTCCTCGGCGCCGACATGCTCCTTTGTCCGCAGCTGCCGCGCTCGGCCTCCGGGGAGCCGCGGGGTCACGGCCGCGTGGGTCCCAGCGCCGCTCTACGGCCGGGCGGGAGCGCCGCCGCTTCCTCCACCGCCTCCTCAGTCGCCGCCGCCTCCCCCGGCCACTGCCCGCGGCGGCTCCTCCCCGCCCGCCGCCCCCGCCCCTTCCCCTCGCCGCCTCCTTCTCCTCCTCCTCCTCCACTACCTCGCCGTCTCCGCTCCCCTCGCCGCCCGCGGCTCCAGGAAGGAGGGGCGTGCTCCGGGACCCGCGCCGCCCGCCGCGGGGCCGGACCCCCGGTACCTAGGCGCTCCCGGCTTCCGGGCCGGAGTTGTGGGGCAGCGGGAGTGCCGTAACTCGTGGGGAGGGCGGAAGAAAGTTCTAGTCCAAACTCCAGCCACGGTGGTCACTCTCGCAATTCTCTCCGCCGCCTCCAGACAAAGGCGCCCCGTGTGTCCCTGGGGCCCGCGCGTTCCTCCCGGCGAGCCCCAGTCCTGGGCTTGGGGAGGGGGAGGAGAGCAGGGCTCAGTTTCTTTGGAGAACCCAAGAAAGAGTGCCCCAAACCAACAGTCTTCAAAGGAATCGCCTTCCCTCCTCTCTGCAGAGATCTCTAACCTCCTCTAGGTACTGCGTAGTCTCATTTGTCCCAGATACAGCCGAGCTGGGAACAGGGTCCTGTCCCAGAAAAAGGACCCTCCAAAGCCGTTTCTGGCCTTCAGCAATTCCACTTACAACCTCTGCAAAGGATGCATTGGGGCCTCGATGGACCGGCAGCCTTTGGAAAAGGAAATTTCCCTCTGGTATCCAAAGATACCTCAGATATAACCGGTTAGATCAACTGCGAGCGAACTAGCCAAGAAACTCAAGCGGAATCTATTTTTCTTCTAGGCAGTGCTGCCAACCCCGCGCTAATATTTGCAACACCGGGGCTCACCTACCCTATATTTAAATATTTACAAGGAGTATGTCAAACCTTCAAAAAATATATATTCTGTGCGCCCATCTTGAGAAATACTCCTCAATAACAACCTGGAAAGCCAGGTGTGTGTCCCAAGCTCGCAGATACCTTGGAGTTACACCTCATAAGTGGTAGAGAAGAAGGAAGTACACCCCAGCACTTGGTCTAACACTTAACGTGACTTTAACTTCCTGTCTCCGCTCCATTCATGAACAAGAGGAGCTTTCTGCACGCTTGTGGACACCGCAGCCTCAACAAAGCTCCATGCACACCCTCAAGCAGCGCGTGCGCACCCTCAAGTGGTATTGGCAGCCCTTCAGGCCTAGGAGTGCAAATACCAGTAGTTTGGCCCTCCCTTAAGAGGAAAATTCTGGAAAGAGGCCTACTCAAGCCCTGATAGAGCTTCCCAGGTGGCAGCAGCGGCTAAGAATCTGCCAACAATGCAGGAGACTGCGTGAGAGGCGGGTTCGATCCCTAGGTGGAGAAGTTCCCCTGTAGGAGGACATGGCAACCCAACCCAGTATTCTTGCCTGGAGGATGGTTTGGACAGAGGAGCACGACGGGCTATAGTCCATAGGGTCGCAAAGAGTTGGACTAGACTGAAGCGATTTGGCACACAGGCCCTGGAAGTAGCATTGGGAATTTTCAGTCACTGAATTCCAGGGGCCTGGGCTCCTTGGACAAGGTCTAGTGACAGAAAGGAGACACGGGCTCTTAGGGAACAAGTCCCTTGGCCCTGGAGATTTTTCACCCTTTGGGGAGGAGAGCTTGGTTGGTGCCCTCTAAAACGCAGACCCAGGTACTTCCCTAGTGGTCCAGCAGTTGAGACTCCTGGCTTCCATTGCAGGAGGCACAGGTTCAGTCCCTGGTTGGGGAAGTAAGATCGCCTATGCTGCCAGGTACAGCCAAAAAATAAAAATAAAGCCAAAAATAAAATAACATGCAGAGCCAGAAAGGGGTTTTTCTTCCCCAAGTCTCAGGTCATTACTGACTAAGGCCCTTACAGAATCTATCTTAGGCACCAGTTCCTAGGAATCTCTATATGACTAGAACTTTCTCAATAGTAAATAAATGATGTCTATTTAACAGACACTGTTGTGTTAAATTGAATAGCGCTTCATTTGATCAACGTTTTTTGAAAACCAACGACGTGAACCCGAAGGTGTCTATTGCTAAGAGTGCATTCTGAAATAAAATATTCTAGATCTGCACTGTCCAGTATGGTGGCTATTTAACACTTGAAATGTAGCTAGTGTGAGGTCAGAAGAGAATTTTTCAGTTTAATTTAATTCAGATTTCAAGTCCAAGGTGCTTAGTGACTACCTTGTTGAACTGTGCAGTTCTTGACACTGATGGATAGAAAAAGTGGGATATCATCATCACCATTAAGTAGCTTTAAACCTATAAATAAGCTTAAGTGGTGAAATTAAATAAATTCTCTTGAATTTATTTAAAGAATTCTTATTCCCTAACACAATCATCATCACTGTCATCTGTTTTCTCTACAAAGATGAAAACTTCTTAGCAAAATGGAAGTTTATTAGCCATATTACTGTTGTCAGAGCTACAATTGTCATGGGAACTCGGAATCGGTGAGTATCTTCACACACTCTACTTCAGCCTAGGGTTGAAATAAATTTCCATGTCTGTTTTGAAATTTGTTTACCGTATTAACACCAGTTTGATACATATCCTCTTTTTTACCTCACTGTAGTTGAGAAAGCTGTAGAAAGCACAGAATTATCAAAGAGATATCTCAAGTGATATCCTGAGTCCAAGGAAAAATATGGAGGACAGGTTTTAATACATGGATGATGTAATAAAACCATTCTGGCACAGAAATCACTAACTCTGTCTTTGAAATAAATCACTACAAATCACAAAATAATAATACAGTTTGTTAAAACTGGAAAAGGCTTTAGAAAGTCTCTTTCAACCCTGTAGTCCTTGGAAAGCACACAACCCTGAGTTACCATTCTGTACCAGCGTGGGTGCACAAGGACTTGGTAAATGGTCCTTTCCCCAGTTATGAAGATCTCTGAGGATGACACTGTCTGAAATTTACCATCATTTACCCTCAGTCACACCACAGTCTTCACTTTAATTAAGCTACCCCAGCCCAGACACTGTCTTGTCAGACAGGTCTACCTGCTGCTGATTCCCGCCTCAGGCATCAAGAACATTATACCTTTTGAAGTCACAGGACTTAATAGGTCCTTTCAAAGTCCTCACTGTGTTGTTAATTATCCCACTTTAGAACATCCTATAGGAACTGTTTGAGAAATCACTCATTAACCTTATTCCTGTACACATAGTCCCGTAAAGTTGTGTTGTGTCAACTGTTGCTTTAAGGATGGTAGATGGACCACATTCCAAGGCTTCTATGCTGCGAATCCTGTCTTGCTATGTTATGTAAAGCTTGTAGGAGATACCACGGAAACATTCAAAGATGCTTTGTTTATCCTCCTGGTATAGACTCTGTATTAGCTATGTACATGAGTAAATACATATGCATATATATTTATTATGCAATAAATACATGGATTTATATATATATATACCGCCCTATTTATTAACAATTTAATTTTATATGGCCGTCGTCTTCCTTTTCTACCAGACGATGAGCTTCTTGAGATTTTTCCCACCCCTTCTTAAATTACTCCCTCCCACCTTCAATTACTCCCTATTACATCACTCTAAAATCTAGACCAGTCATCTAGACTGAATCTAGATAACATGGCTTGTTCCAACCTGAAGATGGCTACCTTTAAAAGTGTGTTTATAGGTTTATGATGTTAGCCTCCCCCATTACAATACCAGCTCTATGACACTTTGTCTTATTTGCTTTGTAAGGCAGACTCTGTTAGTTTCTGGGCTCCTCTGGGGGCTCAGATGGTAAAGAATCTGGCTGCACTTCAGTAGACCTGGGTTTGATCCCTGGGTCCAGAAGATCCCAGGGAGAAGGGAATGGCAACCCACTCCAATAGTCTTGCCTGGGGAATTCCATGGACAGAAGAGCCTGGTGGGCTACAGTCTATGGGGTCGCAAAGAGTCGGACACAATTCAGTGACTAACACTCACTTTCTTCTGTTAGTTACTACCAAAGAGCCTTTCCTCAACTTTTTCTCCCTTGGAGGCTGAAAAAGCTACGCAGTCATTTTCCCTTGGAGGGAAAGAGTTGGACACAACTGAGTGACTAACAGTTTCACTTTCTTCTGTTAGTTGTTGCCAAAGAGCCATTCCCCAACTTTTTCTCCTTTGAAGGCTGAAAAAGCTACACAATATGGAAACTACTGGTGGCCATATTGTAGATCTACCCAAAAAGAGTCAAAGGCAGTGTTGTCCAATATGGTGGATATTAGACACATGTATTTAAATTTAAACTCAAATTAATTAAAACTAAATAAAACTAAAAATTCTATTCCTTAGTCACACTAGTCATAATTCAAGTGCTCACTACCTATACGTGGCTGGTGGATACCATTTTGGGCAGCACAAATTATGGAAGAGTTTCAACTCACAGAAAGTTCTACTCTTCAACACCAATCTGAGGGGAGTCTGCCGAGAAACTTCAGGAGAGAAATTTTGATAAATTTTGATAAATAGGGACTTACAAGAGAAGATCTGTCTCACCACCCTCATCCTTCTTGCTTTGGAAATGGTATGGTGAGGACATGAGGCATGGAGCTGAAGCAAGGTCTTTTGAAACCACAAGGCAAAAGGAACAAAGGAAAATTCCCAAATAATAAGAGGAAATGGAAAGACAGTGAAAACACTTGGATCCCCGAGGTCATGGTTGAGCTGCCTCTCAAACCTCTGGACTTATTTTTATTATGAATGTTCTCTGGTTTAAGCCATTGTTGTTTTGGTTTTCTAGTGCCTACAACAGTGCCTGACACATGGAAGGGAGTCTAAAGTGTTGATTCTCATAGTTTATACCTTACTCATTTTTATGTGGCAAACATCTAACACAGTTCTTCATATATATTAGCTAGTGAGTGTTGAGAAGATTGACTAATGTCCTGTCTTCCAGAATCAAAGGGAAATGTGTAATGTCATGATTAAACTGACATGGAAAGAACAGCAATTTTTAGCACTTGAAATATCTCAGTGACACCTCTATAAACCCTGTTAATAAACAGACATTCTCTGTTTATTTTTGCATCATTTAATGTTAATCTATTAGTTGTGACAGCTGTAGTTTATATTTTTAGTCATTACATGGCATGTACTGGAATGCATGCTTGGTTATTACCCAGAACCCAGCTAGAAACACCAGGAGCTCAAATAACCCCATAGCCTCTTTAGACAGCATTGGCTCCTGTTCTTGGCTTACTAGTTACTAGAAATAGTGACCTTCAGCAAGCCACTAAATCTCGTCTTTCTGAAATGAGAATTTGAACTGGAACCAGCTTTAAAGTGCTCTGATTTTATCCTGCTAAACCATGAATTCTTCTATTGTTTGTCTGCTGCAGCCAGACCATTATTGAAATGTATCACTGTGACAGTTAAATGCTCTTTTTAGATGACCAAATATCTTTCTGAAATGGTATATTCTCTACCCACTGCAGTGTAATTACCATCAGTTGTAAATATAAAGAAGAAATATGAGGCAAAAATTGGCCAGCAGTGCCATGTGGGGAATTACCTTGATGTAATAGGAGTCTCCAAGTACATGACCAGGCAGGTTAGCACAGAGGTGGTGGAACAGGAAGACTCACAGTGCAAATTAAGATGCTCAAATCACACAGTTTATTGTATCCATTTAAAATATATGGACCAGTGAGAAGCCGGCAAAGAGTTGAGTTAGGTTAACCCACAAGGATTAGGATGCAAACAGATGAAAGACCTATCACCTCAACATTTACAATGCACATCTGAACTGAATTAGTCCATCTGTCTACCTTTCTTCCAACTCAGACACATCAACTTTCCCCACTGCTGGTGTAGTTCCAAGGACCAGAGCTGAAGTCTAAGCAAGGTGACCAAACAGATTTAAGATGTCTAGGACCAACATCTCACTGCTTTGTTAGAGATGCAGGGGCAGTTATACCTGGCCACGATTATAACTTGCCCAATAAGCAGCTATGAACTTTATTTGTGCTTCCTGGAGAGAGGGAACAGGGGGTCAAATCTGATGTCACAAATGAGCAGCTGTTTTTCAATCTGATAAATATTGTCTCATATGCCATATACATATTTAGTGAATCATAAAAATTTATCCTTTCATCCTTTCTAGATAACTGGTTTTCTCTTTTGTCCCATCATTTTTATCTGCTCATCACACATGTACTCTACTTTCTTTTTCTGTATGTGCCATGTCTGACACGGTCTTTGCTTCTCTACTTAGTGTCATCAATTCTCCTTCCTTTTTGCCTATTATTTTTATAGCAGAATTATATGTTTTAAAATATTTAAAACATAGTGCACAACATAAAACACAGTACATAATAGAGGAAACAGCAGACTTTGGGGAAATTTAGAAATAAGAGTCCACACCAGAGATGTATATTGCTTTCCCAAATAGCAGTATTTCCTGAATATTTATCTCCCAAATGTGATGTATGTCTTGTTATATCAGCTGTGCTATTATAAATTGTATTCCTATGTGCCAATATAATGATTAAAATCTATCAACCAACTAGTAATTATTAATGACAGACACAATAGCAGATATACCAATCATGAAATTTCCATCTAAAATTTTTTTTAAAAAATAGTAGTCTTCTTCCTTCTTAGGGTCAGTTAACATATTAAAATCCACTCATTGAGTTGAACAGAATGAGAATGTATATTTGAAATTATGCATTTCTCAATCAAGAATTCACTACTTTGACTCAATCTCTGAATCTGTATGTTGATAACACATGGAGTATCTTGCTGTTTGGATTTCTGTAATATGTTTTAAAACACATTCTCATGTCACTCAGAAACCTCAAACACTAGTAAGTCAAGCAATTTGATTATATAAATTCAGTCAAACTTTAAAATTTCAATTTAGATATATTAATTATTTTACTTGTGTGTATTTTGGGTAATAGGAATATTTTAGTTTATATATCAATAAATCAAAGCTCATATACATTTCTCCATAACTGTATATAATGCTAAAATACAGAGGAAAGTGTGAAAGTATAGAGGGAAAAGCATTAATTTTTTTAAGTCAGGAGATAGGATTAATATATTAATCCAAGTGGATTTTTATTAATCCAAATTAATAAATTTTAATTAGTTTAATTAATGTATTTTAGTTTATACTTAAATAAATTAGTTTACATTGTTTTGATTTAAATTAATCATTATTGATACAAATTAATTCTTTGACTTAAGCAAACTGCTTAATTTCTTGGGGCCTAGATTTCTTCACCTGTTATAGGATTTAATTTAAAATTTAATATGAATTATTATGATTACATTGAAAGTTCCTAACACACGACTTGCACATAGTAAGTATTTGTTGAAGGTTAGCTGATCCTGAATCTAGCCCATTGCCTCATACTCCAGATGAAGCTGAAATCTAGGCAGATTAAATGAATCTAAGGTCAAACCCTTTGTTCACATGAAAGCCTAAACCAGCGAGCTGGGAAGACTTTGCAGGTGTAGTTGGTTTCCTTTGTAAACATGTAACCAAGCTTTCTTATAAACCTGGTCATGAGTTATGATTTAAACATCACTTGCTAAATATCTGTTTCCCTACCTGCAAAACTGAGAAACTAATAATTGCCCCTCCACACACACACACATTCCAGTATTATTGGAAATGTAAAGAAGTGATGTGTGATGTGTGAAGGAAATCGCTGGGAAAAACGTTCTATGTAATTATAGCATATCGTTATAAACAGAAGCTACAAAAGCATTTCATCTTTAATAACACTACAATTATATATGTATCAATTCCTTTCATCTCTGGAGCTCTAAATTCCTCCAAAATAAACGCTATGAACACTCAGACAATGCTTCTACTAGGAAGACAAAATGGAGAATCGAGGTAATCATACAGAAAATTCAGGAGGAAGCCAGCCGACTTTCTTCATCCTACCCGACTTTTACAGTTCTATTTGTCCAGTAATTACCTCAATCATCCCCATCCCTCTGCAAGTGAATAACTGTCACTGTACAGATTGATGGACTTCCCTGATGGCTCAGGGGAGTCGGCCTGCGATGCAGGAGACTTGAGAGACTGGGTTCAATCCCCTGGAGGAGGAAAGGGCAGCCCACTCCAGTGTTCTTGCCTAAAAAAATTCCATGGACAGAGGAGCCTGTAGGTCTACAGGCCACAGGGTCACAACAAATTGGACATGACTGGGCAACTGAGCACACACACATACAGATTAGTGTATATATATTCTAAGTTCAGTTCAGTATAATCAAGATGCTTCTTTAGGTACTTGCCATGAAGGGAAAGCTTTTGCCTTGTTTATTACTATATCCTAGCACCTTGAACAGTGCCGCACATGCAATAGGCACTCCATAAATATTTGTTGAATGAATAATGAATGAATGAACAAAAGAAGAGATAATATTTTTCCACTCATTAATTTGTCTTTTCATGACCGCCAAATAACCATAACTTATTTGCTATATGGTAAGTCAAGCAAAACTTATGTTTATGAACTCATCTCTCGGCTCAATTGGCTGCATTGAAATTTCTCATACTTGCACTTACTCCTTAAGTGAATGTTTGATGATATAGATTATAAATGTTAAAAACCCCCACAGGGACTTGCCTGGTGGTCCAGTGGTTAAGAATCCGCCTGCCAATGCAGAGGACACAGGTTCAATCCCTGGTCTGGGAACTTAGGTCCCACATGCCATGGGGCAACTAAGACCACTCACCACAGCTGCTGAGCCCGCGCCCTAGCAGCTGTGCTCCGTGACAAGAGAAGCCCCCTCGATGAAAAACCCGAGTACCACAACTAGAGAGTAGCCCCCACTTGCCGCAACTAGAGAAAAAGGCCATGCGCAGCCACCAAGACCCAGCGCAGCCAAAAAAAAAAAAAAAAAACCCACAGTCTGACTCCAGTCTTTCACCATCAGGAAACTTACTCATCTATATGAAGCCTATATGGCTGTGAAAACTTTGTATATAAATTCTAAATTCACTTAATTAGCTTCTCTAATCTTCATTATATAAAACTCAGCCCCTTCTGATGGGCATATGTAATAAAACAGCTTATCTGGAAAATAATGCAAGACACAAAGAGTCTTAAGGGGAGAGAGTGATTTTGTTCCACACTGTATCTCACCCCACTTGAGCCTTGCAGGGTTACTCATTACTCAGTTGGCTAAGAATATTTCCTGCTTTTATTTCATTTTCTATGCATATTCATTCCCCTCCTTTCCTTCTTGCACTTGAACTCTGAAAGGAGGGAGTCAAGAGTCAGGCATTCATAGATCCTTTGCCAAAGCACCATGAAATGCTATCAAAACGAGTCTTACGTTAGTCAAAACCATTTCAGGTGAAAGTGACAGAAACACCATTCCAAATAGTTTATACACAAAAAGAAATATATTGGTTCATGTAGCTAGAATGTTGCTTCAGGCATAGCTGGATCAAGGAGCTGAAATGATGTCCCCAGTTTTCTCTCTTCATTTCTTAGCACTTTATTGGCTTCGTTCTCTGGCAAGAATTACTCATAATTGGAGAGTCACAGGCAGCTTCCCCTATACATCATCCTCACATTGTAAAATCCTAGCAAAAAGATAAAAATAACAACAAAACAAAAACAGCAACCCCCCCCTCCACACACAGGGCTCCCAGTGGGGGATATAACTGGCCTGTCTGTGCCACGCATCCCTGAAGAAGGGGTGGGGACAATGAAGTCCTCTGACTGCCTGGTCTGAATTGAAAACATACCTCGGAAACAGGTATAGAATCAGCTGAATTCTCCAAATACATTCTTTTTTCTTTTGGCTGTGTCCTGAGGCTTGTGGAGTCTTAGTTCTGCAACCAGGAATAGAACCCAGACCGCCAACAGTGGAAACTTGGAGTCCTAAGCACTGGATCGCCAGGGAATTCTCTCCAAATATGTTATTAAAGGTAGAAAAAACCCATGGAGAAGCAGGTAGCTTAGCTGCGCCTGTACAGAATGTTTGGCTCAGCCTTTACTTAACTCTAATCACCTTTCCCCTCTCCCCACACCTCAGCTTTATCCCAGGAATACCCCAAGACCCTTGCCTTTGAGGAGACAGATTTGAGATGCATTCTTTCTCCTCCATTGATTGCCTCCTGAATAAATCCTCGCTTTGAGGCAAATCTTGGCTTCTCAGTGTCTGGCTTGCTGCATTGTGCAAAAAAGCCTTTGGTAAAACCTTCAAGGCATTTGTTGTCAGATGGGGAGGACAAATATATAATCCTTTAATTACTATTGTAAAGGTCCTTAAATTCCTTCAGCAAAGGATAATTACTATTTAAAACTCACCAGCTATTATTACTCACTGCTTATCACCAAATTCCTCTCTTCTGCAACAAAGATCAAAGGTTTAAATATATAAAAATATAATCACAAAGTGTTTAAAACATTGTATTTATATGCACATATATGATCATATAGATGTATATGTGTGTGTGCAAGACACAAGACACAAAGCTTGAATTGGTAAGTTTTATCTCATAAGGTTACAAATACTGCCTGAACAAATACTATTAAAAAAATTCAAAAGTCAAGCTGCTAAAAAGGTTTGCAACGTATATGGTAGAGGAATAATTTCTTTATTATATTTACAAAGCTTACAAATAAGTAAGAAAACCTTCAATTACTTAAGAAAAATAGAGAAGAGCTAGCTCAGAGAGGGAAAAATAAAAGGTGTAATATGGAAGGATGTTCAGCCTCCCAAAAAAGAAATGCAAGCAAACCAACCCACCAACAAAAATCTAAATACTAATTTTTACCCATCAAATTGGAAAAAATTAAATAGCATTTCTTGAAATAAATAAAATAACTTATCATGACTTCCTTGTGTGGAGAAGGGAACAATTCCCTACATGGTTGGAGGCAATACAAATTGATACAATTTTTTTTGTTTGTTTGTTTTCTGCCAACTTATTGAGATATAATTGACACATAACATTGTGTACATTTGTGTCAACATGTTGATTTGATACATTTATAAATTGCAAAATGATTATTACTAAATATTAGCTACTACCTCTGTCTTTGTCATCACATAGTTACCTTTTTTTTTTTTGTAGCGAGAATGCTAAAGATTTAGTCTCTTGGCTGTATAATCTATGATACATTATTATTAGCTATAATCATTATGCTCTAAATTAGTGATACAACTTGGTGCATTTTTTGTAATGGCAAATTGGAAATAATATGTCTATTAATAAGTTGAATGGAAAAATGGGTTCAATAAATTATAACAAATTACAAATGGGGGGCATGTCACCTTAAGTGAAGACCTGAGGAAAGAGACTAAGATCTCTGTGTGTTGATCTGTGAAAGAAGCTATTGATCCTCATTTCTAGAAATAATGTGTGTATGTGTGTCTATTTGCACTATGAGTACATGGAATACCTCAGAAAGGGACTGTTGGTGAGGAGACTTACATTTCATTATACTTTTTTTATTATTTGATTTTTTAAAAATCTCTACCTGTGTGTGTGTGCGTGTGTGTGTGCGTGTGCGTGTGTGTGTGTGCGCGTGCACGCGTTTGCACACTCAGTCATGTCCCACTGTTTGCGACCCCATGGACTGTAGTCCACCAGGCTGCTCTGTCCATGGGATTGTCCAGGCAACAATACTGGAGTGAGTTGCTGTTTCCTACTCCAGAGAATCTTCCCAACTCAAGGATCAAGTTCACGTCTCTTGCATTTCCTACAGTGGCAGGAGGATTCTTTACCACTTTGCCACCCGTTTACTCTTTAATTAAAAGGCAAGATGCTTTTAAAGATTGAGAGCAAAAATTGTAAATATACTTTTCATTCAGTTTTTTTGATATTAGTAGACTGCAAATTATCAAAGTATGTCCTATTTTTTCCAGTAAAAATTTCTTGAAGAAATCCTCTTAATTTTGTAAATGTAAAAAGTATGATTATGTAAGTGTAAACACTATAAAGCAAGCAGGTACCCATTGCCCTAAGGGAGGCCTTTTTCTTATGACCAAAAGGTCTGTTTTAAATATCCCTTCAAATGTAGATCAGGTCACCGGGGAAGGGTGAGTAAATCTGCATAGGAACAAAGAAGATTCCTGGACACCTAGGGATGCAGGCTCTTAAGACCAGCACCTTTCTGAGGCTCAGTGTGTGAAAATGTTAGTCGCTCCGTCCCTTCCAACTCTTTGCAACCCCATGGCCTGTAGCCCGCCACGCTTCTCTGTCCATGGAATTCCCCAGGCAAGAATACCGAAGTGGGTGGCCATTCCCTTCTCTCCAGGGTATCTTCCAGACCCTGGGATCAAACCCAGGTCTCTTGCATTGCAGGCAGATTCTTTACCATCTGAGCCACCAGGGAAGCCCCTCTCCAAGGCTCAAAGGCTTTCAGTCTCTAAAGGACTTTGGTACTTTTCAGGCATTTAAGTAGTATTTAGTGCAACTCAGAGGACAGAGACAGGCAGAGATAACCTCATATATATGTAGATGTGTCACCCTTATGGCAGAAAGCAAAGAAGAACTAAAGAGACTCTTCATGAAAGTGAAAGAGGAGAGTGAAAAAGGTGGCTTAAAACTCAACATTCAGAAAACTAAGATCGTGGCATTTCATCACTTCATGGCAAATAGATGGGGAAACAGTGGAAACAGTGACAGACTTTTTTGGGGGGCTCCAAAATCACTGTAGATGGTGACTGCAGTCGTGAAATTAAAAGATGCTTTTCCTTCTAAGGAAAGTTATGATCAACCTAGACAGCACATTAAAAAGCAGAGACATTACTTGCCAACAAAGGTCTGTCTAGTCAAGGTTATGGTTTTCCCAGTAGTCCTGTTAGGGGAAGCACACTGATTGAAACCGCCCACCCTGGCCAGGCACCATAGTAACCATTTGCATGAGTTGTTTTATGACAGGAGATCCTGATAAGGAATACGGAACTAATAAGCCACCACCAACAGGAAGAGTTCGGGAAAGGTCAGAAGGAAACACCGCGTGTCCATCCACTTCCCAGAATCCCTCTTGCTAGCATCCATCTTGGCTGAGCGATGCGTGCGCCACCAGGAAAGACTCTGAATTAGAATGATTGGCCAAAGACTACCCGGAAACGAATCCCATCACCATAAAACCCAAGACTGAGAGCCACACGGCAGAGCAGTTCTCCTGGGTTCCCTTACCTACTGCTCTCCACCCGGGTGCCCTTTCCCAATAAAATCTCTTGCTTTGTCAGCATGTGCCTCCTCGGACAATTCATTTCCGAGTGTTAGACAAGAGCCCAGTTTCGGGCCCTGGAAGGGGTCCCCCTTCCTGCAACAGTCCTGTCTGGATGTAAGAGTTGGACTATAAAGAAAGCTGAGCGCCAAAGAATTGATGCTTTTGAACTGTGGTGGTGGAGAAGACTCTTGAGAATCCCTTGGACTGCAAGGAGATCCAACCAGTCCATCCTAAAGGAAATCAGTCCTGAATATTCATTGGAAGGGCTGATGTTGAAGCTAAAGCTCCAATACTTTGGCCACCTGATGCGAAGAACTGACTCATTTGAAAAGACCCTGATGCTGGGAAAGATTGAAGGCGGGAGGAGAAGGGGACAACAGAGGATAACATGGTTGGATGGCATCACCGACTCAATGGACATGAGTTGGTGATGGACAGGGAGGCCTGGCGTGCTGTGGTCCGTGGAGTCGCAAAGAGTCGGACACGACTGAGTGACTGAACTGAACTAAGAGGGCAGAGACCTGCCTGTGGAAAGCGCCTGCAGCTGGAAAGAAAATGGAACATTTGGAAAAATTTAAAAGGCAAATCTAGCAGGGCCTCAAATGGAAGGAAGAGAGCCAGCCAATGATACTGGTGAGGTAAGAAAAGGTAAGATCTGGCAGGGACTGAGGCTTTGTTCATTGAGAGAATGTTGTTTTTCACCTTAGTAACATTTGGAAGCCATTGAAGGGTTTAATGCAGAGGGAAGACACCATAAAATTTGCAGTTTTATGTACTTCCTTTGGCTCCTACACCTTGGAGAATGGGGGACTGCAGAAGACTAGATTCTGGGAAATAATTAGGTGATTTAGCCAGAGGTGAGAGATTATTCTGGTAGCTTAAGCCACGATGTTGGGAATGGAGATGAAAAGAGGATACATATGAATGACACTGTAATTAAGAAACCACAGGACTCACTTCTGTGGTTGTTTGGTTCAGGATATGAGGGACAGGGGTGATGTCAAAGATGCCTTCCAGGTTTTGGTTTACCTGAGTGTGTGATGATGCCATTCACCAAGACAAGAAAGCCTGGAGGCAGAGCAGTTTGCCTGGGAGGATCCCGAGTGCTGTTGGGACATGTTGAGACTGAGGTTTGTTTTAATCATTCAGGTGGTGCTTTGAATGTGCACCTGGAGTTTTCAGCAAGGGCTGGAGAGACCAATTATATATATATATATATATATGCCACAGGAAATGGCTTGTGGGAATCTTAGCTCCCTGACAATGGATTGAACCCTTACCATTAGTAACTAAAGCATAGAGTCCTAACCATTGGACTGCCAGGTCATTCCCACTGATTTTTTTTTTTTTTTAACATAAGGGAAAGTGAAAGTGTAAGTCACTCAGTGGTGTCTGACCTTTTGCAGCCTCATGGACTGTAGCCCTCAAGACACCTCTATCCATGGAATTCTCCAGGCAAGAATGTGTGTGAATGCCAAGTCATGTCTGATTATTTGTGACAACATGGACTGTAGCTCGCCAGGCTCCCCGTCCATGGAATTCTCTGGGCAAGAATATTGAATAGATAATCATGCCCTTCTCCAGGGATCTTCCTGACCCAGGGATGGAACCCAGGACCCCTGCATTGCAGGCAGATTCTTTACCATTGGAGCCACCAAGGAAGTCCATAACTCAAAGCCTATAAATTTTATTAGAGGCATAGGTGAGGATGAGATTTCCTAAATAGAAAAGTCAGAGAGAGAAAAGAATAGGGATTATCAGGCATCTGTCCTAAAGAAAGTCTGCTTTTAAATATTGGGAGAGGGGGAGGCAGCAGCAGATAAGGAATAAGAAAAGCTGGCACCAGAGTAACTAGAGAAAGTCACTTGTACTGAAAAAAAAAAAAAATGCAAAATCTAAAAGTTGAGAATTATATTTCATTTGGACTTCCCTTGTGACTCAGCTGGTAAAGAATCCACCTGCAATGAGGGAGTCCTGGGTTTGAGGAAGATCCCCTGGAGAAAGGAAAGGCTACTTACTACCCACTCCAGTATTCTGGCCTGGAGAATTCCACGGACTGTATAATACATGGGGTCGCAAAGAGTTGAACAAGGCTGAGCAACTTTCACTTTCATGTTTCATTTGGGATTGTACTGAGAACTATAGCCCAGGAAGAGCTTCCCTGGTAGTTCACACGGTAGTCTGCCTGCAATGTGGGAGACCCAGGTTCAATCCCTGGGTTGGGAAGATCCCCTGGAAAAGGAAATGGCAACCCACTTCAGTATTCTTGCCTGGAAGATCCCATGGATGGAGAAGCCTGGTGGGTTACCGTTCATGGGGTTGCAAAGAGTTGGACATGACTGAGCAACTAACAAACACATAGCCCAGGAAGGTGGCCTCTCAACTCTGATGAACTGTTCCAAAAAGGTAAGAGAGAAACCAGGATACAGGAGAGTTTTTGCTGGGAAAACAAATATGTCGTCAAATGTCAAAAGATTACTGGTAATCAGAAAACAGACACCTCAAGTTAATGACTTTAGAGCTTTTCTAAGTATTGGAAGATGCAAGAGTCTGGGCTCATTGAAATTGTTCCTTTGATGTGTATCTTAACCATCTAGGGCCAGTATCCTGTGTTTCCACATCCTGAATTCCCCTGGAGGTACACCATGGAGGGGGAGCTGTGGCTGAAGGCTTAGTGGCTGGAATATCCTTTGTTTACTGAAGTGGTGGGCGTTTCAAAACTGATGGTGTCATAAGTGATTGGTGATAAATCCGAAGGTCATTTAATTATTGTTCTACTAAGTGATCACTTAGTGACAGATAAGATTTGAAGAAAATTTTATCAGGAGCAAGATCTACTATTTTAATTTAACTCTTCTTAAACTGCCTTCCAGAACACAAAATTAAATACCAAAGAAAAAAAACAACACTAAAAGCAGAAAATCAGCTGTTCTATCTGCCAAACCCAGCAGCACGCTATCCTCCACCCCAGCCCCACCACTGTGCTACATAATTCTTTACTGTTGGTGGTACAACTTTTTGAGATCGCTCTGAGTTTTCCTAGCAAGTATGGAAATTCCAGCTGGCTTCTCTTCAGCTGTTGCAGGAATCAAAAGAATTATTATTTTCTATTCTTTGTGTCTCAACTCCGTTTTTTGGAGACAGAGCTAAAAATTCCATGCCAGATGGTGCTCTAAGGATTCTGTTGTCATCAAGCCATAGTGGAAAAATACTTAATCAATCATTCAATCAGGGCCATCTTTTGCCCACTGATGTCTTTTAAAGATGAATATCTAGTCTAGTCCTTTACAAGTCTCCCGCAAAATTTTTCCCTATGGACAAAAGTAGGTAACAATATTAGAGCTGATTTCCAGAAGGAGTCTTTTTCTTCAGCAATATAGAACAAAGGGCTTCCCTGGTGGTTCAGATGGTAAAGAATCTGCCTGCAATGTGGGAGACATGGGTTTGATCCCTGGGACGGGAAGATCCCCTGGAGAAGGGAATGGCTAGCCACTCCAGTATTCTTGCCTGGAGAATTCCATGGACAGAGGAGCCTGGTGGGCTACAGTCCATGGAATCACAAAGAGTCAGACACAACTGAGCGACTTAACACTAGAGCAAAAGTCTGCAAACATTTTCTGTAAGGGCCAGATGGTAAATATCTCAGCCTGGGTCTGCTCTATAGTCTCTGTTACAATTACTGTGGTGAAAAAAAAAAGTGATAAATAACATAAATTAAAGAGCACCATGTTTCAGTTAAACTATTTATGGGCACTGAAGTTGGAATTTCATATAATTTTCATGTGTTGTGAAATGTTATCCTTTTTTCCCCATCCATTAAAAAATGCAAAAACTACCTTAGCTTGTGGGCACCATAAATTTGGATGATGCGGTGACCTCTGCTTTAGACGAGGACCATCACAGCAAGTCTTAACTTGAGTTGTCACCACCTCCCTCCCTCTCCACAATAATTAATATAGAAAATTCAATTCCAGTTGTTGAAAATGGAAATGTTAAACCCAGGGGACAAAAAAAATAAATCTGGCAAATGTTGGAAACAATTCTTCCAACATTTTTATTTAAGACAGTTTTAGTGGTCTGTAACATCCAGGGATGGTCATCTGCTTGGAGTTGATAAGACATAATGGTGACAGCTCAGATAGGTCTTCTAACTACAAGTTCTCACCACTCAAACTGAGGTTGAATCAGAACAATTGTCTGTCAATCCATGTGTTGCAAAAACTAGCTGATTGCTGCAGCAGATGTTTGAAATGTAATTATAAGCACTTAGAGCCGTTTTGGAAGGAAGTCTAACCCAGAAAGTTCTTTTGGTATCAGCCTGAAAAATCAACATGGATCTCTGAAATGCATTTTAAATGCTTCCGGAGCCCTCAACCTGAAGGGACCTCAGGCCAATATAATGTCAAGTAGGATAGAATGTGATTCATCTCTTTTTACAGTCTTTTTATGATCTGTGCTTGTTCCAGGCTACCTGACATAAATTCAAGCAATGAGACCATTCAAATTTCCTTTGAACATTTACTCCAAAGGTGATCTGATGATCCTCATTTAGAAAATCAACATTATTTCTCCATAAAATTTATCCTTTATGTAAAAATAACTTATGAGTTGGGATCAAGTCTTTATTTCTTATTCCCAGTCCTTACCTAATTTGAGATATAGACCAAAATGGGGTCTTCTACAAAAGTAATTCTGTAGTAGGATCAGTCAAAAGACAAAAACATTAAGAGGTCCTCAGACTCTGAAGACAAGGGCACAATAAAAATCTGTAATTTCCAGAATTTCTAAGAAAAATTTATAAAATTGAACCTCAGACTAGTAGCCAGGCTCCTGAAGCTAAGGAAAACTCCTTGACTGACTATATGCTAAGGAACTGCTTCCAAGAAAACGCTTCCTCAACATAATTCGCCTTGTTCAACCTCCTTTGATCACAGAAACTCCTTAAATTCCTTAGGGAATTTAAGGCATAACAACTGTCAGTACCTGAAGCTGGAAAGGCTACCTGCAAACAGGATGGATTTTTATCCAGTCAGTGATCTTTGGAGACACCAGCTTGGTCTCTTTATGTCTCTCAGCTGAACTCTAGCCCATAGCCTCTGTAAGACTGAGTGCTTTCAAATTGTGCTGCTGGAGAAGACTCTTGGGAGTCCCTTGGACAGCAAGGAGATCAAACCAGTCAATCCGAAAGGAAATCAACCCTTTGTATTCATTGGAAGGACTGATGCTGAAGCTGAAGTTCCAATACTTTGGCCACCTCATCTAAAGAGCTGACTCATTAGAAAAGACCCTGATGTTGGGAAAGATTAAGGGCAGGAGTAGAAGGGGGCGACAGACGACGAGATGGTAGGATGGCATCACTGACTCAATGGACATGAGTTTGAGCAAATTCCAGGAGACAGTGAAGGATAGGGAAGACTGGTGTGCTGCAGGCCAAGGGCTAGCAAAGAGTCAGACACAGCTTAGTGACTGAACACCAACAACTCTGTAAGACTACATGTTTACTAAGTTGCTCAGTCATGTCCGACTCTTTGTGACCCCATGGGCTACACCCTGCCAAGCTCCTCTGTCCGTGGGATTTTCCAGTCGAGAATATTGGAGTGGGTTGCCATTTCCTCCTCCAGGGGATCTACCTGACTCAGGGATCGAACCCACGTCTCTTGTGTGTCCTGCATTGGCAGGTAGATTCTTTACCATTGGAGCCACCTGGGAAACCCCTGTAAGATTACCGTGTATAGCAAAGGAAATCTTAAAGGTCTCCTGCAGAAATCATAATGAGATTGCGTCAGCTCTCATATTGGCAGGTAATCTCAATTTGCGTCATCCACCAGAAACACAATCGTGGTAAACATGTAAAGGAGAAACAAGGATGGGAGCCAGCTCCCTCTGGCAAGTCTCTGTTGGTAAATGGATTGTTTTCAGTTCTCAATGGTTCCTCAGATTCCCTGAGGAACTCAAATTGCCTGGCTCAAAGTGTTGCCATTAGCCCTGATAATCATTTGCTTTTCCTGCTCGGGCCCTTGTGAAGTAATTACAACAGGTCAAGGAAGATCCCTTTCCCACCCTGCACCTCGGGAGACTCTAGGGTACAGTTGACACTTGAACAACACAGGTTTGAATTCTGAGGGTCCACTTATGCACGGAATGGATTTTTCTCAGTTATTTATTTATTTGGCTGTGCTGGGTCTTCCACATGGTGTGCAGGCTGGCTCTTGTTGCAGCGAACAGGGGCAACTCTCGGTGGCTTCTCTAGTTCTGGCACACGGGTTCAGCAGGTTGTAGCCCAAGGGCTTAGTTGCCCCATGACATGTGGGGTCTTCCCAGACCAGGGATTGAACCTGTGTCCCCTGCATTGGCAGGTGGATTCTTAACTTCTGGAACCACCAGGGAAATCTGAATTTTTCAATAAACACCTAGTCCAGTACTACATAGTCCAAGATTGGTTGAATCCATATGCGTGAACTGGGGATACGGAGGGCCAAATGTGAAGTTATATGAGGAAATTTTGAGTACACGAAAGTTTGGCACCCCTAACCCCCATATGGTTCAAGGGTCCACTGTACTTCAACACTGCCAAGGTCTTATTACATATATTCATATTTATTCAATACATTCAGGTCAGTTCTGTCTTTCTCCTGGACATCCCACCACAGCTCTTACATGACTTTCAGGTTGGAGACCTAGTCTTCCAGAAAAGATAGCCCTGAAAGATTGAGTCTGAATCCAGGCGGAAGGGACTCACCTTTGTTCTCCAAATTACCGATATTGCTACAAAACTACAAGAAGTATAATCTTGGGTTCATATTTCATAATTTAAAAAATATACAAACCAATGACTTTGCTATTCTTTGCTCTGTCCTTTCCCTCCTTTGCATCCTCATCACAGGAACAGCAAACTCCTTTGTTAAGTCGGCTCAGTTCTTTCAAACTATCTCTACATTCTCCATTCATCCCCCCACCTGACACCAGGATGAACACCCAGTTGTCATTCCCTTCAACACATCTCAGGGAGACTTCCCCCTTAATGATCATATTGGCATTTCAACTACCCCCATATCACCAACCTCAACCTCTCAGTAGATACTAACTGAAACTTAATTCCCAGTGTAATTAATGCTTCTCTTGAAGTCTCCAAGCTTCACAGCTTTAATTCCTCAGGATGTAGGAAAAAACACACTTTTTTTATCCCTAATAACCAGTTTTTCCTCCACCACTTTTCAGCCAGGCTTACAAATTTTGCTTAATTCTAAGCAAGACTCTGCCTTCCTGAGGGATATACCCCATGGTTAACCCCAGGTATTATTAATAATTTCTATACTCCCCCAAACTGTCTATGGACACCTCCTCCCCAGATATTACTGTTTGTCAGCAAGACTATCCCTGCCTTTCCCACATATACCAGTTTTTCCTGTGTCATTACCTTATATGGGAACTCTTTTATAGGACTTGCACTTATTCAAAATCACCAGCCCACCTGTTGACCATGTGTCCCTCTGGAGATTTAAATGATTATTTCCAGATGAGGAAACTACAGGGTATTCAGGAAAACTCCTAGGAAACGTCATCCATTCTCTCTTTATGTGTGCTGTGAGGGTCATTGTGCCCTTTCTGGGAATTACACAATTTGAAAAGGTGTACAATTTTACACAAAATTACACAATTTGTACACAAAATTGTGTACAAAATTACACAATTTGAAAAGAACTCTCTCCTTAACCCAGATAGGACCACAGGTAGAAGCACTGTAGATAAGTCTAAACTCATTGGCCGGTGTTATAGACAATCACGTAGCATTTGACTTTCTCCCTTCTAGTTTGTGAGGCGCCTGCTTCATGGCCAACACCTCCTGATGCACTTGGATTAGCGTCACAGACCAAGTAGAGACATCCATTACTAGACTGAATGACAAGGCTACTCAGCTCTCTAAGGTTGAGTCAAATGCCCAATAGAACATGTTCTCCTGGACAGGAAATGGAAAGCAGGATCTTGGCTTTGAGGTATGTTGCAAAGATTATCAGTCCTTTTGATTGTACTCTTATGCCTTGCAGTTGGGTGATGAATCTTGTTCAGAGTTCTAAGTCCTAATACTATCGCGCAGCCATCATCTTGAAACAAAATTCAGCAGTGTATTATGATCTATCAGAGTTAAAAACAACTCCACTTCCTACTGACTTCTCATGCAGAAGCTGAGAAGTTTTTATACATCAGGATGGAAACTGGACTGACAATGGTATAGAGCTGGACATTCCTTATCTCCTTGTTTCCAGATCTAACTATTTAAGGACAATCTATGGCTGTCTTCAACAAGAGGGGAAAGAAGTGTGGCAAGGCCAAACACAACTTTCCCCTGTTGTCTGAACTTGCTAACAAGGCCAGACACAGACCTTGCCCTCTTTGCTAACTTCCCATTCTTTTTCTTAGGAGTGATTAGCCAAGGTTAAAACTATGTATCCTCTGCTTCCTTGGTGGTCCAAGGGATAAGATTCTGCATTTCTAATGCAGGGGGCCTGGGTTCAATCCTTGGTTAGGGGACCTAGATCCCACATGTTGCCACTAAATATCCTGCGTGCTGCAGTGGAGGTCAAAGATGCTTTGTGCTGCATTTGAGACCCGGCACAGTCAAGTAAACACATTTTAAAACATATTCTAAAAAAAATTGACAATTAAAAAAATATGTATATCCTCTGAAACTAACTAGACAAGAAACATTTCCCTGTTCACCTGATTGACTTTCCTTGACCATAAAACAAGTTCAACTGTAAATGACCTTCTGATACTTGATTACTACTCCTGATGAGAAGCTCTGATCTTCAGATCTGGTTGTTCTCCCTGTTGCAATAGTATGAATAAAATCAATCTCCCTGCTTGTCCAGTTTTTGTCTTTGATGGGTCTTAGACAGG
Source organism: Cervus canadensis (assembly GCF_019320065.1). Taxonomy (NCBI): domain Eukaryota; kingdom Metazoa; phylum Chordata; class Mammalia; order Artiodactyla; family Cervidae; genus Cervus; species Cervus canadensis. The sequence continues at coordinate 22,802,933 of NC_057404.1, read as the reverse complement.
TGTGAAGGAGCATTTCACCTTTCTTTGGCTTTGGTCTCCAAAGAATATAGTCATGCATTAGAATTATCTGTCCAGGCAGTAAGAAGAAAATTTGGCTTCCCTTGTAGCTCAGTAGTCAAGAACCTCCTTGCCAATGCAGGAGACACTGGTTCGATCCCTGGGTCAGGAAGATCTCAAGGAGAAGGAAATGGCAAGAATACTCCAGTATTCTTACCTGGGAAATCCCATGGACAGAGGAGCCTGGCGGGCTACAGTCCATGGGGTGGCAAAAGAGTCTGATACAACTTAGTGACTTAACAAGACAAACAAGGAGAAAATTACTTTTGTTCCCTTGATGCAAATCTGGGGCTAGACAGGGACTAGGAATGAATAAAGGACTAATTTCTACAAGAAAGCCCCAGTAGAAAATAGATTATATAGTGGAATATTGATTATTTTGTACCAAGTTAATTTTGGTATTTCTGTACCTGTTTAGTACTTAGTAAATTATTTTTAATCTTTCAACATGGTTCTTGCTGTGCTATGGAGAATTAAGGGATGAGTCTTGTATTCCATCCTGAAAGAAAATGTCAAAGAGGGAGCAGCATTCTCATTAAGTGGCAGGAGGAATTAATGAGAAACCTCCAAGAACAAGACCCAAGTCTCTGAGATATGACTGTCTCGCCCCATCAGATATTATTCCCAAATCAACAGTTTGAGGTGAGCTGAATTTGGATTTTATTACAAATAAAAATGGTTTCCTTACACAAGAAAAGAATAGAGTTGGTGTCTCCTTACATGGAGAATTGTTTTTTTTTTTTTCCTTTTAAGGAAAGTCAAGACCAACCATTCAATCGGTAAGGAAAAGTCACTGATTTGGAAGCATGCTCTGAGTATTAGGGACACTGAGAGGTTGTACAGGATAAATACAGAACACGATAACTGTGAAAGTATGATCTATTAATGGGGGTAAGATTATCAAGCTAGAAGCTGGGTTAGTCAGGTAAGGCAATTGAAAGGGGCTGCTGTGGGAGGCATTCGCAGTAAGCAGTACCTTCCTTTACTGGAGGCTGTAGAGTGAGTTAGTTCAGAAATCAGTAAAAGTCCCACTTCAGGAGTTAGTTCTCTCATGATTGAAGAGACTGAATCCTCCAGCTGAATTGGACTTGAAGCCAATGAATTGGACTTGAAACCAAAATGCTAACAACTTAAGGAAAGTTTGGAATTTTCTCATTTCAAGGTAGGTGGAATATACATTGAATGAATCTTGAATAAGGGTGAACATTAACTAAAAGAAATGACCCTGGAAATTTTTTTTTAATTTTCCCATTCATAACTGATATGCCAAAATGATTTAGGGTCTCTCAAATGTGTCTGTAATTTGTCATCTGTTAATACCGGAAATTCAGTGTAGAAATATGGGCTTAATATTAAATAGAAGTACCGAGGTCTAAGCCTTAAACTGCTGTGTTTGTGCACAATGTTTGATAGTGTTAATATCCATGACATCTCAGAAATTCTGTGTAACACAAAGGAATAAAAATATACTTCTGGGTTCTCAGTGCTAGGAGCAAACTTTAGAAGGAAAGAATTAAATTAAAGATCCAAGCTTTTGTTACAGTTGATGATGCATCTCCATTAACATCTGAACTTTGAGCAAGTACAGATGCAGAGACTTGAAAGTTTTCTGTCAATACTGGATGTTCTTCCCAATTGGCAAGAAGCCTCTGATGAAGGATATTAATGGCTACACCCTTGGAGACACACAGACAAAAAATGATTGGCAGAACTCCAAAATAAAGAAGAAAGATGCCTAATGAATCATATTCAAAGTCTCTTTACTGGCATTTTAAACAGATGGTAGACAGAACACTATATGGACTTCATTATATTAAAACAAATATGTATATATAAAGATTCTTGATGTATCTCTCATTACATAGCTTATCTACTATCTATATCTCCTGTGGCTCAGCTGGCAAAGAATCTGCCTGCCAATGCAGGAGACACAAGAGACATGGGCTCGATCCCTGGGTTGGGAAGATCCCCTGGAGAAGGAAATGGCAACCTGCTCCAGTACTCTTGCCTGGAAAATTCCATTCACAGAGGAGCCTGGTCGGCTACAGTCCATGGGGCCACAGAGTGGGACATGACTGAGTGTGCACGCATGCACACTTCTAATTTGGAGATGAAAGTTGAGAACTGGAACTACCAACTCTTACCCACAGTTTGATGTTGAGGAATTAAAATGCTTACTCTATACACTCCCCACAGCTGTTTACTTTAAAATGGCCTTACTATTCTGTTGCCTTCATCAGCACGACCTTCAAAAGACTCATCCATTCTACAATAGAAATTATCAACAGACCGTTTGTACTCTAAGATGTTCTCAATGTCATACCTTAAAAATCCTTGCCTTCCTGGTTTCAACAATACTGGACTGTTACATCTTACTTCTTACACAGTTCTTGCCAAATCCTCTTGCACTGAAAAACCTAAACTTAAGAACTAAACTTCCAGTTCTCAATTCTTGATTAATTCTGACTTTGTTTGCCTACTGAGACATTACCAAAACTTCATGGAGGCCTGTTCTCTATTAATATGGTAAACAAAATACTCAGCTTTTCCTACTCACAAATTGTATTTGGGGACACTGGAGGAATCAGCATTGACCAAGTTCTTTTCTGTTGTTTTGCATAGAGTAAGATCACACCTGTAGCTTTCAAGAACATTTGTAAATGACTGACTTGTGCTAACCTCTTTAAACAACAGAGTATAGCTTCTCCCTACACACTTAAAAGCAAGCTTCCAACAGCAACAGTTGCATTATTGTAATCTTGAAAATATATAATGAATGGTTTCAGTAACCTTGGTAGAGGATCTTTCAAGAATATATGGCAGGCAGTATATTTATTATTTTTGTTGGCATACCATGACCAGGGTTGACCTCTTTCTTGCCCTGATGTTCATTTATTACATGGACTCTGTCTTATTGATGACCCTCTGAATATTCACTGCTGGGTGAATGACTGCGATTAGCTGAGGCCATATGACATAAACTGCTATCATGGTTCCTGAACTCTTTTCCTTAATGGAGTTTGAATAGCATGTTATCTTGTTTTGACCAAAAAAAATGTAGTAAACATCGTGCCTATAAGCAAAGAATTAGTTTAAACTCTGAACTTGAGCAGAATTATAATTACATATATAACCATATAAGGATTATATGGTTCTATGTGCTGGTATCCTATTAGCATACTTTCCCTGCCTCTGTGTTGAAAACCATTTTTAGCATTTGTGGCTGAAATGATAATGATGTCTGCAATTTGTTTCAAATGGTCTGGTGGGAGTTAGGGAGAAGGAAGGATTTATAGGTGAAATAAAATTAGCCTTGAAGATGGTAATTTGAAGCTGGGTGATAGATACAAGGAATGTTAATGTATTGTTCTCTCTACTTTTGTATATAGGTGAAAAATTTTTTTAATATAAAGTAGATAAAACTCTACCTGCTACTTGAAAGCTGTTCCTAACAGCTGTACTGTTTAGGAATCATCTTCGTTTGTTGAAAAGGTCAAATCTGGTATAATCAAGAGATATTGCTAAGAGATTTATTGGGATTTAAGAACAATGCTGAGGCTCTAGGGAGAAAAAGTTAAAACATTATAGGACCATTGCATTTCTTTGTTAAATTAAAATTTCTGGATAGAAAAGTATACCTCAGAGAGTCTCAACTTTAACCTTGTCTCCCATTGTTAAGTGAAGGACCATTCACTTCATGTTTTTGGCATGAGATGGGAACCCTCAAGATTTTAAATTGAAAGAATGTTGCACAACGTTTTATACTAGAGCAGAAGTGCCAAACTTTTTCTACTAAGGTGCAGATAGTAAATATTTTCTGCTTTACAGGCCATATGCTTTTTGTCACAACTGCTCAACTCTGTCATCATAGTGCAAAAATAGTCATAATCAATCTGTAACAAGTGGTCTTGGCTGAATTGGGCCTGCAGGGTATAGGGTTTTGCCAAGCCCTGGATCAGTATTTGAACTCGGGAATTAGATCTGAGTTTGTATCCTTATTTTTCTACTTGTTAACTGCATGACCTTAGACAAATCATTTAACCATTGAACTCTCCTTTCTTCACCTATAAAATGAGGTATAATATTTGCTTCATGTGACTGCAGAGAGGAGTTAGATGGTACATGTGAAGAACTTAGTCCCTAGGGTTCCTTAAGTGCTAAGGAACTATTCTTTATTTTTAATCAATCCTCTTGGTATGGTAGAATTATTACTTACCTAGTTAACAGACATTTAACAATTTTCTTCATCAAAATGCAGCAGGTGATTTTGTCATTTAAGGAATAGGGATCCAAGTATAAAACCCCTAAGAGTTAGTGTCCCGATTGACTTGTTTTCTCACCATTGTTGTCATCATCTTGTTGAGGTTCTAGTGGGATGATAACTAACACTTTTTTCTTCATCTCCAACCTTAAAAATTTCCCCCAATGACAGAGATACAAGAATCAGACTTAGATGGAGATCAGAATATCAAGTTGATTGTTGGAAAAACTGAACCAAAGAGTGTGTTTTAATCTGCGGCCACCAGGTCTTCTAATCTCTACAATAGGTCATGGTACCCACCTAGTCACAGGCATTGTTGGATAATCACCTGCCTCCCCTTTGTACAAACCAAACCTGCCTGAATAAGCTTTCTTCTTGGCAGAAAAGGCGACCAGAATGCATGTGTCCTTCAATATTCTGATTCCAAAAGAGAAAAAAGAAGTGTCTGAACTGGACAGGCCCACTTCCTTCTCCCATGTATGCAAATAAGGGGAATAAGGACAGGATGAGAGGCAAGGAAAGTTGCTATAGCTGGTCTCTCTCCAGGGAAATAGAGAAGCACAGAAATGGAGGGTTTGCACTAACACATAACACTAAGTCCTCTATGCAAGGTGCAATAGATAGCCTGAAGATCTTCATAATAGCTCTTTGAGGCAGTATTATAAGTAAACAAGACTCAGAGAGAGTGAAGAGAATTCCCCAAGAGATGCCAGGAAGACAGTGGTAGAACCAGCATTTATATCCACGATCAGCTCTCTGCCTCCAAAACTCTTTCTAGCAAACCTGAAACCTCTGAAAAGAAAAAAAAAAAAAAAAAGCAAAACAATAATTCAAATCACTTCAATTTGGATCATGGGTTTATAAACTCTGGCTACAGCACATCTATCACTGCATTATGTTCCAAAGGTTTAAAATGGCTGTACTTAATAAATCCACTCTTGGATTTTGCCCACATTCTGTGTCTCTGTCTACCACTTAAAAAATATATGTCTATACACATATGTGTGTATTTCTCATTTTTCAGAAAACAGAGCAACATAGAGCTGCCTTCAACTGTCTGGCTTCTACCCCTTTCTTCATGTCAAAGAGTGGTCCTGAGATTTCATCTACAAATTCCTTCAGCTTCTGAGAATGTAATTTGCTTGGTCTTAGAAACTTAAATTCACTTTAAGTGCCTATATGCCCTTTTTACTATCTTTTCAACTATCTTGAGCTATAATTTCTTTCTTTAAATTGGACCTTTCCACGTTGAAGGAAACTGAATAGAAATATTTTAGTGTTCTATCACCTGTTAGCATTACATTCTTTAAATAGTAGACCATCCCATCATTTTTTCTTGCTCTCGACAATTGAAAACTTCCTTTCTGTCATTTTTAATGTCTGTAGATACCCTGATTCACTTCGTTTTTTACCTTGCTGAGTATTCTTAGAGGTTCTTCTTACTCTTTTATATTCACCCACCAGCCTTAAAATGTTACACCCTAAAGTAGATGCAATGGTAATTCTACACAGGGCTATATATCATACCTTTTGACCCATTTTCGATATATGGTATTTGTATTGAAGGGCAATTTGAATCAAATTGTTAGTATCCATTAAAAAAAATGAGTAAGATTTTCTGACATTTTGATAAAATGCTGTTCCCTTAAATAGCCATTACATTTTGATGTTCCATCAAAACAACTAGCAAGATTGCCTTGCGTGATTTGTTTTTTTACACTTTTAATTTGGTTGCTTTCCCAACAGCTACAAATTCTTCCCAGGTTAAAGTTTTGCTAGATAATGTTAGTATTAGCAGAGAATACTTATCAAAATTTTGGTGCATTTAAGGAATTTGGTTTGAATTGCCCTTCAGGTACAAAATTGATGCTAACGGACCTGCCATTAATAGGACACGAAATGTGAGTTATGTCCCCTGTGTTGGTGATGGATGGTGCTGCCTGAACCTCAGGCACTCCCCTTCACATTACCTAATGTGACTAATCGCAGGCATTTGCAAGATGATTAGCCAAGGTTAGGGGTACAGTCTGTGATTGTGGAACCAATTTTTTTTTCTTTTTGTGAAAAATTACTAGCTTGTAATAGCATTAAATTAATGCCTATAGTGGCTCAGAGGTAAAGAATCTGCCTGCAAGGCAGGAGACACAGGTTCGATCCCTGAGTTGGGAATTCCCCTGGAAAAGGGAATGGCAACCCACTCCAGTGTTCTTGTCTGGGAAATCCCAGGGACAGAGGAGCCTGGTGGGCTATAGTCCATGGGATCGCAAAGAGTCAGACACAACTAAGCGACTAACACTTTCTTTCTTTTTGTATCCTAATGAGTGATATGTTGTTCATAGCAATTCGTGTTCCTATGGCTATTTATGTATTTTTTGCTAGGCATTTCCTGAGTAGAGCCCTGAGCCATCCTCGTGTTTCTCCCATTAAACATTTACAACCTTCAAATGTACCAATTCTACTGCAAAAGGACCAGAAGCTTTTTTGACAAACCGAATGCTAACTATGCATTAAGCCTAGTTCTAGTGCTGGGGATATGGCAGTGAATAAATCAGTTCTTTTATTCCTGGAGCTTTTATTTTACTAAGGGGAGACAGATGATATATACAAGTAAAGGTGTAGGCAGTTGTTTAGTTGCTAAGGTATCTCCAACTCTTTGCAACCCCACGGACTGTAGCTTGCCAGGCTCCTCTGTCCATGGGATTTCTCAGGCAAGAATACTGGAGTGGCTTGCCATTTCCTTCTCCAGGGGATCTTCCCAAAAGATATAGGTTACATGTTATAAATAGGTAGACAAACAGTATAGGGGTGAGGGGTTGTTAAGGGGAATGGGGACTTGGTGTTTAATGAGGACAGAGTTTCAGTTTAGGAAGGTGAAAAATTCAGGAGATGGATGGTGGTGAGAATTGTACAACAATGTGAATGTACTTAGTACCACTGAAGTGTATAGTTAAATATGGTTAAAATACTATGTTCTATATTATGTGACCTTAGCACAATAATAATATATTTTTTTAAGTATGGAAAAAAGGTAGATCATGCCAGGGGAGGGTAATCAGTGTTGACACTTTGTCGGGTCATCAGGGAAGCCTTTATTGGTAAGGAGACCTTTGAATAAGAGACTGAAAAGACTGAAGGAAAGAAGGATGTGGATATTTGAAAAGCCTTCCAAGCAGATAAAACTACAAATGCAAATACTCTGAATAAATGTGGATGCTTGCATGTTCAAAAATAGCCAGGAGGTCAGTGTGAAGCAGAGACAAGAGGGAGAAAGACTCATAGGAGATTTAGTCACAGACAGTCAGAGAACAAAGGCTGCTAAGGAAGGAGGGTCTGGTAGGATCAGGCCTAATCGGGTAGGATCATACTGGCTATTGCAGGATGTCGGCTTTTATGCCAAGTGAGATTGGAAGCCATTGAATGATTTAGTTTTTCATGGAGGCTAATTACAATATTGTGGGTTTTGCCATACATGGACATGAATCAGCCACAGGTGTGCATGTATCCCCCCTTCCCAAAGCCCCCTTGCACCTCCCTCCCCAACCCATCCCTCTGGGTTGTCCCAGTGCACCGGCTTTGAGTGCCTTGTTTCATGCATTGTATTTGGACTGGTGATCTATTTCACATATGGTAATATACATGTTTCAATGCTATTCTCTCAAATCATCCCATCCTGGCTTCTCCCACAGAGTCCAAAAGTCTGTTCTTCACATCTGTGTCTCTATTAATGTCTCACATATAGGATCATCATTACCATCTTTCTAAATTCCATATATATGCATTAATATACTGTGTTGGTGTTTTTCTTTCTGACTTACTTTGCTCTGTATAATAGGCTCCAGTTTTATCCACCTCATTAGAACTGATTCAAATGCATTCTTTTTAATAGCTGAGTAATATTCCATTATGTATATGTACCACAGCTTTCTTATCCATTAATCTGCCGATGGACATCTAGGTTGCTTCCATGTCCTGGCTATTGTAAACAGCCAGCACCACTTGTTAAAGAGATTGTCTTTTTTCCAGTGTATATTTTTTCCTCCTTGGTCAAAGATAAGGTGTCCGTAGGTGTGTGGATCCATCTCTGGCCATTGAATGATTTTAAGGGGAGGAGTGCGTTGACATGATTTTCACAATAGTCAGTTTGGCTGCTATTTCAGAATTGACTTCATTGAGATTTGTTAGCTGTGTAACAAATTGTCTCAAAATTTAGCAACTTAAAACAACACACATTTGTTATCACATAGATTCTAGGGGTCAAAAATTTAGACACAGCTTAGCTGGGGCCTCTGCTTTAGGGTCTCCCATGCTTGTCGTCGAGGTGTTGCCAGGGTTTCAGTAATCTCAAGGTCAACTGGGTCAGGATATACTTCCAAACTCATTCAGTGGCTGTGAGGAGAGTTCAGTATCTTATGGGCTGTTGGAATGAGTGCCTGGGTTACTTACTGACTGATGGCCAGAGGCCATCCTCATTTCCTTGCCAGGGAGTCCTCTCCATCAGAGCAAGCAAGCACGAAGGGCCAGAGACAGAAATCTCAGCAAGATGGAAGTCAGAGTCTTTGTAACCTAATCACAGAAGGAGCAATCCATCCCATTGCTTATCTATTGTGGTTGGGGCACGCCGGTAGGTCCAGTTCACAATCAAGGGAAGGGGGTTACATGTGGGCATGGCTATCAGGAAGTGGGATAATTTGGAGCCATACCAGCAGCTGCTGTCATAGGAGAGACAGACACAAGGAGTTCAGTTAGGATGCTACTGCTGCATTGTTAATGGCTATTGATATTTCTGCAGTTTATGGTGTGGGGTGCTAAATAGTTCCCAAAGCTCTGCTTCTCATGCAGATTTGAATTTATTTTGAAATTCAAGCTAATAATATTTACTGAGGCATTGGCTATGGATTGTGAGAGAAAGACAAATCAAGGATGGCTTTTTTTTTTTTTTTTTTTAAGGATGGCTGTTTTAGTATGAGCCGCTGTGAAGATGGACTTATCATTTTCTGAATTATTAATGGAAAAGACTCTGCAAGGAGAAGAGTTTGAAGGAGAAAGGACTCAAGAGATAGAATCTGAGGACTCAGATTTTGGATATGTTGACTCTGAGATGCCTCTTTGACATCCATGTGAGGTGTTGATTTGGCAGTGGGATACAGGAGTCTGGAGCTTATGTAGAAGTAGGACTGTAAATAAAAATTTGAAAGTCATCACTGTTTACATTGTATTCAAAGCCATGACACTAGGTGTGATCACTAAGTCAGAGTGTGTGCCCGAAGTTCTATAGACTGTGCTAACCTAGGGAAAAACATTTCTATGATAAATTCACAGATGAAAAAGACCAAAAGTGAAGTGTGAGTCGCTCAGTCATGTCCGACTCCTCATGACCCCATGGACTGGGACTCGCCACGCTCTTCTGTCCATAGGATTCTCCAGGCAAGAATGCTGGAGTGAATTGCCATTTCTTCTCCAGGAGATCTTCCCAACCCAGGGATTGAACCTGGGTCTCCTGCATTGCAGTCAGACTCTTCACTGTGTAAGCCACCAGGGAAGCTCTCTCAGAAAATTTCACCAGGTCCTCTAGCTTCTACTCGCAGGACTTTAGATACCGGGCCTTTTGAGTTCTCTGTGATACCAAATCAGAAGGGTAAGAGAAAATGGCAAATGTGCATGGAGAAGATTGTATCCAGATATTGGAGGGAACTTGGAAAACTTTAAGATACATTCGTGCTTTCAGGTTAAGAACAGCACACAAAGGAAAGCAAATAGCACCAGAATCTCCTATTCAGAAGTGTGTATCCCCGTTTCATGGAAACATCATTTGGGCCCCTAAGGAACGTATAAAAATAACTATTGCCAAGGAGATAAGAATCTGCACTGAGAGTTTCTGAAGTCTGGAAGGACCAGGTAAGGAGAAAAAGATGAATGATTCCATTCTGCTGCCAGGGGTATTAAGTGACCAAATGGATGCCCATCTTTCAAAATTAAAAATTTAAAAGTTGTATTCTTTTGGTCATTTGTTTTTCCTTGTATCTGGAAAGCAAAAGATTTAACAGTAGATCCTATCCAAAGTATTCAGTATACTTTCCCGTGCTTTATAGTAGGTGCTTGTTGATTATCTATTTCATGTATCGTTATGTGTATATGTTCATCCCAACCTCTTTCTTTTTCTTCTGTCTGTCTGTCTGTCCCTCTCTCGCTTTTCACTCAGGTTAGGGGATTTAAAAAAAATGAAGTAGAGTTGATTTACAGAATCATGTTAGTTTCAGGTTTTCAGATTCTTTTCCCTTATAGGTTAATACAAAGTATTAAGTATACTTCCTGTGCTTTATAGTAGGTGCTTGTTGATTATCTATTTCATGTATCGTTATGTGTATATGTTCATCCCAACCTCTTAAATTAGCCGCCCTGCCCCTGCTTTCACACTCAACCCTATTTTAGACAAAAAGCCATACATTTTATCATCCTACTTATCAGTTCATCCATCCCCATGGAAGTCATCCTTGTTCTCCTTGGAGTCCAATTTTTCCATCGGTTCTGTACATATCATCTAATGACTGAGGGTGATTGGCAGAGTGATGGTTCCAAAGAATTTTGCAAGAGCTTTTGTGAGGGCTCCTAGGATTTGCTCAGTGAAGCGGGTGTCTTGATCACTGGAGACTGCGGAAGGTATACCCCAAGTGGCAAAACTGTTGCCTTTAGTTGTTGTTGTTGTTGTCTGTTTATCTGGTTTTTAAAGCTTGCAATGAAGGCAGGAAGGCTTCATCCCACCCAGAAAGCATACCTACCATACCAAGAATGTTTGAATGACCCCCTTACTAAATGGCGGTTGAATGAAGTCCAGTGGCCAGGATTCAGAGGGTCCAGAGAAAGAGGAGGTCTGAGGCCTTTGGGGACAAAAATAATCCCCTCCCCACCCCAGGGTTATAGGAATGGCAGGTCAGACTGAAGAAATCTTCCTGGCAACGTCTATTTACAATAAGAGTCACCTTAAAGGCACCATGTCTGGTGAAGGTGAAGGAAGGCAGGGAGGAGTGGGTGGCTGGGCGCGGTGAGTTTGGCTGAGAAAAATGGAGACCACCTGAGTGGCTGGCCCAGCAACCATATCGAACCTCCCATAGCCCCGACCATTTGTTGAATGTTGAATGGACAGAACAGACTTGATGCACGCGCGCACCCTTCCCCCAGTAATCATCTTTCAAGAAGCTGTTGTTGCTGCCTTGGCATGAAGGTCAGTTAGGACATCCCCCTGATACTAGCTTCAATCCCTTTCCTGTGAGGCTCAGTTTCACTTGAGCTATTTCGGGGACTCTCTGTATCTTATCTCAAAGTGCGTTCTAAGTCAACAAGTCTTCCCACCTTTCATTCGACTTGGGGTGGGGAGGTAGTGTTTCCAAACTATCCGAAAGATTGTAAAGCACTTAGACATGTCACTGTGAAACAAGACTTCATCGGCCACATCACCTACATCCAGAGATAAGACTTGCTAGGCAAAGAGAGACTCTTCTTCAGTTCAGTGGCATATCAGGCTCTTTGAATATCAAGAGGATTCAGTTGATGAGAAGAGTCCTCCAAGACCAAAAGTGGCCCACTAGGCACTTGCATTCCATGCCCAACTCCACACCAGTGAGCCAGGCTTCTTACCCATTTAAAGTTGGAGAATTGGTTGAGATTGCTTGGAGCCCAAGACCTCTAATCATTCGCTTAATCAGATAAAACTGCATGGTTCTTGCGAGAGCACCAGCTATCCTGAGGGAGACTTCAGGGGGAACCAGCTACTAGATGCTTTGATTAGTCTTTTGCCAATATATCCAGGTCAGATGACCTATTTGCAACTTAGGACCACTACAGACCTCCACCAGAGTTTCCTCTGAAGAAAAAGACCATGTGGCACTCTATTTATCTCTGCAGTCATCTCTTTGCACCCAACTAGGACAACATTTTACATTGTGCAGTTCAGTCTGGCTTCTCAAGGGCCTGAACTACCAGAACAGGGCTTTGGCTCCACTTTTGCATTTTTTCTAGCTAGTAGTTACCCAAACTGAGAGTCTGGATTCCCTAAAGGCAAAAGCAAGCCTATGCTAATATAAAATGAAGTTTTGAAGTGACAGACCTTTCTTATGAACTTCACAGATAATTTTTGGAGGGGGTGGGACTCAAGGTCATATAACATAATCTTAGTTCACAAAGTTCTTCTTTATAGCTATTTCTTCTTTCTTTGACCAGCTTCATCCACTACTTCACTTCAAACATTATATACACACTGATAAATTTTAGAAACAGTATTTTAAATCTCACGCTTTCTTTCCCAACTTTATGGCCCATGTTAATAACTATGCCTGGGCACCTCAACCTGGAGTCCTACAGAGAATGGAAATAATTCCGTCTTATTTTCAAGAACTTGTTCTATCACTTTTTAAATTCCCGACCTTATCATTCATTCTTCTGTCAAAAACCTAGAAGGCATCCCAGAATTTCTTTCCCTCTCATACTATGATTAATAATCATAACAAAACTAATGATATGAAGGAGATTTATAAATATTGTATCTAATCATCACAATAAGCCATTGAGAGGTATGGTTATATCTATCTTATAAGTAATAAGGGTAAAATAATATATGAGGTCAAAAAACAAATTAATGGCAGAACCTGAAGTCAACCCAGGTCTTCTAGGCTGCAAATCAAGTGTTCTTTTTTTCTACTCAATGTTCCTTCTTCATTCATTCACCAAGTATTATTAGCTGTAAATTCAGAAGTATCTCTGCATTCTAATCTCCCTTTGCTGAATTTTGCCATGGACTTAATGCAGAACTGGCTGATCTCTCACCTAAATTTTAAAACTTGGCTCTGGCTAGTCTCCATTCTTACTACAGTTGACAGTCACACTCTACTGAGGTCATCCTTAAAAGCAAAACCAATTGTACCATTTCCTTCTTAAATACTTTATTGACCCTCACTGCATATAAAATCAAGTCTCAAGCCTTAATGTTTTGACACTCGATGTCTTTTTTTTTCTTGTACAAAAAAGATCTTCATGACCCAGATAATCACAATAGTATGATCACTCACCTAGAGCCAGACATCCTGGAATGTGAAGTCAAGTGGGCCTTAGGAAGCATCACTATGAACAAAGCTAGTGGAGGTGATGGAATTCCAGTTGAGTTATTTCAAATCCTAAAAGATGATGCTGGAAAGTGCTGTGCTCAATATGCCAGCAAATTTGGAAAACTCAGCAGTGGCCACAACTGGAAAAGGTCAGTTTTCATTCCAATCCCAAAGAAAGGTAATGCAAAAGAATGTTTAAACTACCACACAGTTGCACTCATCTCATACTCTAGCAAAGTAATGTTCAAAATTCTCCAAGTCAGGCTTCAACAGTACCTGAAATGTGAACTTCCAGATGTTCAAGCTGGATTGAGAAAAGGCAGAGGAACCAGAGATCAAATTGCCAACATCCATTGGATCATTGAAAAAAACAAGAGAGTTCCAGAAAAATATCTACTGCTTTAAAGCCATTCACTGTGTGGATCACAACAAACTCTGGAAAATTCTTAAAGAGATGGGCATACCAGATCACCTGACCTGCCTCCTGAGAAATCTGTATGCAAGTCAGGAAGCAACAGTTAGAACTGGATATGGAACAACAGACTGGTTCCAAATAGGAAAAGGAGTATGTCAAGGCTGTATATTGTCACCCTGCTTATTTAACTTCTATGCAGAGTACGTCATGCGAAATGCTGGGCTGGAGGAAGCACAAACTGGAATCAAGATTGCTGGGAGAAATATCAATAACCTCAGATATGCAGATAACATCACCCTTTTGGCAGAAAGCGAAGAAGAACTAAAGAGCCTCTTGATGAAAGTGAAAGAGGAGAGTAAAGCTGGCTTAAAGCTCAACATTCAGAAAACTAAGATCATGGCATCTGGTCCCATCCCTTCATGGGAAATAGGTGGGGAAACAGTGGAAACAGTGGCTGACTTTATTTTTTTAGGCTCCAAAATCACTGCAGATGGTGATTGCAGCCATGAAATTAAAAGACGCTTGCTCCTTGGAAGAGAAGCTATGACCAACCTAGACAGCATATTCAAATGCAGAGACATTACTTTGAGAAAGCTGAGCGCCAAAGAATTGATGATTTTGAACTGTGGTATTGGAGAAGACTCTTGAGAATCCCTTGGACTGCAAGGAGATCAAACCAGTCCATCCTAAAGGAAATCAGTCCTGAATTTTCATAGGAAGGACTGATGCTGAAGCTGAAACTCCAATTCTTTGACCACCTGATGCAAACTGACACTGGAAAAGACCCTGATGCTGGGAAAGATTGAAGGCAGAAGAAGGGGATGACAGAGGATGAGACAGTTGGATGGCATCACCGACTCGATGGACCTGAGTTTGAGTAAGCTCCGGGAGTTGGTGATGAACAGGAAAGCCTGGTGTGCTGCAGTCCATGGGGTCGCAAAGAGTTGGACACGACTGAGAGACTGAACTGACCTGTCTTTTTCAGACTCCAACATAATTCAGTGTTCAGAAATCTCCAAGGATCCTTTGCTGCAGAAATTCCAGACTTTCCCTTTTCTTTGCCTACATTTATCGTTCTTCTTAGAATGCCCTGCCTTCCTTCTCCCTTCTTACTGTAAAAGTCTTACCCATACTTTAAGACCTAGTTCAAGTGTTACCTCCTCTGTGTGGCTTTTATAAATTTAGGTAAAACTAGTATCTTCATCTCCTGGGCTCTTGGGACCAATTTCTACTCACATCTCTGCTTCTAAAAGTAGATTATAAGAATTTTAAACTCAGAAACTGCCTTGTTTATCTTTGTATTCCCAGTGTTACTGCATTGAGATATTTTATAAATATCTGCTTTTACAAATGATAAAATCATTCACATAGCTGATTCAGATTAAAAATATATATATACAGGTGAACCATTGCTATATGAAAGGGGGCTACCTGTTGACAACATTTTTTCAATTTCGTTAGGGATGGCATTACTTGTCCTTGTTTATTGACATGTTAGGTATATTTTGAAGCTTTTTGTGAGGTGAAAATCCTTGAATTAGATAGATTGAATAAGAATAATAATTTGGTTATATATTTTATACCGAAGACAACTTAAAATTGGTTAAATGTCATGCCATCAGCATTAACTGGAAGAAGTAGCTGGTAATATCCTTTATTGGAAACTAGATCTACATATGGGGCTTCCCAGGTGGCGCTAGAGGTAAAGAACTCCCTGCCAATGCGGGAAATGCAAGTACTCCGTGTTTAGGGCAAGCTTATAAAGCGTTATGGAGGTCTTGAGGCTGTTCCTTTAATTTTTCTTGCCTTACATACTGCAAACATATCATATGCTACTTATTTTTGTTCAAATCTGTACATAGATTAATCCACATACAATTGACACTGTCATCTATTGAGTATTTCAAGTCATCTCTCATCACCAACTTATTTTTAGCAATGGAAGCAACTGAGATACTTTTGAAGTTGCTATAATCCTATTTACATTAATTTATCCAATAACACTTTAACAATTTAAAGATTTTTCCCCCCCAGAAAGTAATTACAATGATGATGTGCTTTGTAATTTGTTGATGGCAAAGGCATTTTCCTTAAAAAGAGTTTTGATGTACATTACTTTAAATATGGTTCTGAAATAGTGGTTGTGCAAAATGCAATGTACTAATTAAGCAAGCTAGAAGTAGTAAGAGAATTTGTGATTATTATGCTAATTTCTGGATCAAATTAAAAAGTGCAGTCAATTCTTTATTACCCAATTTATTTGATAGTTGCAGCTGCCTCTCCAGTACCCATTCACCTCTTCTCAGTAACTCCTGATTTCTGTTTGGGATTCCATGCAGTTTTAGGAAAGATGATAACTCCATCCATCAGCTTTAAGAATAGAGCACATCACCTTGACCAAGACAGTTGGAATAATGCACTCCCCTTGCCACCAAGATTGGCTCAGGAGTTGGCATATGATCAAAGCTAGTATAATTAAAGAGAGAGAATGCTGGGAAAACTAAGACTTTCTTTTCCTTTGGGTGGAATGACCCACAAATACAAAGTCTAGAACTCTGGAAGCCGTATTGTTTCCTTAGTAAAGATTCTACGCTGATCTGAAGTAAAGAGGGATATACAGAGAAAGAAAGGGTAAAGGAATCACAGTAAGACTGAGATATAGACTGATAACATTTTAAGCAAACCATAACTACTCTAAATGACAGAGCAGAAGCCCAGCTCCTGGTTAAAAATCAGTGTGTGATTTTTCATGCCTGACCATAGCCAATTACAAAGGTCCTACTTAGCGGGTCTCACAGGGAGAGAGCTGCCCTCCACGCACCAGACTTGGTGCATGGCCATTGCACTCTGTGAAAGGAGTTGCAGTCAAGAACTCAGTCATGCTTTTATTCTTAGTTTGTCTGAATTTTTAGTCCAGGCTTGTATATTCCAGGCTGCAAATCTGATGGTCTGTCATTTAGAGCAGTCAAAAAATGTCCTTTGGTCACTTTGTGTGTGTGTGTTGTGTGCAGCATGTGGATTGAACTGGCACCCCCTGCAATGGAACATAGATTCTTAACCACTGGACAGTTAGGGAAATCCCTGTGTTTTCTTTTACTTGAGACCAAAACCATTCTGACTTATTCATATTAATGTGTGGCAGAGAAGGTAAGATTCTGTGACTACAAGAAATATGTCTTGGTATTTATGTTTGAATACAAATGTGTCTGATCCATAGTATTGCAAGATAAGTAATAAAGCCACACTAGGAAATCAACTCCATAGACTATGTGGCCAGGTTTGCTCATCATAAGCTCTTGCTCAGTGTCCATTCTGGTTTCTTTATTAGGAAGAATCACCCTTGACAAACTCAAGTAAAGGATGTTCAAGTTGATTTAATAATGTTGCTTATGTTATATAATAATCTGAATGCCCCAGAGGGACATCAGAAGCTCAGCTGAGCTGGGTAAAAGAGAACTGAGCTCGTAGGTATCAGAGTAGCCAATTTAAGGCAGCAAGGAAAGATAAAAGAGTTAAGTCTTTAACCAGTTTCTGAGATAATGTAAGCAAAGAGGCTAAACTCAGAGAAACTGCCAACTTCTCCTGTCCCATTTTCCCTATGAATTGGTGCAATGGTCCAGAGCCGAGTGGAACGGAAGACTGTTAAGGAAGCCCTGAACAAAAAGGCTCTATCATTTTTATAGACCTCAGTGGGGAAATTACTGAATACTAAGAGTAAATAAAATGTCAAAAAATAAATAAATAAAATAAAATGTCTTCAAGGCTTGTTTTTTCGCTTCATAAGAAGACCTTGGAAGAGGCACCCTAAAAGGACCTCAGCCCAAGGCTTCAAACAAAGAAGCCTAGGAATATAGGAGCCTGGTCTAAGAATGTAGACAAACATAAAAGCGTGACCAACCAGAGGGTGCCTGAGTTTTTGACTGTATCTCCTTTGAAAGATGGCAGTGCACCTAGTCTGGAATGGGGCAGGCAGCGCTCCCCCATGAGACCTGCCAGGTAGGACCCTTATAATAGGCTGTGATCAGAACTGAAAAATCACACACTGATTTTTAACCAGGAGTTGGACTCCTCAACAGGGGAAGCCAGATTGTTTTTTATTCTAAGACCCTAAGTATTTTCATGGACGCTATTTAATGTAGTATTTGAGTACCTAATATATCACATGAATCAGACTTAAGTTATACATTGTTTGAATACTCCTGCATTTGTTGGTTTTAATAGTCCATGTTGGAAGCCTTTGGGTTCAAAGACTTTTAAGTAGGTTACAATCAGCATGGCAGAAGTGAAACTCAACAGACAACACTCAAGAGAAAATCAGCCACTCTATAATCAAAAAACTTGGTGTCACATATTCTAAAATTTAAAAAACTCAAAGAATAAAGATCCCTAATTATTTGCTCCCTGGACAGTCATGCAACTCTTAAATCTTCAATATTTTATTTCAGTGTACAAATACTATAATCCCTTTACAGATCCTGTTTTACTTAATAAGTATTATACAGTTTTCCAAATATATGCCAACACTCCTTTCAAATGGTCTTTTGAAGTTTAAAAGTGCTCATGACAATAAGTTCTTTCCCCATCCCTTGCTGAATGCCACAAAATCTCAACTTTCTGAGGGTCATGAGGTCTCCTCCTCTGCTGATTACAAGGCAGATATAAAAGGGAGTGGGACTTCTTGAATACACTGGGTATTAGAAAAATCCCCAAAACTAAACAAACAAAAATAATTTAGCTTTGAAGTGTTAAACTGGGATGTGAATTGAGGTACACACATGGTAAGATGCTGTTTCTCTGACACTAAATCAATAGGAAATAAACTGTTTTTAAAACAGTATTCTATTTTTCTCACAGAATTTTAAACTCAAACATGACAAATTTAACTTTTGGCAGCTAAAAATAAACCATACAGTAACTAATGGATAAAAGGTTTGACTGAAAGTCAGGGTCACACAAGGAATGAAAAAATGACGCTTTAAAATCTTGTCTAGATTGAGATGGTAAATTTTATGTTATGTGTGTTTTACCACAAGAAAAAATGAAAAAAAAGAGAAAACCATCTTACCTAATAGCAAGAAGTTCAGATTTTAGAATAAAAGGTAGGGAAAGGGGAGTGTTGAATCAAACCAACTTTCTTTTTGGTTAAATGACTCATTTTTGAATCTCTTTTATTTTCTACAACTAGTACTTCAACTTTGGATACTTGGAAAAATATGTTTTATATTAATATTTCAAAATCTGACCTAAAATACTGGGAAATTTATTGGTGCTATAGTGGTAAGTACAGTTACTACAGAATGAGTTTTATCAGCCCAAACAAACCAACACTGAATAATTGAATGAAATGGACACTGATTTATAAATGCTGCCTGGATGTCTGAGGCCAGTTTTGTCTACCTTTCGGATGTCTGGCTATTCCCACGTGGTCTTTCCATGACTTCCCAGACCTTCATTCCTGTCCTCACCCAGGCATTCAAGCTAGTGGCACCCATAGGCAGAGATAAGACAATAGAAGAAGAAGAAGATGATGGATCCAGGCCTGGCTCTTCCGATATGTGTGCATGCTACCTTACTTTGCTGCGTGTAACTCAGAGAGATCAGACCAAAGCTTATGCAGAAACCATTGGAAAGGTAGGTAGGATTCCTTGTCCACCTACAGATTAACTTAACTAATATTCCCTAGTAGGTTGGATACTCCCATGTCCTAGTTATCATGTACCTGTTCTCTGAGTGGCCACAAGAATTTTCCTGTCAAAAAGCAAATGCCTTAGTGTAGGGGAAAAAAAAAAACAACTCCAAGAATACATGCTGGAGAGTTTCTTGTAACATAGCACAAGACCAAGATTCTCATTTTAATGGTAAATTTTCCATAACTATGCACATAGACCCAAAAGATAAGTTTAAACTATGAGAATGGTCTCTGTTCGTTTCCAAGGCAAACCATTCAATATCACAGTAATCCAAGTCTATGCCCCAACTAGTAATGCTGAAGAATGAAGAACCTGAAGTTGAACGGTTCTATGAAGACCTACAAGACCTTCTAAAACAAACACCCAAAAAATATGTCCTTTTCATTATAGGGGACTGGAATGCAAAAGTAGGAAGTAAAGAAACACCTGGAGTAACAGGCAAATTTGGCCTTGGAGTACGGAATGAAGCAGGGCAAAGGCGAATAGAGTTCTGCCAAGAGAACGCACTGGTCATAGCAAACACCCTCTTTCAACAGCACAGGAGAAGACTCTACACATGGACATCACCAGATGGTCAACACCAAAATCAGATTGATTATATTCTTTGCAGTAAAAAATGGAGAAGTGCTATACAGTCAGCAAAAACAAGACCGGGAGCTGACTGTGGCTCAGATCATGAACTCCTTATTGCCAAATTCAGACTTAAATTGAAGAAAGTAGGGAAAACCACTAGACCATTCAGGTATGACCTAAATCAAATCCCTTATGACTATACAGTGGAAGTGAGAAATAGATTTAAGGGACTAGATCTGATAGACAGAGTGCCTGATGAACTATGGACAGAAGCTCGTGACATTGTACAGGAGACAATGATCAAGACCATCCCCAAGAAAAAGAAATGCAAAAAAGCAAAATGGCTGTCTGAGGAGGCCTTATAAATAGCTGTGAAAAGAAGAGAAGTGAAAAGCAAAGGAGAAAAGGAAAGATATACCCATTTGAATGCAGAGTTTGAAAGAAGAGCAAGGAGAGATAAGAAAGCCTTCCTCAGTGATCAGTGCAAAGAAATAGAGGAAAACAACAGAATGGGAAAGACCAGAGATCTCATCAAGAAAATTAGAGA
This sequence comes from Cervus canadensis, assembly GCF_019320065.1. Classification (NCBI taxonomy): domain Eukaryota; kingdom Metazoa; phylum Chordata; class Mammalia; order Artiodactyla; family Cervidae; genus Cervus; species Cervus canadensis. Next base: position 22,782,295 of record NC_057404.1, on the reverse strand, counting down.
TACCAAGGGAACATCTCATGCAAAGATGGGTTCAATAAAGGACAGAAATGGCATGGACCTAACAGAAGCAGGAGATATTAAGAAGAGGTGGCAAGAATACACAGAAGAACTGTACAAAAAAGATCTTCATGACCCAGATAATCACGATGGTATGATCACTCACCTACAGTCAGATATCCTGGAATGTGAAGTCAAGTGGGCCTTAGGAAGCATCACTATGAACAAAGCTAGTGGAGGTGATTCCAGTTGAGCTATTTCAAATCCTGAAAGATGATGCTGTGAAAGTGCTGCCCTCAATATGTCAGCAAATTTGGAAAACTCAGCAGTGGCCACAGGACTGGAAAAGGTCAGCTTTCATTCCAATCCCAAAGAAAGGCAATGCCAAAGAATGCTCAAACTATCACACAATTGCACTCATCTCACATGCTAGTAAAGTAATGCTCAAAATTCTCCAAGCCAGGCTTCAGCAATATGTGAACCATGAACTTTCAGATGTTCAAGCTGGTTTTAGAAAAGGCAGAGGAAGCAGAGTTCAAATGGCCAATATCTGCTGGATCATTGAAAAAGCAAGAGAGTTCCAGAAAAACATCTATTTCTGCTTTATTGACCATGCCAAAGCCTTTGACTGTGTGGATCACAATAAACTGTGGAAAATTCTGAAAGAGATGGGAATACCTGAACTGCCTCTTGAGAAACCTGTATGCAGATCAGGAAGCAACAGAACCAGACGTGGAACAACAGACTGGTTCCAAATAGGAAAAGGAGTATGTCAAGGCTGTATAATGTCACCCTGCTTATTTAACTTCTATGCAGAGTACATCATGAGAAACGCTGGGCTGGAAGAAGCACAAGCTGGAATCAAGATTGCCGGGAGAAATATCAATAACCTCAGATATGCAGATGACACCATCCTCATGGCAGAAAGTGAAGAAGAACTTAAGGGCCTCTTGATGAAAGTGAAAAACGAGAGTGAAAAAGTTGGCTTAAAGCTCAACATTCAGAAAACTAAGATCATGGCATCTGGTCCCATCACTTCATGGCAAATAGATGGGGAAACAGTGGAAGCAGTGTCAGACTTTATTTTCTGGGGCTCCAAAATCACTGCAGATGGTGACTGCAGATATGAAATTAAAAGACGCTTACTCTTTGGAAGGAAAGTTATGACCAACGTATACAGCATATTAAAAAGCAGAGACATCACTTTGTCAACAAAGGTCTGTCTAGTCAAGGCTATGGTTTTTCCAGTGGTCAAGTATGGATGTGAGAGTTGGACTATAAAGAAAGCTGAGTGCCAAAGAATTGATGCTTTTGAACTGTGGTGTTGGAGAAGACTCTTGAGAGTCCCTTGGACTGCAAGGAGATCCAACCAGTCCATCCTAAAGGAGATCAGTCCTGGGTGTTCATTGGAAGGACTGATGTTGAAGCTGAAACTCCAATACTTTGGCCACCTCATGCGAAGAGCCGACTCATTTGAAAAGACCCTGATGCTGGGAAAGATTGAGGGCAGGAGGAGAAGGGGACGGCATAGGATGAGATGGTTGGATGGCATCACCGACTCAATGGACATGGGCTTGGATGGACTCCGGGAGTTGGTGATGGACAGGGAGGCCTGAAGTGCTGCGGTTCATGGGGTCGCAAAGAGTCGGAGACGACTGAGCGACTGAACTGAACTGAACCTCATACTACCCTAAAAACTCTGATAAAGTAGAATAGAGAAACAATGATATTAAGAAAGGACTGTGTACTTGTTGTTGGTTAAAATTGTTTTCCTCAAAGATATCAGGTCTTGATTTCTGAAACCTATAAATGTTACTTATTATAGCAAAGTCCGTGCCGATGGGATGATATGAAGAATCTTGAGGTGAGGAGAGAATCCTGGATTATCCATGTGGACTCTAAATACAATCATGTATACCCTTGAAAGAAGGAGGCAGATGGAGATTTTATTACACACAGAACAAAGCTGTGTGATCAAAGCAGAGAGGGCATTGAAGATGCTGGCCATAAAGCTGGTCATGTGGTTCAAGACAAGGTGTACTAGCAGGTACCAGAAACCGAGAGACAAGAACAGATTCTCCCCTCTCGCTTCTGGAGGGAAGAGGGCCCTGAAGACACTTTGATTTTGGTCCAGTGCTATTGATTTCCAACTGCTGGCCTTCAGAGCCATGAGAGAGAAATTTCTGCTGTATGACACAGTTTTTTGCAAATTTATGATAGCAACCATAGGAAACAAAGTAACTTTGCAAAAAAAAAACCCCACAAAAACCAGACTGTAAAAGGCTTGAAGTACTTCCAACTAACATGGTGAACATGGGAAATGCAATTTAAGGGACGATGGGCCTCAGACTATATGAAGTCATTACCAGAGGGGCCTCAGCATGTATTCCCACTATTTCCCCCCAACAACTGGCGGGCAGGTTGTGGCCCCTGTCAGACATGCATTGTCAGTCCAAGTTCACTTTCAGCATGTGAGTGGGTTGGCCAACTCTGAACTCCAAATTGACACATGTCTGCAGCCAAGGTATATGTCAATAAAAATTCTAGAGATACCTGCCTTGCCCTGAGTCAGCTGGGCCCTATGAACTCCCAGAACTATATAGTGTAGCTGATCATGCCTGTGGATGCATAAATGTCATTGAAAAGTCTGCTCTGTGTAATGAGCAAGAAAGTCATGGAAAGTTAGGCAAATTATGTTGCCACCACTGGGCTCCCCTTAATGGCTCAGATGGTAAAGAATCCACCTGCAATATTGGAGACCTGGGTTCAGTCCCAGGGTTGGGAAGATCCCCTGGAGAAGGGCATGGCAACCCACTCCAGTATTCTTGCCTGAAGAATTCCATGGACGGAGGAGCCTGGTGGGCTACAGGCCACAGGGTCACAAAGAGTCAGACATGACTGAGCGACTAAACACACACACACATGTTACAACCACCACCAAAACAATGTGCAAATAAAAAGTAACTTTTATGACCTCCAAACTTTAGAAGGAAATTGTTTTGCCCCTAACATTTCGGGACCCTGGTCCAGAAGCACAATTTTAGTTCTACTTACCATAGGTTTAAAGATGTAAAAGTCCTAAATTAAGCCAACCAGCTATTATATAAAACATGTTCTAATTGCGTATCTTGCTGCTGCTGCTAAGTCACATATCTTGATAAATACACTTTTATAATAAGAAGCAAATATATGTGTAAAACTATAGTTTTTATGTGATTTTAGCCAAAGAGTGAAGACAACTCAATTTAACTATTAATTGTATGCATCTAGGTGTTATGCTGATTGAATGGTGACTTTGGATGACTGAATAAATTAAAACTTATAAATTATTATATACTTCTTCCATGAAATTTCTTTCTCTTGCCTCCATTTCAGCAATATCAATAATTTGTTATTATAATCATTATTTCTCCCTTGAGTTATAGTCTATTAATAGCAGTTAAATAAAAGATTAAGCAATTCTATTGTACCCTGATAGTTCAGTTGGTAAAGAATCCGCCTGCATTGTAGGAGACCCCGCTTTGATTCCTGGGTTGGGAAGGTCTGCTGGAGAAGGGATAGGCTACCCACTCAGTATTCTGGCCTGGATACAGTCCATGGGGTCACAAAGAGTGAGACACGATTGAGCGACTTTCACTTTCATTGTATCCAAAATGGATACATTTCAGTATATTTTCATATTAATAAAAAAATAAATATCAAATATTTTAAATAATTTTTGTAAGTTTTCAAAAAGTTACTTTAGGCTTAGATTATTTAAAACCAAAATACAAATCCAAATAATAATAAGCATCAATATTTTAACTCAAAATTACTAAAGTTGAAGTGTATTAATTTTTGAAAATATATCATGTTAAGTACATTTATAAAAATAAAACTATTCACACTCCTTGTGTTCACTGTCCACCAAATTTCTAATGTAAAGTTGTCAAGCTTCACACATTTGAGTCTCAAATTATATAATGCAATTTTGAGAGCAGTATTAATTACTATTATAAAATGTCCATCAGCTGCCTTCTGCAATGTTGCAAATACTACACTAATTAATTCCTGGGTACTTCCTGAAGCACATATTGGAACACTGACTGGAAATGGTACTTTGCTATGGGAGTATCTATGGCATTCACACTGAGAAGAAGAATCTGACAGATTAATTTGATTCCCTGATAGGAAATCCTTCTTGCACACTGAAGCATTGCCTGTCTTCAATATGATCAGCTTTACAATCACAAATTTTCATCCTTATCCCTACCACCAAGAACACAAAGGAGGAAGTACAGAAAAGTGTTTTCCTGGGCCCTGAGCGGCGTTACTCACAAGAGAGGCTGCTGAGCATCTGGCAGTAGTAAGACTCTGGTTCTAAGTGAGGCAGGGCCCGGGTTCTCTCTCATTCTTTCATGGGTTGGAGTGTTTTATAGCCGTCTGCTAAACCATGAAACACAGGGCAAGGGTCCTACTGCCCCGGCCTAAGGCCAGTGCTGGAAGGGAAATCCCCACGTTTTCACTTCTGTGTAGCACATAGCTCTAGCCTTGAAGAAAGGCTGCCAGGTAGTTAGCCCAGCTTTCAAAGACCTACCTGTTGATGAAGCAGAATTAACCTCAGAACTACTTTATTTATTTTTTTAATCTTAGTTAAAGAAATTATTTTATTTATCTATGTTTGGCTGTGCTGAGTCTTCTTGGCCTCACGGGCAAAGAAGTTTTGTCTAGTTGCGGAGAGGAGGGGCTCCTCCCTAGTGGTGTGCAGGCTTCCTATTGCAGTGGCTTCCCTTGTTGCAGGGCATGGGCTCTAGACGGGCTTCAGTGGCTGCGGCACATGGGCTCAGAAGTTGCGGCTCCCAGACTCCAGAGCCACAGGTTCAGTAGTTGGGGTGCAAGGGCTTAGTTATTCCGCGGTCGGAAGGATATTTCTGGATCAGGGATCAAACATGTGTCTCCTGCATTGGCAGGTGGATTCCTAGCCACTGCACCACCAGAGAAGCCCCCTACAACTACTTCAGAAAATCACTGGAGATGTCATGACATGTCTTTACCTTGCTTGCATTTGTAGTTTGCTGTTCCCTACAGAAACATTCCCCGCTACCACCTCTTCCCATGCCCAATTTCCTCAAGCTACATTTAAAATGATGGTGAGAAACGACAGTGCTTCGAAAGACATATTTACAGTTAAAGAATATATAGAAAAAAAGAATATATGGTAAAATATGTGTATCTGTACACTTCCAGTGGGGAGACTGACAGGGTTATCAGAATGCTCATAAACAACAAAGTTACAAGTAGAATACTTGAAAATCTCAAATAACAAAAAGAGTAACAATTTTACTTCCCTGGACAAATCCTGTGACTTCTTTCAAATCTATGTTAAAATCGTCCTTTTGAAATCAGAGAATTCTTGAGGATATGATTAACTTTCCCTTCCCCTGATAAGCATCAGAGTATCTCAGAGACCCTCTCTCCTGCAGACTACAAGACAGATGTTGAAGAGGGTCTTGGACATACGAAGGTACTAAAAAAAAGTTTATAATTTTGGTGTGTTCAAAAACTAGGAGATGGTCCTGGATGAGCACTTTCCTTCTTCAATACTATTCTTGGAAATGGACAAATCAACCTCAAATGTCTTAAAATTTTATTTTAATTTTTAACAACTTTATTGAGATATGATTTACAGATCATACAATTCACTCATTTAATGTGCAAAACTAAGTCGCTTTTATTATGTTCACAGAGTTGGGAAACCATTCCCGGAATCAATTTTGGAATGTTTTTGTCTTCCTAGAAAGAAATTCCTTCCCTATAGCAATCAATTCCCATTCCTTTCCAACCCACCTCTGCCCTAGGCAATCATTGGTCTACTTTCTGTCTATAGATTTGCCTGTTCTGAACATCTCATATAAATGGAATTGCGCAATAAGTGTCTTCTGAGACTGATTCTTTTCACTTAACATATGTTTTCAAGATTCCTCTGTTGTAGCATGTGTCAGTATTCTGGTCCTTTTTATTTCTGAATACTCTTTTATCATATAGATGTATTTACTTCATTTATCCATTCATCAGTTGATGTAAATTGGAGTTGTTTCCATTTAATGTTCTTATGAATAATGCTGCCAGAGACATTTGTGTGAATGGATTTAGGAATGGAATTTCTGGGTCACCTGGTGTAACTCTATATTTAAATTTTAAGGAATGCCAAATTGCATCATTTTGCACTCCCTGAGGGCTTTCATTGTGGCTCAGCTGGTAAAGAGTCTGCCTGCAATGTGGGAGATCTGGGTTCCATCCCTGGGTTGGGAAGATCCCCTGGAGAAGGGAAAGGCTACCCTCTCCAGTATCCTGACCTGGGAGAATTCCATGGACTGTATGGTTTAGGGTCGCAAGGAGTTGGAAACAACTGAGCAAATTTCTCTTTCATAGCAATTTATGAAAGTTCCAAATTCTTCACATCCTCTCCAACTCTTGTTATTATTTTCCTTTTACTTTTTTATAACCATCCTAGCAGGTGTAAATGGTTCAGTAGTAAAGAACCCACTTGCCAATGTAGGTGATGTGGGTTTGATTTCTGGGTCAGGAAGATACCTTGGAGAAGGAAATGGCACCCCACTCCAGTATTCTTGCATGAGGAATCCCATGGAAAGAGGAACCTGCCATGGGGTCACAAAAGTGATGGACATGACTTAGCAACTAAACAACAACAAAAGTAGCTATAAAATATCACACTGTAGTTTTGATTTGCATTTTCCCTAATGGCTAATGTTATTGATCATCTTTTCATGTGCTAACTGGACACTTGTATATCTTATTTGGTAAACTATCTGTTCAGATACTTTGCCTATTTTTAATTTTGTTTTTTACTATTGTAATAATAGAGTTAATTAATATGGATTTAAAGACCTTTATCAGAGATATGATTTGCAAATATTTTCTCTAATTTTCTTTCATTTCTCTCATCTTTTACTTCCTTAATTTAATGTTTATAGCACAAAAATTTTAAATTTCAATAAAGTCTATGTGATGGTTAATACCATAGCAACTTAACTAGGTCATGGTGGAGGGGTTGCCCAGATATTTGGTCAAACATTCTGAGACTGATCAAAGCAGATTACCCTCTTTACTGTGAGTGAAAGTGAAAGTCACTCAGTCACATCCGACTCTTTGTGACCACAAGGATAGTCCATGGAATTCTCCAGGCCAGAATAGTGGAGTGGGTAGGTTTTCCCTTCTCCAGGGGATCTTCCCACCCCAGGGATCAAGCCCAGGTCTCTCACATTTGCAGGCGGATTCTTTACCAGCTGAGCCACAAGGGAAGCCCAAGAATACTGGAGTGGGTAGCCTATCCCTTCTCCAGCAGATCTTGCTGACCCAGGATTCAAACCAGGGTCTCCTGCATTGCAGTCGGATTCTTTACCAACTGAGCTATCAGGGAAAAGCTTTACTGTGAGTGGGCCTCATCTAATCAGTTGAAGACCTAAATAGAACAAAAAAACCTGACCCTCCTTTGAGTAAAAGGAACTCCTCTTGCCTAACTGTTTGTGCTGGTCCATTAATCTTTCTCTGCCTTTGGACTCAAACCAAAACAACAATGTTCTGGGGTCTCAAGCGTATGAGCTATTGGAACTTAACACATCTATTCTCCAGATTCTCTGGTTTGCTGACTGAAGATCTTGAGATGCCTTAGTCTTTATAATTTCATGAGCCCATTTCTTTCTCTTTCTATATATGTATAGATATCTCTTTCCATATGTGTATATATCTTGTCAGTTATATTTCTCCAGAGAATCCTGAGTAATGCAGTCTAATTTATCTCTTTTTTCATTGCTTGTGATTTTGATGTCATATCTAAGAAGGCTCTCCCTAACCCAAGGTCATAACCCAAGGTCTTACATTATAGTTTGGTACTTTTATAGTTTTAGCTCTTATACTTAGGACTGTGATCCATTTTGAGTTAATTTTTGTATATGGTGTGAGGAATGGTTCCAACCTCATTCATTTACATTTGGGTATCCAATTCACTGTCCATTGAATTGTCTTGGCACACTTATTAAAAATCAATTGACCACTAATATGGGTGTTCATTTATTTTGACGTTCTATTCTGTTCCAAGAACGTACATGTCTACTTTCACATTGTCACATTGTCTTGATCACTGTAGTTTCATAATAAGTTTGAAATTAGGAATTGTGAGTGTGATGATTCGATATACCATCATTAAGTATGATGTTAGTTGTGATTTTATTGTAGGTACCCTTTATTTAGTTAAGGGAGTTACCCTCTATTCCTAGTTTGTTGATTGTCCTTATGAGAAATTGCTGATTTTCGTCAAATGACTTTTCTATGTCTATGGAGATGCCTGCTTGGTTTTTGTCCTTAATTATATTGATAGGCTTATTACATTAACTAATTTTTCGATGTTACATCAACCTTGCAACCTGGGGTAAGTCTTGTTTTAAAGTTCTGAACCTGTGTTTTTTTGGTCACTGCAGTGCTGAATCATCAGTAATACTAGTTGCTGTAATAATGTAGTAGAACTTTTTCTATACTCATGGGTTGTTGAGCCTTTCCAGTCTGAATGTAGGATATATTTGATAATCCAACTGTGAACTGAGATTCACTTGTTGGTGAAGAATTTGCCTGCAATGCAGGAAACCCAGGTTCAACCCCTGGGTTAGGAAGGTCCCCTAGAGGAGGGCATGGCAACCCACTCCAGTATTCTTGCCTGGAGAATTCCATGGATAGAGGAGCCTGGCAGGCTACAGTCCACGGGGTCACAAAGAGTCAGACACAACTGAGGGACTAACACTTTCACTTTTCCTATCATTCTGATTTTTTTCTTTTCTGGTATCAATGAGTCTTCAACGCAAATGAAAACATTATCAAAATTAGAAGCCACAAAGCTACCAAGTGCAAATAACAAAAGTTAGATACTATGTTAGTTTTCTAAGGCCACCATGACAAAATACCACAAACTGAGGCTTAAATATCAGACATTTATTGTCTCATGGTTCTGTAGGCCAGAATCTCAAGATCAAGGCTTTGGCAAGGTTTTTCCTTCTGGGAGTTTTGAGGACGAATCAGTTCCATATCTGTCCTCGAGTTTCTTGTGGTTTGCTTGGCAATCTCTAGGGTTCTTTAGCTTATAGGTGCATCACCTGATCTCTGTGTTGATATCATAGGGGTTCCCTGTGAATGTGGTGTCTGTCTCCAAGTTTCCCCCTTTTCATCAGTTATGTTAGAATAGGGCTCATCCTAATGTCATTTAACTTGAGCACCCCTATAAAGACCCTATCTTCAGATAAGGTCACATTCTGAGGGACTGTGAGTTAGGACTTCAATATATGAATGTGGGAGGACACAACTGACTCCATAATAGCTATCTTCTGAGAAGTGAATCAAACTGTTTTCTAAAGCTTTCATGTAGAGCCTTAAAATGGACCCTAAAAATGACATCTCCATGTTTTCAGTATTTAATCCTTATTCATGAAATAAAGTTGAAATATGACCAATTCTGTTATTTGATTATTCTTATTGGATGCTAGGAACATTCTAGATTAGAACTACCATGTGTTCTAAGACACATTATTTCTATGTCGATAAAGCTTTTAATTATGGAATTCTAGGAGGTCAGGCATAGTAGCTGTGGCTTAATTAAATACGTTTTTTTGGCATTAGGAAAGAAAAGGATAAAAAGAAAGTGGAAAGTAAGAGAGGAGGAGAAAGAATAATAGCAGCAGATAGAGGAGAGAAAGAAGAGAAACAGACAGCAACTCAGATAGATTAATTCTTCCCTGGTGATATGACTGTCAGAGACAAATGATATAGAATTACCATAGATTTTAAAGTCAGATTCAAACAAAACTGTAATAAGTCTGTGTTCGGCATGGATAAGCCTTTTAAAATGATATGTATATATGTGTATATATATATATTTTCCTTTTTATATTTTAGGGTGCTGTCAGAAAGGAGTCAAATCTTTTGCATCTATTTCTAAAATTTACATATTCAGCTATACTGACATTTACCTAAATGTTTTATCTTCTTCACTCCATTAAACAAATTATATTTGAGCTTGCCAAGTAGAAACTCAAGTTTAGCAATAAAACATAAGCTAAATAAATACCAAATAATGATGAGACAATTTGTTTGAAAATTTAAAAACTAGGGCAGTAATTTAATATTCTAATTATGAACAATTATATAACTCAGAACATTTTATTGTTTCAATCATGTGTATGTAAACTAATTATCTGAACTAATATGCTAAATAAGATTGTGATTTATGGAACATTAATTTAAATGATTGTTCAAAGCGTGACATTTTCCAAAGAGTCAATTTCTTTGTATAACTCTTTTAAAGAGGGAAAATGTGTTAGACTATGTAAATTTACTTAATTTTAGAATTGTAGTTACTAGCTACTTGAAATGACTTTGAAATGACATATTCTCAGACTTGGCTTTAAATAGATGCATTGAGTTTTTTTCTTCTTGTCATTTTTGGACATTGGCATTACTTGTTCATAATAGAAAATCATGCATTTATTTAAAATAAAATCTCTATTGAAAATGATACATTCAGAGGTTCACAAGATCAAAGTGTTAAGGTCAGCCCTTAGGGCAAGCACATTTTGGAATGTATAAATGACTAATTTACTAATCAATGGGTAAAGTTAGGATATGTACAGTATACATATTTAAAAATTATAAACAAAGTAAGATTATTCCTAAAAATATTCCTCATACCTCACAGATTTTTAAAAAATAAAATTTGAGGCTCAGGGCAATAACTCAGGATAATAATAGGGTTTTATGAACCTTATTATAATTTTGTAAGCTTACAATTTGACTCAAATTTTCTGTGCAATAAATCTTGTAGACCATGAAATTAATTTTTCTTTCTTTTTTTTCTCCCTTCTTATAGGCATAGAAGAATGTCCAGTTACAAATTAGTGCTTCTTGCTGGAGTATGGGGGATAAAGGAAGACATACAATGTTAGATGTGTTTTGTGTGTGTGTGTGCTGAGTTGTTCAGTCCTGTCCAACACTGTGACTCCGTGGACTGTAGCCTGCCAGGCTCCTCTGTCCACAGGATTCTCCAAGTAAGAATACTGGAGTGAGTAGCCATTCACTTCTCCAGGGGATCCTCCCAACCCAGGGATCAAACCCCAGTCTCCTGCATTGCAGGCAGACTCTTTACCATCTGAGCCACCATTAGCTAATTATTCTTCATCTTCACAAAAATATGTTGATGTAAATAGAGCAAGGATGCTTTTCTAGGTTATAGGTTCTGAAAGATCCTCAATCCACTTTTAAGTTATTAGAGCATACATAGTGGATGCTTATTGTCTTACCTTTTATATAACTAAAATTATCTACTCTGACATCTGAATTAGGGTATTTGTGTGTGGGTGTGTGTGTCTTCTATTAGTTTCTGCATTTCTTTTTGAGACTTATGATTTATTTGGCAGACATACTAAGCAGGAGACTGCCTGCGATGCAGGAGACATGAATTCAATACCTGGGTCTCGAAGATCCTTGGTAGAAGGAAATGGCAACCCACTCTAGTATTCTTACATGGAAAATCACATGGACAGAGAAGCCTGGAGGGCTACAGTCTATGGGGTCGCAGAGAGTTGGATACAAATTAGTGAGTAAACCACCACCACCACTGAGGACTTTAAGCCCAGGAAGCAGCATTTCAAGTAACCCCCAAGAAAACTGCTTTGAAGAGGCAAGAGGAGACCTATAATATACAGGAGTTCTGCAATCAAGCGCGGGTAGTAGGAACAAAAGATTATTTTAATAAAAGAAAACAATATCTCAGCTAAAGGACTTCAGCGCTTTTCTATGTGTGGGAAGATGCGAGTCTGGGCTCACTCCAATCATTCCTTTGATATGTGCCTCAGCTCTACAGGGCTGTATCCTGTGTCTTCATATCCTGAGTTTCCTCAAGACTCACTATTGACAGTGGTTGTAGTCTGACGGCTGCCAAATGGCAGGTCTTCTTGGATTCCTTCAAGAGTTCCCTCAGGGCTCACCAGCTGAGCCCTGGAGGGCTGCAATTGCTGACTGTACCATCCTTTGCTTACTGATATGCTGGGCAATATATTATTTCTCAGTTCCTTTTCTTGGTCCAAAATTCGACCTGTGTTTGGGAGATATTTCATGACTAATTTTTGTCCCTCGGTGCTGAGAGTCTCTTCCCAGATCAAGCAAAAATTCTTGATATGCCACTCCAGGTGCCAACTTCTGGATCAAGCCCTGTTGCTAATTAAAGATTCTCTGGACCCTCTCTCTTATTAGTCAATTATGACCCAGCAGATATTTTCCCTTTTTGCTCCTTCTCATACCTAGAACCATATTATTACAATCATTCTGTAAAAATTATAAATGTGATCTATTTCCTCAAGATGTTTAGCCATCACCAGTCTTTTGGAGGTCTGATTACACATTGGGTACTATAAGAGCAAACATTCTTGTAAAATAGCCAGGACATAAGTAGTACAGCTAGTAACACTGACAAAGTTATAGGGCAACAGGGAAACACGAAGCGTAAACAATTTGGAAACGAACAGAAAATTAAAACAATGATTAGCATAACTAGTTGTAGTTCAGTTGCAATAAACCGTCAGGTCTACAGGTAAGCCAGGTGCATTTGTTTTACCCAAGTGATTTACTCTGGCATCGTGAACCCAGCTTTCCAAGATTTGGTTTCCATCTGAAGATTTAAAGACTGCTATGGACTGAATTCCCTGGAGAAGGAAATGGCACCCCATTCCAGTATTCTTGCCTGGAGAATCCCATGGATGGAGAAGCCTGGTGGGCTACAGTCCACGGGGTCACAAAGAGTCGGACACGACTGAGCGACTTCACTTCTTCTTCTTCTTACAGACTGAATTGGGCTTCCCTGATGGCGCTAGTGGTAAAGAACCCACTTGCCAATGCAGGAGATGTAAGAGACCTGATTCAATCCCTGGGTCAGGAAGATCCCCTGGAGAAGGGCATGGCAAACCCACTCCAGTATTCTTGCCTGGAGAATCCCATGGACAGAGGAGCCTGGTGGGCTACAGTCCACAGGGTCACAGAATAGTACACAACTGAAACAACTTAGCATGCATGCACACACGCATGGACTGAACTGTGTCCCTAAATTTGGAATCCCAAATATGACTATCTTTGGAGATAGAGCCTTTAAAGAGATAATAAAGGTCAAATGAGATAATAAAGGTCAAAATAATGGGGCCCTAGTTCAATGTGACTGCTTTCTGTGGTGGCTCAGATGGTAAATAATTTGCCTCCAATGCAGGAGACCCGTGTTCAATCCCTGGGTTGGGAAGATCCCTTGGAGAAGGGGATGGCTACCCACTCCAGTTTTCTTGCCTGGAGAAATCCATGGACAGAGGAGCCTGGAAAGAGACTCCAGGTACACATGGGCACAGAATAAAAGCTATATGGAGCCATAGTAAGAAGATGTCTCTCTGCAAGGCAAGGAGAAGTTTCCAAAGAAACCAAATCTGCTGACACTTTGTTCTTGGACATCTTATCTCCTTCAGAACTGTAAGGAATACCTTTCTGTTGTTTAAGCCACCTGGTCTGTGGTGTTTTGTTATGGCAGTGTTAGCAGATGAATATAGCGATATTTGCAGAAAGTGACTATAATGTGATTAGAAATGTAGATACAGATGATTTATTGCCTGAATTAAAATGTCCACTTCATTTCTTACTATGTGAACTTAGGCAAATTACTTAACCTGTCTATGCTCTCCTTCATGTCCTGAATGGTGAATAAAATGATAATATCTATCTCATGTCACATTGTTTACAGATATGTCCAAGTTATTACATAGAAAGAGGTTAGAGTGGAGCTTGGTACATAGTAAGCCCATGCTAGTATTAGCTTTTTTATCTCTCTTTCTTTCCCTCCTCTTTCTTTTCCTCTTATTCTTCCCCTTCCTTCTTTATTTTTTAAGGAACACAAATGTACACAAATAACCTCGAGTAAAAGTGGGAGTTACTGCAGGAACACAGATCTTACCAGTTCAGCTCAGTTGCCCAGTCGTGTCCGACTCTGTGACCCCATGGACCGCAGCATGCCAGGCTTCCCTGTTCATCAGCAGCTCCTGGAGCTTACTCAAACTCATGTCCATCAAGTCGGTGATGCCATCCAACCATCTCATCCTCTGTCATCCCCTTCTCCTCCCGCCTTCAATCTTTCCCAGCAACAGGGTCTTTTCCAATGAGTCAGCCCTTCACATCAGGTGGCAAAAGTATTGGAGTTTCAGCCTCAGCATCAGTCCTTCCAATAAATATTCAGGACTGATTTCCTTTAGGATGGACTGGTTGGATCTCCTTGCTGTCCAAGGGACTCTCAAGAGTCTTCTCCAACACCACAGTTCAAAAGCATCAATTCTTCGGCACTCAGCTTTCTTTATGGCCCAACTCCCACACCTATACATGATTACTGGAAAAAACAGCTTTGACTAGACGAACCTTCGTTGGCAAAGTAATGTCTCTGCTTTTGAATATGCTGTCTAGGTTGGTCATAGCTTTTCTTCCAAGGAACAAGCGTCTTTTAATTTCACGGCTGCAGTCACCATATGCAGTGATTTTGGAGCCCAAGAAAATAATATCTGTCACCGTTTCCATTGTTTCCTCATCTGTTTTCCATGAAGTGATGGGACCAGATGCCATGATCTTAGTTTTTTGAATGTTGAGTTTTTGGAGCCCAAGAAAATAATATCTGTCACCATTTCCATTGTTTCCTCATCTGTCTTCCATGAAGTGATGGGACCGGATGCCATGATCTTAGTTTTTTGAATATTGAGTTTTAAGCCAACTTTTTCACTCTCCTCTTTCACTTTCATCAAGAGGCTCTTTAGCTCCTCTTCATTTTCTGCCATAGGGTGGTGTCATTTGCATATCTGAGATTATTGATATTTCTCCTGGCAATCTTGATTCCAGCTTGTGCTTCATCCAGCCACGCATTTCTCATGATGTACTCTGCATATAAGTTAAATAAGCAGGGTGACAATATACAGCCCTGACATACTCCTTTCTGAAATTGGAACCAGTCCATTGTTCCATGTCTGGTTCTAACTGTCTCTTCTTGACCTGCATACAGATTTTTCAGCAGGCAGGTCAGGTGGTCTGCTATTCCCATCTTTTTAAGAATCTCATTAGATGAGATTAACAGAAAAAACTGTAGAAAGATCAGTGAATTTAAGATTAGGAAAAAAAATTGCTAAAAAATAAAGCACACAGAGAAAAAATAAACTAAAAAAGGAAATGAACAATGTCTCAGTGGCCAGTGAAAAAATACCAAGCCATCTAATTAATTGGACTCTTTAAAGAGAGGTGTGTGTGATAGAAAACACTGGAAAAAATGATGGCTGAAAATTCCAAATAGGATGAATCATATTAACACACAGCTAAAAAAGCTCAGTGAACCTAAGGAAAGATAAAACAACCTATCACCTCACTTATATCAAGGTACGTCAAAATCAAATTGCTGAACACTTGTGAAAAAGAGAAAATTTTAAAAGCAGGCTGAGCAAAAGAGAACCAGATAGTACAGTAGAACAAAGATAAGAGCTAACAGAAACTTTTGCCAAACAGAAGACAAGGGCGTTTTTAAACACTGACAGATTTTGAACCCACAAGTTTATATTCAGTGAGTATCTCCTTCAAAGGGAAGGCTAAATAAGAAATTTTTGGTTAAACAAAATGTGAAAAAAATGCATTGTAGACAGACCTGCACTATAGAAAATGTTAAGTGACATTATTTGGATGGAAGATAAATAGTATCTTATAGAAATCTGAAAAACACAAGGAAATGAAAAGCATTAAAGTGATATTTACGTGGGCAAATAACAATAAAAAACATACAGAAAAACCCTATATATATGGAAATTCAGCCTATGCATCAAAGACTAAATCATGAAAGAAATTAGAAAATATTTTGAATGGAATGAAAAAGAAAAAAGCATATCAAAATTGATGACATGTAGTCAGTACAGTATTCATAGTGATACGTATAGTTATTAAGAAAATAGAAAGTTTTAAAATCAATGTTTTAAGCATCCTCTTAGCAACCAAGAAAAAGAACAAGTTAAACCCAAAGTAGAAGGAAATAAATACTAAAGATAAGAGTAAAAGTTAATTTAAAAAGTTAAAACCCAATGAAGCCAAAAGTTGGTTCTCAAAAAAAAAAAAAAAACTGATATAATTGATAAACCTCTAGCTAGACTAACCAAGGGTAAAAGAGATAAAGAACAAGATACCAATACAAGGATACAGACACTGAAACAAAAATAAAGGAATATTATGAATAATTTTTTGCCAATAAACTGAACAACCCAGGGAAAATAGACAAATTCCATATTACCACAGGTTCCAGTTCCAAACAGCTTCATTGGCAAATGTGATCAAGTGTTTAAGAAATAAATCCAATCTTATAAAAAACCTTTCAGTTAAAAAAAAAACCAAAAACCTTTCAGTAAAGAAAATGAGGGAGTACTTCCTTCAGTTAAGTCAGTTCAGTTGCTCAGTCGTGTCTGACTCTCTGTGACCCCATGGACTGCAGCACACCAGGCTTCCCTGTCCATCACCGACTCCCGGAGCTTGCTCAAACTCATGTCTATTGAGTCAGTGTTCCCATCCAACCATCTCTGCCTCTGTCATCTGCTTCTCCTTCTGCCTTCAATCTTTCCCAGCATCAGGGTCTTTAATGAGTAGGCTTGTCGCACCATGTGGCCAAAGTATTGGAGCTTCAACATCAGCATCAGTCCCCGCAGTGAGTATTCAGGACTGATTTCCTTTAGGATGGGCTGGTTGGATCTCCTTCCTGTCCAAAGGACTCTCAAGAGTCTTCTCCAACACCACAGTTCAAAAGCATAAAGTCTTGACACTCAGCTTTCTTTATAGTCCAACTCTCACATCCATACATGACCACTGGAAAAAACATAGCTTTGACTAGATGAACCTTTGTTGGCAAAGTAATGTCTCTGCTTTTGAATATGCTGTCTAGGTTGGTCAGAGCGTTTCTTCCAAGGAGCGTGTGTCTTTTAATTTCATGGTTGCAGTCACCATCTGTAGTGATTTTGGAGCCCAAGGAAATAAAATGTCATTGCTTCCACTTTTTCCCTACCTATCTGCCATGAAGTGATGGGACCGGATGCCATGATCTTAGTTTTTTGAATGTTGAGTTTTAAGCCAACTTTTTCACTCTCCTCTTTCACTTTCATTAAGAGGCTCTTTAGTTCTTCACTTTCTGCCATAAAGGTGGTGTCATCTGTGTATCTGAGGTTATTGATATTTCTCCTGGCAAGATTCCAGCTTGGGCTTCATCAACTTTTTTTTTTTTTTAATAAGTGAGCCACTTCATCAGCACAAAGCTAGATAAAGTCCCCATAAACATGAGTTATTAGAAATATCACAACAAACCACCAATAGGAATCAGTAGGAAACAGCACAATTCAACTCCTAAATGCTGAATTGGCTCACTTATCCTTCCTTACTCATTTTATTAAATCAGCATTACCATGATGTCAAACCTGCACAAAGTCATTATAAAAAAGGAAATTATTTGCCAGTGTTTATCATGTACCCCTGGAGGAGGAAATGGCAACCCACTTTAGTATTCTTGCCTGGAGAATCCCCATGGACAGAGGAAACTGGCGGGCTACACTCCAGGGGGTGGCAAAGAGTCAGACACAACTGAGCAACTAAGCATACCTATCATGTACAAAGACAGGAAAATCCTCAACAAACCACTAGCAAATTGAATCTAACAATATATAAAAGTACAAGATAGTATGATGCAAGAGTACATGATTGATTTAACACTAAAAAAATCTATCAATTAAATTCATCATATTGGCAAAAGAGAAAAGCTGTATAATCAAGTCCTTAGGTATAGGGAAAAATTTAATGAAAATCGTACCCTTTCATTCTAAACCTATCTCAGAAAATTTGGAATGAACGTCCTCACCCCGATAGAAGGCAATCTACAACAAAACCTCTTGACATCACTAATAGTAAAAGAATAAATACACATATGTAGCATTTTAAGACTGGGAATAAGATGAGAATATCTACTTACTATTTTGATTCAACATTGTACTGAAAGTATTAGTCTAAAAGGAAAGGCATATAAATCAGAAAAGAAATTTATCTCATGTCATAATCATGTAGGTGGTAACTTAAAAGTGCAAAGTCCAAAGGAATCTATCAAGAAGTTTCTAGAGCTAGTAAATAAGTTCAGCAAATTCTCAAGATACGGTTTAATTTATAAAAGTCATATCTTTATATCATACTAAAAAAGATTGGCAATCACAATAAATATACTTCACAAAGATACCTGAAACCTTTTTAAAATCTGTTAATCACTTTTTATAATCTTTCATTTTTTGCCTATGTTTGTGAATCTCTTTGCTGTAAGCATCCAAAAGACTCTTATTTTGTATTTCCTATCTTACAGTTCAATCATATGAAGCTTTCAGGAGCTGAATTGTGCCGCTTTCTACTGATTCCTGTTTGTGGTTTGTTGTGATATTTCTAATAACTCATGTTTATGGAGCTTTTATCTAGTTTTGTGCTGATGAAGTGGCACACTTTTTAAAAAAAAAAAGAAAAAAGCCCCAATTTGTGGTGTTTGCTAATTTCTGTGGTATGAATAATCCCCACACCCCTAGCCAATTTCAGGCTATCAACCTGGTACTGTTGAATGCAGAGTTTGGAAGTAATGCACACACTTGGCTTTTGTGAGTTGGCACAAGTCAGCTCCAAGCCCATTACTTTCCTTATCTATAGAAATTCAAACTTGATCATGTCAGGAATCTATTCTTCAGAGGAGACTAGCCTGTATTTTAATTAGATACCTAGGACTGTTTCCAATTTCAGACCATTTTAATTTTTTAGCTCTTTTGGAACATGCAGGTAGTTTTGAATTGGAATCCCAAATCCGTTTGAGGACTGCTTTTGTTAGCAGATTCTCAGAATAAATATCTTCTTAGTTTCTTCCTTCCCTGAAGGCCAAAAATAGTTTCCCAATAATATCCCTTTGCAGGACTGACATTTTTCTATTCAGTCTCTTATTCAAGGCACAACCTGTTGGACTCTTGGCTTAATCAGCCTCTCTGCTCTAATTCCCCATTTTGTGATGGCCCAAAACTTTCTCTCAGCCATTAAAACCCAAGGTTCTTGCTTTTTAGAACCACTTTCCTTGGGCAGTTGCCAACTTTAGTGTTACTTACTAGTCCAGATCCGTTGTGGACGCCTTCACTTATGAATGTGTATTCTCTTGTGAGCTTAGCTATGCATTTAAAATACTTTTAGAAAAGTTTTAGCCAAACCTCTTGCAACAAGAGGTTTTATAAGATATGTAGCTTGCACAGTACAAGCAGACTTCCCATTTTAAATACCTAAGACTTTATCTACTTTTCCTCCTCATCTATTTCTGTGCAACAAGTATTCCAAACTTGTTGGTTTGTAAAAACAATCAGTTTATTATGCTCATGATCTGTGGGTCAGGAGTTTGGACAGGGTTCAGCTGAGTAATTCTACTCTGTATGGTCCCAACTGGGCTCACTTGGAGGCTAGTCTGGTCTGGATAAGACGGTCCAAGGTGGGTTTTACTCACATGCCTGGTGCCTTGTTAAGGACAGCTGGAAGTCTGCGCTCAGCTGATTTGCTTTGTCCATGGAGCCTCAGGGCCTACCTTCATAATTTTTCCATTAGAGGCATCAGGCTTCTTGCATGGTAGCTCAAGGCTATACAAATGAGAGTTCTAAGAGACCAGGAAGTAGAAACTGCTAAGTTCTAGGTCTACAAATCAGCATATTGTCACTTTCCTCATATTTTATTGGTCAAACAGCCTTTAGCCACCAGGACTGGACTATCTATGGGAAGGGTATCAAAGAATCAGTGCCTTGATTTAGTTTACCACATTACTGGATTAAATCTTTAAGCCTTCTCTCTCTTTCTCTTTTAAAATATTTATTTATTTGGCTGTCCCAGGTCTTAACTGTGGCATATGGGATCTAGTTCCCTGATCAGGGATCAAACCCAGGCCCCTGCTTTGGGAGTGCAGAGTCCCAAACACCAGAATTGCCAGGGAAATTCCTAAGCCTTTCTTGATTTATTTCTTTTTAGACTTACTTTTGTTGCTGCAGAAACAGAATTAGATTGAAATGGCATTTTTAAGGCTCCTAGGGAATTGATGTACTCAGTCACCAATTTCCATTGTCATATCTTGGCATTGTTGCTTCTTTTACTTGTATAATATATTTAGTTTGTGAAATGGCTCACCAATTTACATGGAAATGATAGGCTATAAAAGTTTTCTAAATAATTGACATTATATTACCCATATAAAGCCAATTAAAAAAATTATTGTTTTAGTCAATATGAAATTTTAAAATATTTTTTAGTTTTGCTGGTTTCAATAGGTATGAAAGCAATCCATTTTGTGACAGATCTCTGCAGTTGATACTTAATTTCCACTAAGCTGAAAAGAGTTTGAACATTATCTAACGGATATTCCAATAAACATTTCAGAAAAATAGACTTTGGTTTAGTAAAAGAAGTATAAATTAAAGCATTTCAGAAATATTTACTTACCTTTATTTTCATACTATTATAACAATATTTGGATATAGTATTTCCCCACTTAAAGAATCATTTATTTTAAATTTAAGAAAAGTTACATAGTAGCTATGATTTCACTCATGATTGTTCAGATGCTTGGACTGTGGCAGAGACTTTTAGCTGTCCACAAAAGTCTGTCCTTTTCATCCATAGTGAAAGGCATGAATTTGTATTAATCTTTCTAATGGCATAGAATTCCTATTTAAACTATTCATTTTATTTATGCATTCATCCATCAGTGGACATTTGTTTGTATATCTTGGCTATTGTATGTATTGAGGCAATGAATATGGGAATGCAAATATTTATATACCTTTCTATGTACAATGTAATATTATACAGCTTTAAAAAAAGGAGAAAATCCTGCCATTTGCATCAACATCGATGAACTTGGAGGACATTATGTTAATTGAAATAAGTCCAACACAGAAAGACAAATACTTGCATAATCAGACTTACTTGTTACATCCAAAATAGTTTCATGGAAGCAGAGAGTAGAGTGATGGTGGCCAGGGGTGAGGTGAAAGGGAAAAGAGGGAGATTATTGTTCAAAGGTTATGGAGTTTCAGTTACTCAGGATGAATAAATTCTGGAGATCTAATGTATGACATAGTGAGTAGTTTAGATACAGTTAACAATACTGCATTGTGCGCTGGAAATTTGTTAACAGGTCACCTCTATAAAGCTGGAAAAAAGAACTCATGCCATTCTGTGGGGGAAATGTCATTTTGAGCCCTGTCCACTGACATGGCCCAGAAACAAGGTCATTCTGTGATGTGCTCTAGTGCCAAGGAACGTGGAGCCTTTTGGAATAAAAGGTTGATTCCACGTCTGTGCTGGAGGGTTCTGTGAGAAGCTCGCGCACCTAGTTGTGCCAGAAAGCTAGAAGCCTTTGAAGATTAATGGTGTTATGTCAAAAGACCACAGGAACCAATTTAAAGTGTACTTGAGACAATTTGAGCACCAAAAAAAGGATAATGGCTTTGGTCAACTGACACCCATTAAATCTGAAAAACCATTAGTATATAATTTTGTACAAAAGAGAAAATTTAACTTAAAGTGTTGAGTCTTATTATTCAATCATGTTGGTGTTATTGACTAATTTGTTATACTGTTCAAGAGGATAGAACATTACAAAAAATGCAAATGCTTCCGATAAATGTATTTTCTGAATCAAAGGGAATATGAGTAAAGTTGTGACCTTAAAGCAGACATAAAATACTCAAATTAAATTGTGTATGTATATGTTTATATCAGCAATACATAATATACAATCATATAATGTATAAGTAACATGCTTAGTCGCTCAGTCGTGTCTGACTCTTTGTGACCCAAATGGACTGTAGCCCTCAAGGCTCCTCTGTCCAAGGGGATTCTCCAAGCAAGAATACTGGGGTGGGTTGCCTTTCCCTTCTCCAGGGGATCTTTCCAACCCAGGGATCAAATCCAGGTCTCCCGCATTGCAGGCAAAATCTTTACCACTTGAGCCACCAGGGAAGCCCAAGAATACTGGAGTGGGTAGCCTAGCCTTTCAGGGCATCTTCCTGACCCCGAACGAGGTCAGGAACGAGGGTCTCCTGCATTGCAGGCGGATTCTTTACCAGCTGAGCTACCAGGGAATATATGTATATTTACACTTCAAAGAATTTTATGGTTCTAAGAATGAAAAAATGCAAGCGCCATCAGATCCAAAATATTTAAAGTTCGACTTCTCAGGATCCCATCAAGTGCAAAGTCTCTAAGGTTGGAAGAAGACAGACATTTTACTTAACTTGAAATCTACCAATTCAAATACAGGAACTTTTGGTAGGCTGAAGAATTAGATCATGTATATTATTTGAATCTGTGAAAGTGAGCTAACTGTTCATAGAGTTATGAAATCATTGATGTAACAAGTAAAAGTTGTGCTTAGCAAATCCCATCAGAGTAACAAATAACATCCTGTGGCATAACTCTCTTTTAGTGATGTCAGTGATCACTGTTTTACTTAGTATGACCACTGTTTTCTGTAGTGAAATAATGTTTTTCCAACTTGAGAAGATTCAGAGTTCCAAGGTGCTGCTAGTGGTAAAGAACTGTGAAGTTGCTCAGTCGTGTCTGACTCTTTACAATCCCATGGACTACCTACCAGGCTCCTCTGTCCATGAAATTTTCCAGGCAAGAGTACTGGAGTGGGTTGCCATTTCCTTCTCCAGGGGATCTTCCCAACCCAGGAATTGAACCCAGGTGTCCGGCATTGCAGGCAGACGCTTTACCGTCTGAGCCACCAGGGAAGCCCTTGAACTCTCCTGCAAATGCAGGAGACTTAACAGACACAGGTTCAATCCCTGGATTGGGATGAGGAGGACGTGACAGCTCAGTCCAGTATTCCTGCCTGGAGAATGCCATGGACAGAGGAGCCTGGTGGGCTACAGTTCATAGGGTTGCATAGAGTCCGACACGACAGAAGCAACTTAGCACGCATGCACAGAAGTGTTGAAGAAAATCAGACTTTTAGGATTAGCATTAGTATATTCATGTAGAGATGGAAGCTGTGCCTATTTGATATTGCATATACTAATAATAAATGGGAGAGTCTGGCCCAGTAGAGTGACAATCTTTTAACTAATTTGAAATGGCTATTTAAATACTACAGTTTTATGATTTTAAGAAATAATCATGTACAGTTATGTCTCATCTAAGATATTAGGTTCACAGCATTAAAGTTTAAGTAATGAGAATTATATAACACCCAGGAAGCTTGTATTTCTTGAATAAGCCAACTGTAGTATTTAAAAGGGACAAGCTTGAGGAGAGCTAGCCTCAAATATTCTTCCATCCCAGAAAATCATCCTTCTACACTATCACCTTTATCTTGTTCTCTGACACCTACATGCCTAATCTACAAATTGGGGCCCCAAGTCTTCAAAGGCTACGTTCACACAGCAGGCCATGTAGTCCTCCCTGTTCATAAACTCTATCTATACCCAGATAAGCTTCCCAAGGTCTCATTCCCTGCTCCTTGTCCTCATCCAGTTATTCCACTAAGTGACTCACTAGGGGATAATAGAACAACAACAACAGACTGCTCTATTTTCCCCAAAGTATGACCTTATTGTGTGCTCTGTCCCATTTCTACCACTTAAAATACTGATAAGGCAGGGAAGTCAATACAGGTTCAGCAAGGGGTCCCATTGGGTGTGGTGGGGAGATCCCTACTCAGAAAATGTCTATGATTTTTCTATCCTAGGGGTTACGTTCATGTCCTGCTTGTTCTATATCTCCTTTGTGGATCGGCCAGAAATTTCCAAATGATATTAGTATAAAAAATAACTTGCTCTACCACAGGGATAGACCTACCTAGAGACTGTCATACTGAATGAAGTAAGTTAGATCAAGAAAGACAAATATCACTTGATATCACTTAGATTAGGAATCTAAAAAGAATGGTACAAATGAAATTATTTATAAAACAGATCTGATAGAGTGCCTGAAGAACTATGGATGGAGTTTCGTGACATTGTACAGGAGACAGTGATCAAGAACGTACCCAAGAAAAAAAAATGCAGGAAGGCAAAATGGTTGTCTGAGTAGGCCTTACAAATAGCTGAGAAAAGAAAAGACTCAAAAGGCAAAGGAGAAAAGGAAAGATATACCCATTTGAACGCAGAGTTCCCAAGAATAGCAAGGAGAGATAAGAAAGCCTTCCTCAGTGATGAGTGCAAAGAAATAGAGGAGAACAGTAGAATGGGAAAGACTAGAGATCTCTTCAAGAAAATTAGGGGCACCAAGGGAACATTTCATGCAAAGATGGGCTCAATAAAGGACAGAAATGGTATGGACCTAACAGAAGCAGAAGATATTAAGAAGTGGCAAGAATACACAGAAGAACTGTACAAAAAAGATCTTCATGACCCAGATCATCATGATGGTGTGATCACTCACCTAGAGCCAGAAGTAGAAATCAAGTGGGCCTTAGGAAGTATCATTACAAACGAAGCTAGTGGAGGTGATAGAATTCCAGTTGAGCTGTTTCAAATCCTAAAAGATGATGCTATGAAGGTGCTACACTCAACATGTCAGCAAATTTGGAAAACTCAGCAGTGGCCACAGGACTGGAAAAGGTCAGTTTTCATTCCAATCCCAAAGAATGCTCAAACTACCACACAATTGCACTCATCTCACACACTAGGAAAGTAATTCTCAAAATTCTCCAAGCCAGGCTTCAACAGTACATGAACCGTGAACTTCCAGAGTTCAAGCTGGATTTAGAAAAGGCAGAGGAACCAAAGATCAAACTGCCAACATCCATTGGATCATCAAAAACGTGAGAGAGTTCCAGAAAAACATCTACTTCTGCTTTATTGACTACGCCAAAGCCTTTGACTGTGTGAATCACAACAAACTGTGGAAAATTCTGAAAGAGATGGGAATACCAGGCCACCTGACCTGACTCCTGAGAAATCTGTATGCAGGTCAAAAAGCAGCAGTTAGAACCAGACTGGTTCCATATCAGGGAAGGAGTACGTCAAGGCTATATATTGTCACCCTGCTTATTTAACTTATATGTAGAGTACATCATGAAAAATGCTGGGCTGGATGAAGCACAAACTGGAATCAAGATTGCAGGAGAAATATCAATAAGCTCATAAATGCAGATGACACCACACTTTTGGCAGAAAGTGAAGAACTAAAGAGCCTCTTGATGAAAGTGAAAGAGGAGAGTGAAAAAGTTGGTTTAAAGCTCAAAATTCAGAAAACTAAGATCATGGCATCTGGTCCCATCACTTCATGGCAAATAGATGGGGAAACAGTGGAAATAGTGAGAGACTTTATTTTCTTGGACTCCAAAATCACACAGATGATGACTACAGCCATGAAATTAAAAGACACTTGCTCCTTGGAAGAAAAGCTATGACCAACCTAGACACCATATTCAAAAGCAGAGACATTACTTTGCTGACAAAGGTCAAAGCTATGTTTTTTCCAGTAGTCATGTATGGATGTGAGAGTTGGACTATAAAGAAAGCTGAGCACCCAAGAATTGATGCTTTTGAACTGTGGTGTTGAGAAGTCTCTTGAGAATCCTTTGGACAGCAAGGAGATCCAACCAGTCCATCCTAAAGGAAATCAGTCCTGAATATTCACTGGAAGGACTGATGCTGATGCTGAAACTCGAATACTTTGGCCACCTGATGAGAAGAACTGACTCATTTAAAAAGAACGTGATGCTGGGAAAGATTGAAGACAGGAGGACAAGGGGATGACAGAGGATGAGATGGTTGGATGGCATCACCAACTTGATGGACATGAGTTTGAGCAAGTTCCGGGAGTTGGTGATCGACAGGGAGACCTGGCCTTCTGCAGTCCATGGGGTCGCAAAGAGTCGGACACGACTGAGTGACTGAACTGAACTGAACTGATAAAAGAGAAATAGAGTCACAGATGCAGAAAACAAATTTATGGTTACCAGAGGGGAGAGAGGGAGGGATAAATTGGGAGACTGGAATTGACGTACATACCCTACTGTGTGTAAAGTAAGTAACTAGTAAAAACCTACTATATAGCATAGGGAATTCTTCTCAATGCTCTGTGTTGACCTATATGGGAAAAAAATCTAAAAAAGAGTGGTTTTTAGTGGTTTCTTAAAAAGAAGAATGTATAAGTGATTCACTTTACTGTACACGTGAATCTAATATGATGTTGTATTAACAAGTCAACTATATAGCAATAAAAATGAAAAAATATAACTTGCTCTAGAAGTAGGTTCATCCCTGGGGATTGTAAACTTCGTTCAAGGTTCTCATAGGATATGGTTTCTGTATGTATCGGAAATCCTAAATATATAAAATATCAAGCTAATTTTTTCCCTACCCACAGCACTCTGACAAAGTAGAGAAAGGAAACTGAGAAAGACCAAGTGATTTCTCAGTGAATATAGATGGAAGTGGCCTGCAAATTTGCCCTGATCAGGATGGATGTGTGAGCTGTAATTCTGCCTTCTGGGGTACTCAGCTTGCTGAAATCATCCTGAATGATACATAAGTTTCCACCTCATATTCTGACTGTTTCTCACCAAGGGGGAGACCATGGAAGAGTCATTTACAAAGCCTTGTTCTGAGTGTGATCCTTTCTGCATGGATGTGTGCTCTCAAGTCAATCATGTGTTCCACAGCAATAGAGTCTTTTCAGTTGGAGACTGGATCTGTGTTATGGAATTCTGGACTAAAAGTGCTTTGCACCTGGATGGACTGTGTATCCATATATCTCATAAATCTCTCAAACACTATGACCCAGAGACCTGTGAACTCGAAGTCTTTACTATGTCAAAATGACCACAAAAAAGAGGTGAATCTCTTTATATTACAGATAGCACTTAAGATTTGGAAAGTCCAGAAAAGGACTCTGAATTTTTAAACACTTGGTGCTGGCCTTGGATTTAAAATGGGAAAAGGTGAGCATCTTGCAGCCTTTGCCTCTGACTGAGGGGAGGCCACAACATAGTCTCAAAGATTCAGGAGATGATGGGCAAATAACCTCAGGATTACTGCTGCAAATTAGAAATCCATTTGGTTATTCTGCAGCCTCCAGGAGGAAGGTCTTCCTTTCTTGGCTGTACTGTGTTCACCACCCTCAAGGGACATTTAGAGATAATGAGTAATTACAAGCTTTGGAAAGGCAGATTTATAGCCCGATAAACATCCAAGTAAAAACTGGCGGGTTTGTTTATCCCGAGAGGGTGTGTGATGTGGAATTTACCCCCTCCACAGTCAACAGGAATTCTTGCCACATGCTCTAACAGTTAAAAGCAAAATCTCAGGTATCAAAAAAATCCTTGATTTTATACACCTCTGCACAAGCACTGTGAACGCTTGATGCTCAGCTATGTCCGACTCTTTGTGACCCCAGGGACTGTAACCCGCCAGGCTTCTCTGTTCACGGGGTTTTTCCTTAGGAAGCCTAAGTATTTTACCAGATAAATACTTTAGCAGATAAAGACCTTTCAAAGTCCATCTTTATCTCCCTTGCTGGACATCAAAGTGTCTCATCTGCTGTGTCTGACCAGCAAGAGGCTCTTCCCCTCCCTGCTGACCCCAGGGCAATGTTGGAAGGGGTTTTCAGATGTAAATGAAAACCTTTTTCTACATGTTGAGCCATAGGCATGTGGTAGTTTCTAGTCATAGAGTGATGAGACCTCTTCGTCCTTCTAGTAATATAATTCTTGAGTGTAGTTGCATCTTGTATTAAAATTCTTAGTCTGTGATTTTCTTTTCTATAGCACTTGTCTCCAACAATAGTTAATAATCCCCCTTTTCCAACTCCCATCTATTGCTATCACACTTCCGTCTCAGACACTTGTAGATTTCACCTTTCCAATTCTCCCTTTTGGACTCTTCTTTTATCTCTGGCTCATGTAAATTTTTTCTTCTCCTTCCAGATTTCCTTTCTAGCCTTTGGTTATGGAAATCACCATGAAATCCTTTCCCTCTAACACCATGTCAGCCCCCTTCTCTCCTTTTCCAGGTAGATTTTAAACAAAACTCTTGGGACTTCCCTGGTGGTCCAGAGATTGAGACTTTGCCTTCCAATGTGGGTGGGGTGCTAAGATCCCACATGCCTTGTGGCCAAAAAAGCTGAACATAAACAACAGAAGCGATTTTGTAACAAATTGAGTAAAGACATTTGAAATGGTGCACTTCAAAAAAAATCTTAAAATAATAAGTAAGTAAAATAAACAAGCAAAATACTCGGCTTGAGGATTTTTGGACTGCCCATTTATAAACACCTTGGGATGCAGACCAATGTAAGAACTGGTTATAGTTAAACCTGTCAGGAGTGTATTCCCCCTTTAGAGGTACACTTCAGACAGGCAGTTTTTCTTATAGATCCCTAAGGATATGGAATGAAAGTTTTATTTCTAGCTTATCCTTCAAGATGAGGCCTTTTGGGCTTCCAGCTTTAGGAGAGAGTATTTCTTACCATTCTTACTTTGGATGGCCCTTGGGCCTTGTTTCCTACACTTGCAAGGCTGTGATAAATCAAGGATTCATTTTCTAGGATTAAGGGAATGCTCTCAGATGTAAGGCTAGCTCAAGTTCCATTGCTCTGTGGGTGTCCACCTTCTCTTAGTTTCTGGTCAGAGTGTTAGTTTCCATCTAGTCCTTTGATGCTTGGAAGATGATTTTTAAAATCTGTTATCTTGAATTTTCAGTTGGTTTCAGAGGAAGCCTCAGTTGGTGACCCTTATTACCTGCCTACCTGCCCAGCCCGCCATCTCATCAGAAACAATTCCTGACAAGATTTTCTGAAATTCAACCAAACTCTTGTCCAAAAGAAACCCACCTTGGTCATGATGTCTTTTTTTTTTTTTTTTCAATTCATTGCTATATTTGATTTGCCGTCATTTTGTTTGGGATTTTTGCATATGTGTTCATATGTGAGATTTGGCTATAATTTACGTTTCTTGAATTGTCCATGCCTAGAATTTGTGTCAGTCATTTAGCCTCACAAAATGATTTGGAAATTGCTCCCACTTCTTTCATTCTTTCACAGATTTTGTGTAAGATTGAAGTAAAAATTTGATAGATGATAACTATAAAACTGACATAGTACTTCTTTGTGAAAAGGTTTTAAATGAGTGATTTTATTTATTGGATTTAGGATCATTTAGATCTTCTATTTCTTTTTCAGTCAGCTCTGTCTGATAATTCAATATTTTCTAAAATTTATCTTCTCACTTAAGTCTTAAAATTTCTTGGTCAAGAGTTTTTAAAACCTTGTGGTGTTTTCATTCATAATGCATCTGTGGTTGTGTACCCTTTTAAATTTCTAGAATTATTTATCCTTTCTCTTTTTCCTGGACAATCTTTCCAGTGGTTTATCCTTTTAGTTAATTTTTTCATGTAGCTTACTTTTGGCTGAGTTGAGTGCCACTATTACATATTTTTCTGTTTTACTAATTCCTTCTGCTATCTTTGATATTTTCTTTTCTTTTTAACTTTTTTTTTTTAATTGGCATATAGTTGATTTAAAACATTGTGTTAGTTTTAGGTGTACAGCATATTTTCTTTTTTTAAAAATCCTTTTGGGTTTATTATAGTTCTGTCTTTCTTTTCTTATTTTAGACGCTTAAAACCTACTTTTCAAGTTCTTCGTTTTTCTACTAGACTTGCAGTTGGGCTATAAATTCCCTCTAAAAACCACTTTTGCTATATACTTCAACTTTTAATCATTGGAAGCAGTATGTTTAAATGTTTATTCATTTCCATTTTTATTTCATTTTGTTATTGTGGGTTTGATCTTAATTACATTCTTGTCAACTAATGTATCTTGTATGGTGCTATTCATTAAAAAATATTTTATATTTGCTTTATGATTTGGTACCTCAGAATTTGTATAAGCATTTCATGTCTTCTCCAATTGTTAAGTACAAAGTTTTACATGTGTCCATTAGATCAAGCTTGCTAATTGTGTTGCTTAAATGTGCTCTACTCACGCAATTTTTCATTTTGTTCTGTTTTGTTTTGCCTACTTCAGGTATTGTGGGGGAGGACATAGTCTTTTCCTTCTACCCATCTTGGTTCATTGGCTGAGGCTCTGTAAATTAGACTAACAAAAAACACAGATTAACAAGAGAAAAAGAAATTAATTAACATGTACATTATACATGTTCTCTGATAGCTCAGTGGTAAATAATCCGCCTGTCAATGCAGAAGACACAAGAGATGACAGTTGATCCTTGGTTTGGGAGAATCCTCTGGAGGAGGAAATAGCAACCCATTCTAGTATTTTTGCCTAGAGAATTCCATGGACAGAGAAGTCTGGTGGGCTATCATCCTTGGGTCAAAAAGAGTTGGGCATGACTGAGCTTGTACCACTACATTACACATATTTGGGAGCTTTCAGAGATGAATAGGGACTTCCCTGTGGCTCAGACGATAAAGCGTCTGCCTACAATGCAGGAGACTGGGTTCAATCCCTGGGTTGGGAAGATCCTCTGGAGAAGGAAATGGCAACCCACTCCAGTACTCTTGCCTGGAAAATCCCATGGACGGAGGAGCCTGTTGGGCTACAGTCCATGGGGTCACAAAGAGTCAGACACAACTGAACAACTTCGCTTCAGAGATGAATAGCTTCAAAGGGTGAATAAAATTTGGGGTCTATGTACATAACTTAGTAGGGGAAAAGAAAGAGGGAGAAAGGGCACTTATGGAGAGGCAAATGATTTTTTGGCAGGATAAATGGGCCCTGGAAAATGAATAGAAATATGATAGTTTGTAACATGTCTGTCTGGGTGTGGTTGTCACTTTCTCTCTCTAAGGAGAGATGACTAAGAGTTACTCTAGGAAGGGTGTTTATGACACTTGAGCTCTTTTGGGAAGCTCTGCTTTTAGACATACAAGCGATTGAAGAAACTCAAAAGCCTTCAGAACAAAATAATTCTTATGTCAAAGTGTCATATTTTGAGGTGACAAATCCTGATTCTCTTTACAATCAATCATTGAAAGAGATATTTTAAAATCATTCACTGTGATGGTGTGCTTGCCAATTTTGTAAGGTAGCTGTGTCTTCTTTTACAAAAAGATTTTATAAATCTTTATTTTTCCAACTACAATAGCAATACATAATTGTTATAAGAACTTCAAACAATACAGAAATATATAAAAGTTGAGACTGAATATCTCCAGTATCTTCACGCAATCATTTTAACCATTTGGTGTATAATTTTTCCGTAATGTTTTCAAGGTGTGTGTGTGTGTGTGTGTTTTCCTGGCAAGTGCTATTATTATTTTTCAATTGAAAGGCTACATGGGGAAGATGTTTTAAAAGGTCATGGCTAGTGCCATTATTTCATAGAGAAAGGTAATTTTATTTTTAAATTAATTTTTATTGAAATTTAGTTGCTGTACAACACTGTGTTAGTTTCCATTATACAGCAAAGTGGATCAGCTGTACATATATTAACACATATAGCCTCTCTTTCTTGCATTTTCTTCCCATTTAGGTCACCACATAGCAATGAATAGAGTCTCCGGAGCTGTACATGCCTGACCGTAACACTCTCGTCCCCACGCCATGGTTCTTCTGTATCAGCCCCTTTCCTGTCTCTTGGCCTCATAATTTCCACTCATGGCTTGCACTGCAGATGCGTTGTGAAGGGGCTGTTGACTTCTCTGATAGTCTCTCACGTTCTATGTCTGGTATAGGCCTTTTTGTTTCTTGGTATCTGGGACCCTTTGACATTTAGTGCTCTTCGGAAGTGACATACAATGGAAAATTCCTTTTCCTATTCTCAAAGGACAGGGCTTCCCATTCCATCTGTGGAGTCTCATGGTGACTTTAATTCTGAGTCACAGAACAATTTGTTCCAGAACACATAGTTTTGCTCAGTCATGTCTTTTTACTAAGTTTGGTGGTGGACAGCACTCTGTCCTAGAAGGGGAAGGTGAGCTTAAAATTGTGCTATTGGAAAGAACAGATGAGGGGTTTTCAAGTGAGAATAATATGTGACATAGCAACAATATGAGGCCAGAAAATTGCTGTATAAGAAAATGTACAAACTCTACAATAAAGATTAGGTACTAATGTATACCTACAAAGTGGTTTCAAATGCATTATCTAATTCAATTTTCCAAATGTAAGAGTGTATTGTGTGGAGAATTTGTTTTGTGTTAAATTGGCTAAGTTGGAGCTACGTTTCCAGAATTTCCATCCTTGTATGTGGCCCTGTATGGGTCACAATAGATTTACATTTTAATTTTATCTTATCTTTAATTGTGAGTATAAACACATAACATTAAATTAACCATCTTAAACTTTTTTTTTTTTTTTTTTTACTGCAAAAAGCTTTATTGTTTCCATTTGCTCCAAGGCTTGAGAGAGGTTTCCAGTGTGTTAAAAAGCTGCCCAGTGTCTTCAGAGAGGGGTTCAGGCACAAGCTCTGATGTTAGGGGGGCTCCTCAAAGGCCACTGGGCCCCAGGGGCTCCTGGTTGTGCTTGAGGGTGCTTGCAAAGAGATGTTCACCCAGTCCCGCCTGGGGAGCAGCCAGCCTGTGGAGGTTGGCCAGGTGGTTGCTCATCAGTTTCACCTCCTCGTCTAGGAAGTGGCTCTCCAGAAAGTCACAGAGGTAGGGGTCTGTGCAGGCAGAACATGGGCCATGCAGATTCAAAAGGCCTGGTTCGGGGTCTTCTCTGTGAGAAGGATGGCTTCCATAGTGTCCTGGGTTCTTACCCCACTTCTCTTGAGATAGCTTTTGCATGTCCAGAAAGAGGGCACAGTTGCTGCGCTGGTCTTGCATTTTCAAGAGAAGCTTCATGCCCTTGAACTTCTCCTTGGCCAATTTGCGCAAAAAAGTGGTCCACACCCTCCAGAGTCACATCGTCATTGTCGAAATAGAAGCCCAGAGAGAGGTAGGTATAGAAGGCCCTCAAATGAATGTTGACAACTGCCTCACCTCGTGGAATAATCCTGACGAATTTGGGAGCTCATGGTTGATCAGTAATAAGGAATTAGGTTCAAAAAATGGTGTTGTCTGGTCCCAGTGATCTTGGACAGCTGAGTGGATGATTCCAAAGGTTGAGGCTAGAAAAAAGTTGGAGGGTGGTGGGAGGCTGGAGAAGGGGGCATCCCTGAGTCTGTTCTGACCAAGCACTGTTGAAGCAAGATATGAAGCAAGAGACAGACCTCCGAGTGCACTGCCCATCTTAAACTTTTTAAAGTGTACAGTTCAGCAATGCTAAGTACAGATCTTCCCCCACTTATGGTGGGTTTAACATCCCCATAAACCCTATTGTAAGTTGAAAATGCATTTAATACACCTAACCTAATGAACATTCTATTATTAGCTTAGCCTAGTCTGCTTTAAAAGTGCTCAGACACTTATCTTAGACTATAGTTGGACAAAATCATCTAACACAAAGCCTATTTTATAATAATAATGTGTTGAATATCTCATGTACTTTATTGAAACTGTTATTGTACTGAAAGTGGAAAACAATGATCGTATGGATACAGTATGGTTGTAAGTGTATCTGTTGTTTATTCTCATGATCCAGTGGTTGCTGCTGCGGGGCATTGTGAGATAGGAATGTAGTGCATATTGCCAGTCCAGCGGAAAGATCAAAGTCCAAATTTGGAATATGGTTTCTGTTGGATGCATATCACTTTGGCACCATCGTAAAGTTGAGAAATCGTAAGTCAAACCATCATTAAGTTGGGGAACGTCTGTACATTCATCTTGTTGTACAACAGCTCTCTAGAACTTCCTCATCTTGTGAAACTGAAATTCCATTCCTTTTAAACACTAACCCTCCTCTCCTCCCCCAGTCCTTGGCAATTACTTTTCTACTTTTTATGTATATGACTTTGACTACTTTAGACATCTTATATGAGTGGACTCAAACAGTATTTGTTCTTCTGTGACCAGAGTGTATCATGTAGCTTAATGTCCTCAAGGTTCATCCATGTTGTAGTATGTGATAGAATCTCCTTTTTAAGGCTGCATAATGTTCCATTGTGTGTATATAAGACACGTTATCCACTCATATATCAAAGGACACTTGAGTTGCTTGTCTACCTCTTGGCTCTTGTGAGTAGCACTGCAACGAACACAAATGTGCAGACATTTCTTTGAGAACGTGCTTTTGATTTTTTTTGTTATATATCCAAAAGTAGGATTGCTAGATGATATGGTAGTTCTGTTTTTAATTTTTCTGAGGAATCTCTGTACTGCTTCTGTAGTAGTTTGTACCATTCTACGTTCCTAGCAGAGTTTGAGGATTCCAATTTCTCTTTATCATTACCAATATTTGTTGTTTTCTGTCCTCTTGATGGTGGCCATCCTAATTGGTTTGGGGTGATGTGCTTATTTTGGTTTTGATTTGCCAAAAGAGAATTTTTGTGTGTAATTTGGAAGGTAAAAGTATAGTAGCAGCCATAGTATTTTTATACTCTGGCAGCCAGCACAGGTAGAGTTACCAGTAAAATATAGGATGCCAAATGAATTTCAGATAAACAGAAATAATTTTTAGTGTAAATATGTCCCCTTGCTGCATGGAACATATTTATATTAAAAAGGGATTTGTATGTAATATTTGCCACATATTTATACCTAAAAAATTTGCTATTATTTGCTATTTATCTGAACTCAAATTCAGCTGGGCACTCTGTGTATTTTACTTACTAAATCTGGCAACACTAAATTCAGGGCACCCAGTACTGTGTGGGTCATGCACACTGCTGAGGTTACGTGGGTTTGTTTCTTGGTGTGGGAATAGGTCAAATTTGCAGAACCTCTAACAACTGCCATATCACTTCCTTCAGTTTTGCTGATAAGTGTGTACTTAGCTCACGTGTTGAAAATGTCTTTCAGCTTCTCAGCTTGTGGGTATGGCTAATATGACATATTTGGGAGAAACTCTATAAGTTCTTTCATATACGAGGTGTAAGATATCAAGTTTTTTGGGCAGAGAGCAGTTTAAATACCCTCACATTCTTCAGGGGCAGTTGTAATACCACATACTCATATGACAGTGTAACCTCCAATCCTACACTGTCTTATCTCTACTTTGTATGAGTCAGAATGGTGGGAAATCAGAGTATTTTGGTGGTCATTCTTTCATTGGTTTGGCAGTGGGAGCTTGTTGTTTGTTATTGTTCAGTCTCTAAGTCATGTTAGACTCTTTTTAGATCCCATGGACTGTAGCCCACCAGGCTCCTGCGTCCATGGGATTACCTAGGCAAGGATACTGGAGTGGGTTGCCATTTCCTTCTCCAGGGGATCTTTCCCACCCAGGGATCAAGCCCCCCGTCTCCGGCATTGGCAGGTAAGTTCTTTACCACTGAGCCATCTGGGAAGCCCCCGCTGCCCCCCAGCGAGGAGGCAGTGCTAGCAACAGCTTAACTCTGCATGGAAGGACAGTCTCTGACATATGTATCCATTAATGGGTGAATGGAGAAAGAACATGTATCATATATAGTCAGTGGAATATCAAAGCAACATTTTAAAAAGTGATAAAGGAGGTGGTTTATCCAGCAGGATATTCCTATCACTGGTGCTGGAGGCTTGGAGACAGTGAAAGACCAATGTTGGTTCCAGAAGGTCTTGGGGATTTCCCTCAGCCTCAATGGTTCCTATCTGTCCTTATTTCCCAATTTCACACTTATCTCCTCTTCTAAACTGCTGACCTTGCAGACTTTAGGCTACAGCAGCAGGCACAAAAGCAACAGACCCACTTGGATAGTCTAATCAGCTCCCACAACTGTATAAGATCAAATCTCTGGAATAAATCATCTATCTGTATATCTATATCTGCATCTCTATCTTTGTCTCCCTCTGGTAATTCTGCTTCTTTGAACAAAACCTGAATGATACAGGCTGCAATGTGTTTGTATACATTTTTATATGAAGACACTGATCTTAAGATGTTAAGTATCTTGTTCAAGGTTATATAAATAGTGAGTGGCAGAAAGAAACAATATCTGATCTGGGTCTCTCTATCTCTAAAAACCATGGTCAGGCTAATCTATTTTAGGGAATACAGCGGGGCAATGACACATATGTGGAATATTAATTGATTGATGAATGTCACATTCCAAACAAGCAAGGTAATTAATCTAATTCAGCACTAGTGATTAGGTCTCGTTAATACTATATTTAGTAAGTGAGCATCTAATTTCTTTTAAGAGACATAGATAAATTGGAGAAATTTTTAGAAGACCAACCAGAGAGGGCTTTAGAAGGAAGAAATGTTAATGAAATAATGCAAGCAATGAAGTATACAGCAAAGAATAGAAGTCCTGGTTGGAGCAAAAGGATCACAAGACAGTTCACAGAACTGGCAGAGAAAAGATTTAAATCCCACAGCACTAATAAAGGATTTTCAGAGGATCAGCCTCCTTACACAACATCTGCCATTCCAGAGAGCTACAAAAGGTGGCTACCTTGTGCAAATTACCGGTTGAATTACTCAAGTGCCTTAAATTATTTCAAACAAGTAAAATGGCCAGCCCCAAGACCTGGCCCCACCACTTCCTTATTTTATCAGTTCTAAGATGCATTCCTTCTTTATCATGGTTTTTTTTTTTTTTTTTTTTAAATAGACTAATTTTGAGAGCAATTTTAGGGTCACAGAAAAATTGAGGTACAGGAGGTTCCCATATGCCCTCTCCCCCTATAAGTGATAAGCCTACATTGTCACATGATAATCACCTGAATACCATAATCTACATTAGTGTTTATTCTTGGTGTCGTACATTTTCTAGAGCAGCTTCAGTGCCCTCAACTCCTCTGTATTTTATCTGCTCATTCTTCTTAGAAACCACCAAAACATGAAACCATGAAAACTTTTTACATGTTTTGACATCTTGGAAACTAGAATGTGTCTTATTTTAAATTGTACTCCACGTTTCTCAGTGGAATATGAAATAATGGTGCCTCTTGCAATTGGTGATGTCTTATGATATGTTTAGTTGTTTCATGATCTTGGCCAAATTAAACCATCTGTGCCTAAGTTTCCTTCTCTCTCTCATATAAGGCTGTTGTGAAGAGTAAATGAGAAAATCAGATGAAGTGTTTACAGCAGAGTAAATTGTCTATTGTCACAATGATGCTGTAAGACAGACCACACAAAAAATTGGTGGCCTAAAGGAATAACCTATTATTATTTCAGCGTAGTGGTTGTGGAGAGCCAGACTCCTCAGGGCTCACTCCTGCATCTGTGGTGATTCATGGGTGAGTTAGGAAATGCTGCTAATATCAGCTGGCCTATCTCACATTTTGAACCTTGACTAGGACAGCTCTCTGCTTCATGTGTTCATTCATCTTCTGGCCGGTAACCTGGGCTTGTTCTCCTGGTGGCAGTGGAGATCCAAGGGTAAGCACAGAAGTCGAGGCTCAGAGCTGGCAGGTCACTACGCCCCTTGCAGTCTGTGGGGTAAAGAATGTCTCACAGCAAACCCAGATTCCGAGGGGGAGGAGATAGACATCACCTGTGACCAGAGCTCCAAGGAGCTCCAACGTCACATCACAAAGAGCGTGGATATGGGGTGGGGTAGAGAAACTGGGGCTGTCTGGGGGAACAATCTATAACAGTCAGAGCCTGGCACATAGTGAGTGCTGAATAAATCATACCTGTCGTTACAATCGTCTTCATTAATGAAGGACATCAATAATTATAAATTGAGTTGAACTGATTTAGTCCAACTTGGTCAAAGGAGAGAGCACAAGCTTACCGTATGATGAGTGCTGGATGCAGCCCAGGCTGTTGATGTGCCCATCAGAGTCTCAGAAGCATGTTGTTGTTGTCTAGTTGCTTAGTGGAGTTGACTCTTTGTGATCCCATGGACTATAGCCTCCCAAACTCCTCTGTCCGTGGGATTCTCCAGGCAAGAATACTGGAGTGGGTTGCCATTTCCTTCTCCAGGGGATCTTCCTAACCTGGGAATTGAACCCGTGTCTCCTGCATTGCAGGTGAATTCTTTACCACTGAGCCACCTGGGAAGCCCCTCAGAAGCATGAGGTCTTGGAATATAAAAGATGGAAAGATTCAGTTCAACTACTCTCTCTTTACTTCATTGTGGGCAAAAACGAGCTCAAAGGAGATAATCCTCTTCGAGATGGCACAGCAGAAAAGCTTGGATGTCCAAGTCCCATACCAATGCTCTTTATCATAAAATGCTGCTTCTTTTCTAAGTATAATGGTGAGAAACAAAGAGTTCTACTTTGTTGTTTTTAAATCAACAACAAAGTAAAATGAGATAAATACAAAATGTAATAAAATAAGCTCTTAAACATACAATCACAAGTATACATTTGTTCTTTCTACCATTTGCAATGTAAGCTTTTAGTTTGTTAGAAATTATGTCCTTTTTAATGATGTCTAAATATCATATAAATATAAAAATAACTTTCAATTTTAATGACAGTTATTTCCTGTTTCAAATATATACAATAAGTAGATTTTTTATTGGACTTCAATAAAAGTGGGTAGCACATGAAATTCAGACACACTTTTAACAGAGGAGGCAAGGATAAATTTTTCTTAGTTTAGAGACAATGAAATGAACCATTTAGTATTTAAATACTTAGCAAATCTGATTTACCATTTCAAAGAACAAAGTCTATAAGTACACTTGAAATGATTGGTCATCAAAGACATTCTGAAAATATTTTTTGTTTAAAATAAACTGGTTTAAAATTCACAAACCCAAGGTAATGCTAAAATGCTCAGCAAAACGCATTTACTGCTTTGTCCCCTAATAAAAACCACACACACCATACTAGTATTTCTATGACTGTGTATATTTTATTTCCTTTACATATTCTCAAGTGTACACTTATCAGAGTTAATGGATAGAATATTGGATTTGAATTCAAGAGACTCTGATGTGAAGTTGGAAGTTATAAAGCCCTGGTAGTCACATAAATTAAAGAAGCAAGTATTTTAAAGATTTCTGCGAAGGAGTTGTGTGCACAGAGACAAACAGAAGTTCCTTGTCTTTCTATAAGATGTGTTTTGTTTTAGTTTTATTCTTAAATTTTTTAAATTGTGGTAAAATAAACATGATTAAAAAAGTATCATCTTAACTACTTTTAAGTGCACTGTTCAGTGATATTAAGTACTTTGTTGGGCTACCATCGCCATGATCCAACCATAGAACTCTTGTCAACTAGCAAAACTGGAATTCTGTACCCATTAAACAAGAATTCCCCTTTCCTGTTCTCATAGGTCCTAGCAACTGCCAGTTTGCTTTTTATCTCTATAAATCTGACTTTTCATATAGATGGAATCATACAGTATTTGTCCTTTTGTGACTGGTTTATTTCTTTTAGCGTAATGTCCTCAAGGTTCCTCCATGTGGCTTGTGTCAAAAATTCCTTCTTTTTAAGGCTGAATAATAGTCTATCGTGTATATTTACCATATTTTGTTTATCCATTTGTGGACACTTGGGTTGTTTCCATCTTTCGGCTATTGAGAATACTAAATATTTTTATTTGTGACATATTAAGAGTATTCAAACTGATGTTATTCTTAAGTTAATATACCCATTTTACAATTCATTTGTGATGAAACTTCCAATTCATTTTAGCAAATCTAGAGAGGCTTACAGACAGAAAACCATAGTCACAGAAAACTAACCAATCTAATCACATGGACCACAGCCTTATCTAACTCATTGAAACTATGAGCCATGCCATGTAGGGCCACCCAAGACAGACGGGTCATGGTGGAGAGTTCTGACAAAATGTGGTCCACTGGAGAAGGGAATGGCAAAACCACTTCAGTATTCTTGCCTTGAGAACCTCATGAACAGTATGAAAAGGCACAAAGATAGGACACTGAAAGATGAACTCCCCAGGTTGGTAGGTGAAAGGTTGAAGGCGGGAGGAGAAGGGGACGGCAGAGGATGAGATGGTTGGATGGCATCACCAACTCAATGGACGTGAGTTTGAGTAAATTCTGGGAGTTGGTGATGGACAGGGAGGCCTGGCGTGCTGCAGCCCTGGGATTGCAAGAGTCAGACACGACTGAGTGACTGAACTGACTGAACTGAGAGAGGCTTAGATATCTCTTGAAATGAACTCATTCCCCCGAGGAGGGGTCATTATAATTTATAGAGCACAAACTCCCACACATAAAAAATATACTTTTAAATGAAGAAATAACTATGTGTAAATGCTATCCTGAATGGGTCACACTCGATGAAGAAAACTTCCTGTAGTTCCTCACTGTTGTTGCCAGTAACAGCTCAAGGTGCTCACTCAAGATCTGCTGTGCCCTGACGGACGGTCTCTTTGGGTTTGCTGTTCCTTCCCACGTGCTTCTCTTATCTCTCAAGATCAAGAAACACTTCTGGAAGCTTTCACATGCTCCCCAGAGCTGAAGAAATCTCTGTGGGCTGACTTAGGTTTTCTCTGCCAAGAAATAGCCTGCCACCTTCTCGGATGCTGCTTTACCACACAGGTGCTGCCCCTGGGTGTGGAGGTGACATCTTTATAAGTATCATCGCCAAAGTGTGCTGCACTGGCTGAGGTCCTCTTACCCTCGTGAAAAGTGAAGGGGTCAGTTATTCAGTCAGGTCCCACTCTTTGTGACCTCATGGACTGTAGCCTGCCAGGTTCCTCTCTCCATGGGATTCTCCAGGTAAGAATACTGGAGTAGGTAGCCATTCCCCGTGGTTCTCACTAAACCCACCCGTGATTTCTGTCATGCCTCCTTTCTACTTTCCCAGCCGTGAAAGTGAAAGTCACTCAGTCGTGTCCGACTCTTTATGACCCCATGGACTATACAGTCCATGGAATTCTCCAGGCCAGAATACTGGCGTGGGTAGCCTTTGCCTTCTCCAGGGGATCTTCCCAACTCAGGGATTGAACCCAGGTCTCCTGCATCACAGGCAGATTCTTTACCAATTGAACTCTCAGGGAAGCCCCTTGTCTGCCCCAATTTCTAACAGACATATACCAACAGTTGAGAGTATTTTCTTCTCTCAGAAGGACACCCCACCTGCTTATCCAGATTGGATTCTGGTTCTTCCAATACCTGTCTTTCAATCTAGTGCTAGACATATAATCTGTGACTCAATCTTTATGAAGTGTGACTTTCTATACATAAAATCAAATTTCTGTGGGGTTTTTTTGAAGAGAGAGAAGAAAAAAATCCTGGGACTCATAAATTAAAAGAATATAATTTCAAGTGTATTATTTAAACTATGAGGTTCAGGAGCAAATTCTGAAATTCCAAAACCAGGATAGTTTTTTGTTCTCTGTATTCTTGTAATCCTCCCCCTCAGACAATGCATATGGTTGACTGCATAGGGGCAAGGTCAAAGGGAAAAAGAAAAATGGACCCAAGGTTTTCACTCAGAGCAGAAAGACCTATAGGTAGCTACAGAAGGGGAAGGGCAGAGACGATGAGAAATTGCGCAGCTGGGAATTTGAGCTGGGTGACTGGGACTGGAGGTCGGGGAAGGCTGACTAACGCAGCACTTGGATGCAGCACTTGTCTCTTCAGCGCGGTGAGGAAGGAAGTGGGAAGGGGAGCTGATGAATGTGTGTGTGGAGGGGGAAGGAGGCTGACTGATAGTCATGTGAGTCTATGTCCATGCACACTGGATAAATGAGCTGATTAATCCTCATAACTACACAAAGCAGTATGAAAGCTGATGTCTGATTTCAAATAAGGGGAATAAAAGGATTTTGAGTTAGAATCTTAAAACCCTAATTAAGGATTCTTACTTTGAAGCAGCTTAAGTATCCATTGACAAACGAATGGTTAAAGAAGATGTGGTACATATATACTATGGAATACTACTCAGTCATAAAAAATGAAACAATGCCATTTGCAGCAACATGGATGGACTTGGACCTACTGTATAGCACAGGAAACTATATTTGATATAACAACATAATGGAAAAGAATATAAAAATGAATATATATATTTACATGTATAAGTGAATTACTTTGCCGTACACCTGAAACTAACATAACACTGCAAATCAACTATATTTCAATAAAAAATTTAAAAAATAAAGATAAAAGAAGAAAAGAATTCCTGTTTTTTATTCACAGAAGACAGTTCCAACACAGGGTTGTTCAGGAATAAAATAAATAAAGAAGAAGGATGGATATTACTGATTCTTTAAAATGTGTTTATGGCTTCCTTATATTTATATCTCTATTTATTCAGAGGATAAACCAAGAGACAGGGAGGGCTGAAGGAAAAGACTTGCAACCTTTCTTTGGGCTAACTGGTGATCACCTGGTTTTACCTCATGATGCTGCTGCCCAACACAGGTTTCTATGGAGCTAGAGACCAAAACCTGTACTCTGGGTCCCAGTTCCTGCTCCTATAGTCAGGGTGGACTCCCATCTGCCTCCTTCTTCCAACTTCTTGGTTCTCTGTATCCCTGCCTTGATAAATGGTTTTAGGGATGAAATTATTTTCTGACAATTAGTTCAGTAACTAACGTATGCTTGATATTTTAAACTAACATTATTATTTAGCTATCTATAATTCACAGTAATGAAATAGAATAGTTATACACATAAGTCTATAAATTCTTACTAGTGTAATTATCTTTCTACTTAATAATTTTTACACAGACTGGTATTTGTTAAAAATATTTTCAAACTACCTTGGAAAAAGAATTCAAGTCAGATCGTTGTATTAAAATTGTGAGAGGATGAGAGGAGGAAGAACAATAATGAGTTTGAATCAAACCTCTCAGTTAAAAATCTAAGGTCCAGCTACTGAGTGGTAGATGCTTGGTCTGTCTGTCCACATTTGTGCCCAAAGACCATGTGTTCTCACAGTAGTCCTGTGAGTTCCTAAAATACTATATACTGGCCCAGTGGTCCTTGAGCTAATTGCTTAATCAGAATTTCTTAGCTGGTAAAACATAGATAAAATAGTACCTAACACATAGAGTTGCTGGGAGTGTAAATAAGAAAATCTACATCAATTGCTTAAATAGTAAATGTTTTCATAAAGAACAGGACATGAAGAGTATGGATCCTGTGACTAGATTGTTCATATTCAAGTTCTGGAAACACTACTTATCCTCTGGAAAGACAACTTCTTGTAAGAATTTACAATGATTAAATTAGCCAGTCTATGTAAAATACTTAGACAATGGCTGACCTGTAGTAAATATTTAGTAAATGTGAGCTACTACTATTCATACTATTAGCATTGTAATCTACCCCCCAGGATGTTTTTGGATTATTTTTAACACCTATAATCTCTATTACATCATCAACACAATATTCATAAGGTTCCATTACCAGAAAATCTTGCAACCTTCCCTGTGCAGTGAAAAGATACAATTAGAGAATAGAAAATAATTTGAAGAATTCTTGGTATGCCCATATGTTAATTTCTCATTATTTAGCTCATTACTTGCAATTAACAGCAATTTAATCACAAGTCTCTCAGTTTCAAGCTTGTCCTTTTGCATTTGGTAAATGTCTGTTATTTCTAATAGATATTTGTATTATTTCATTATTTTTTCCCTTTTTAATTTATTAATGTTCTTCACAAAACTGGTTCATTTCATAGAAGTCTCCTTAGAGTTTTATTAGTTGATGATTTCTTTGTTTTTGATAGTTGTTTTTTCATCCTTGGAGAAAGTTTCTACACTATTAATGGGAATCTAAATTGATCTTCTAACCTTTCTAGATGTCTAGGA
Organism: Cervus canadensis; assembly: GCF_019320065.1. NCBI lineage: Eukaryota > Metazoa > Chordata > Mammalia > Artiodactyla > Cervidae > Cervus > Cervus canadensis. The sequence goes on along the minus strand of NC_057404.1, from coordinate 22,738,495 downwards.
ACAAGCTTTTTGTAGAAAGATAGTGATTATAGAACCTTTCTCAATTTTGCTAGTCAGACACCTTGAAGAAATCAATTAGTAGGCAAATTATTAACTAATTGAGCATTTAGAGTGTTCTTACTTTTGAAAAATCAATTAGGCCTTTGCCCTTAGTTTTCCAGCATTACTTCATTATTAATTGTTTTAAACAGCAGTTCATCAGCAACAGACCCATATCAGCTGACAGTTGTTTTTTGTTTATATTCTGTGCTTAATTGATTAATACAATGAGCTGAAAACCTTTAACATCATTGATCATGTCACGGAATGCTGAGTAATTGGCTGGCAAAATGCGATTTTTTAAAATTAATGATTCGATGGTTCAAAGGTTCAATTCAACAGCAGATTGCAGTCAGCAAAAAGAGAAGATTTTCAGTATTTCTTCAACGTGGATGATCTGAATGATAGGCCCACCTCATTCTTGGAGCCAATACTATTTTTCTGTCTTCATTAGTGATAATTTCTTGTTCTATATAAAGCCTAGGAGGTTGCATTTATTATCTTAATGACACTATTTTATTATCGCAGGGTAAACAGAGCTTTCAATTCAAATTTTGTAGAAATTGCCATTGCTGTCAGAGGTACATAGAAAGAGATAAATTTGTAGAATGCAATTCCATGCTTTATAAGATCTTCAAACAAAGGCAGTAGTTGGAAGTGGGTCTCAATTCAGTAATCTACTCTTCTAGAAAGTCTTTCATGGAGCAAATATCTTCAAACTTCTGCATCCCTTATCTCTGCTCCCATGGCTATCTAGACAGACTCTTCCCTTGTTATCATCATATTGGGCTTATTTGCCTGGCTGCCACACCAAAGACTACAAACCCTCAGAGGTCATGGACTAACCTAAGTGTTTTTGTATGTTTAGTGTTACTGCTGTTTTGGGAATAGAATTGGCATAGAAATGGTTGATCAATTGAAAGGAATACACACACACATACACACATTTTTTCATACAGGTAGTGAAATATATTTTGGTTATGTATGTAAAATTCATTATCATCATTATAAAAATATATCTATCTTTCCCAGACATATAAAAACAAAGTCTTTTGATCTGCCTGCAATGCAGGAGACCCTGGCTCAATTCCTGGGTTGGGAAGATCTGCTGAAGAAGGTTACCCACTCCAATATTCTTGGCCTTCCCTGGTGGCTTAGCTGGTAAAGAATCTGCCTGCAACATGGGAGACCTGGATTCGATCCCTGGGTTGGGAAGATCCCCTGGAGAAGGGAAAGGCTACCCACTTTGGTATTCTGGCCTGGAGAATTCCATGGACTGTATAATGCATGGGGTTGCAAAGAGTCGGACACGGCTGAGTGACTTTCACTTTCACTTTTTGATTTCCAAATTGTCCCTGACTCAGTCAGGGTCTTAGGTCGACTCTAAAACCATTTTAATCACCACCCTCTTTGTGTTGTCAAACACTTTCTAAGCTAAAAATTTAAACCAGTGTTCTCCAAAGTGTATTTGGTATAAAAATGCCCCTAAGATATTTCTAATAAAAAATGGTCAAACAAATTTGGTGAAACACAGCAAATTCATCTCTTTTGCAGAGAAGGCAATGGCAACCCACTCCAGTACTCTTGCCTGGAAAATCCCATGGACGGAGGAGCCTGGTAGGCTGCAGTCCATGGGGCCGCTAACAGTCAGACATGACTGAGGGCCTTCACTTTCACTTTTCACTTTCATGCCTTGGAGAAGGAAATGGCAACCCACTCCATTGTTCTTGCCTGGAGAATCCCAGGGGCGGTGGAGCCTGGTGGGCTGCCGTCTATGGGGTTGCACAGAGTCAGACACAACTGAAGCGACTTAGCAGCAGCAGCAGCAGCATCTCTTTTGGGAATGTACAATGTGTGTTAGAATATTAAAGGTTCTGAGAAGTTCAATCACAACTTTATAGAGCCTAAGTTTTTTGACCCTAAAGCTTTTTTTTTTTTTGTGGAGCATTCATTCACGTATCTGGAAACTAATGGTGTATAGAACATGCTTTGAGAAGTGCCACTTTAAACAATAACGTGAGTCAGAGAATGTGATTGTGGTTGTGCTTCAAAGTGGAAAAAATGTGGTGAGGAAAGTCAGGATCTCAGCGACTGCTCACAGGCATTCTACACCACCAGCGTGGCAACTTTAATTATTTCACTTTCTACACATTTGTTGTTTTCTTTTCTACTAACAGTTTCTCATTGCAGAAAACTCAGAAAACAGATAAAATTAAAATAAGAAAAGTCTTTATGGCTGTTTTGTTTAAAATATTTCATGCTCAAATAAATTTGGAAAGCAGTATGGAGTTTCCTCAAAAAACTAAAAACAAAGCTGTGTGATCTAGCAATTCAACTTTAAGGTATTTATCAAAGAAAAAGATGAAAACACTAATTTGATAAGCTCTATGTACCCTTATGTTCATTGCAGCACTATTTACTAGAACCAAGTTATGGAAGGAACCTATACAAATCTCTCTCTCTCTCACACACACACACACAATGGAATATTACTCAGCCATAAAGAAGAATGGAATTTTGCCGTTTACCATAGCATGGATGAACCTGGTGAGTATTTTGCTAAGTGAAATAAGTCAGATAGAGAAAAATGAATACCATATGATTTCACTTGTATGTGGAAACCAAACAGAACAAAGGAGCAAACAAAACCGAAACAGACTCTTAGATGTGTCACCACATGGGGTGGAATGGGGGTGGAGAAAGAGGAAATAGGTGAAAGGGATTATGAAGTATCAACTTCTATATATAAAATAAATGAGTCAGGGATGGAACACACACTTAGGGAATACAGTTAGCAACACTCTTAACAGCTCTATACTGTGACTGGTGGTAACTAGACTTTCTGTAGTGGTCATTTCACAATGTATAAAAATATCAAGTCACTGTATTGTACACCTGAAGCTAATATAATATTTTATGTTAATCATGACTCAAAAAAAAATATACCTAAACATAATGGGGGAAACTGGTTTAAACAAAGTTAGACCTTTTCATGCCTTCTCAGAGCCTTACTATGACCCATAATACGAAAGGTGAACCTATTTACAAAACAGAGATAGAGTCACAGAGATAGAAAACAAATTTATGGTTACCAATAAGTTTGGGGGGGACTGCTAAATTGGGAGACTGTGATTGCCATATACACACTACTGTATACAATGTAGATAACAAATAAGAACCTACTGTATAGGACCTACACAGTTTTCTTTTCTATATGGCAAAAGAATTTAAAAAAGAGTGGATGTGTGTATACGTAAAACTGATCCATGTTGCTCTACACCCGAAACTAAAACAACCTTGGAAGTCAACTCTGTGCTCCTGTTCAGTTGCTTCAGCCGTGTCCAACTGTTTGAGACCTTAAGGACTGTAGTCCACCAGGCTCCTCTGTCTGTGGGATCCTCCAGGCAAGAATACGGGATTGGGTTGCCACTCCCTCCTCCAGGAGATCTTCCTGACCCAGTGTTTGAACCCATGTCTCCTGCTTTGCTGGCAGATTCTTTACCACTGAGCCTCTCGGGAAGCCCAAATCAACTATACTGCAATAAAAATTAATTTTAATAAAGTTAGCTCTCCATTGGAGTTGTAGTATACAGCTCTTTAGGAAGAATTACTTCCTAAAGAGCTAAATTGGACCACTAATTTTTCATCATTTGGGGGCTAGTGTTGGTTGGGATTTACTGCCGATAGTGAGGAGACACATGGAAAGCCCTCATTGCTTGCTGCCCAGTATCCCTCACTGACTGGAAGAGTGCTAGCCCAGCGTGGTCCAGGTCTCCGAGAGTTACCCACTTCCTCTTGGAATCCATCTCTCAACTTCCCATAACTTATTAGCTGTCTTTAGCCAAGGGCTCAGGGCACAAGGACCTAGGGAGATTAGAGCTAAAAATAACAAAAATACAATTAATATACATTTGGGAAACAATTGCTCAGGCAAACCAGCACACAGAGATAATGGATTCTGTCTGAAACTTCATTTTCTAAACTAAGGAACAATAATATGCATATTAACCCAGGTGAATGTCTAAACAGATTCTTGGCAGCCTATGATTAGATAAAGGAGCTCATGTATCCTGAATGCAATTTATGTAGTCAAAATTAAGCACTATCACAAAGGGAGGCATTTAAGTTCAACCTGAACAAATTGTTGCTTTCGTGACATGTTTTCTCCATCCTTTTACTTTTAATCTAAATATATTTTAAATTACATGTGTCTTTATATTTGGGCTTCCACAGTGGTGCTAGTGGTAAAGAACCTGCCTGCCAATGCAGGAGACGTAAGGGACACAGGTTGGATCCCTGGATCAGGAAGATTCCCCTGGAGGAGGGCATGGCCACCCACTCCAGTATTCTTCCTGGCGAATCCCATGGACAGAAGAGCCTGGCAGGCTACAATCCACAGGGTGGCATAGAGCCAGACAAAACTGAAATGACTTAGCATGCATCCACACATCTTTACATTTAAGGTGGTCTTCTTGTAGAAAACAGAGTTGGGAAGTGTTTGTTACTTAGTTAAATTGTTACTTAGAATTTTTCCTACTCACTTTCTTAATTCCAACTGACTTTGAAGTTTAGACATAATTTCATTTTCTTTCCAAAATGTTTATTAAATCTGAGTTTTAACTAAATTGTTCATGGGCTTCTCTAGTTGTAGAGCACTGGCCCTAGTGTCAGAGCTCAGTAGTTGTAGGGTGCCCTGTTACATGTGGGGTCTTAGTTCCCTGACCAGGGATGGAACCCCCATCCCCTGCACTGGAAGGAGGATTCTTAACCACTGGACTACCAGGGAAGTCCCTTAATTGTTGATTGTTCAGGAGGCTTAGGGCAATCAATGCTTTTAATTTCTTCGAAACAAAATTGAGGAATCTGCAAAGAAAATTAAATCACATTACCTTATGTTCTCATGAATTCACAGTTTAGGAAAAATGCTACTGCTATTTGTAGATGTAGTAGTTTCTAGTAACATAAAACTACAAAGATCTTCCTTAAACAAAAACAGTTGTGCATATGATGAAAAATTATGTTTAAAGGAGAGGAACTTGGTTTCAAAACATGTTTAGTGAATAAATAAAAATCTGAACACATTATTTTGGAATGGAAAGAAAAGAGTGCTTCTTATGATTATAAATTTAAAAGCAAATGAATAGTAAAATTAAAAGGAATTATGGAAAAATGACAATAAATATTTTATTAAGGTAATGTATATTGTTAGCATTTTGCAGATGGGAGCAAGGTATAAGTTTTCAAGAGAAGGACATCTCTTGTGAGAGATGGTCAAAAAGTTATTTTTTAAAACCTGATTTTTAAATGGAATTATCATTTGCTAAGCACTCACTAAGTAACAAGCATTAGCTAAATATTTCATGTGAATTTTTTCACTGAGAACTGTCATCAATATGGAAAAAAGTATTTTCTTCATTTTATTTTTAACCTGAAACATGAGTTAAAGAAGGCACAGCACAGTAGAGAGAATTAGGATTTAACACAGTTAGTGACTGGGTCTCATCCATTTTGCAACAAAATGATCACAGTATTACCATATCACACTGTATTCTTCCTTTTGCATCAAAGAGTGAATCAGAATGCTATGTTTGATTCTTTTCAAGGAAGAATTTTCCTTGCCACTGACATAGTTCAAGACTTTTAATTCTTCATTTCTTAAAAAAGACATACTTTATCACTTAGAATTCCCTTCTTTATGTCATCAATAAAGAACAGGATAGATTAAAGCTTTTTTATCATGTGAAATTATAATAATTCAAATCATAATCAATCTCTCCATTCTATACTTAATGTAGCCTGGATAAATGAAGTTGAAAAGTATTTTGTGTATAAAATTGCTGTGAAGAATGCTGCCTTCTGGGAACACAAGTCCATACCTGGAGGGTGATATGGTCCAGGTGTAGTAGCTTCCATGATGGTAGTGGGCAGATGGGAAAGAGTCTGTATATTTTATTTTCTTCTTCTAATTCGTAAGTAAGGAAAAAAAAATTTAAAAAAGAAACTAACTCAAATACAAAAAGTAGCATTTCTTTTATGCAGTTGTGTTTAATATATTATCTCTCAATATCATTGTAATTTGAGGGGAAACCTTTCCCCCATAGAACCAGAAAAGTGTGTGTATACACACACACACACAGACATGAAAGTAAGTACACAAGAGAGCTAGAATATAATTATAGATGACCTTCACTTAAAACTCACATTTTATATTCACGTTGATGCAGGTGAGGTATAAAAACACAAAAAAGCCATTCAATTCAGAATTATGGTTTCCTCAGAAATTGCAGTATAATTCTAACTCACATTTATTCACATGTGGATAAAACATATGACCATTTCCAAAACCTCTGGGTACCATAACATATTTAAAAATACCAGCACAATTACCAGGCTGAAAAAAGACTACTAACCAGGCATTTTCCCCATAGAAAACTGTTTCGCACACCTACTCGGAATTATATATGTAGCCAAGGATTTAATATTGTAAATATGTAAAGGAATGAGTTATCCTTTCTTTGGGAGTCGTAACTTTGGGTTTTAGACTCCTATTTATTTATTATTTCCAACGTGGCATCTCATTTATGTAATGTTGGGGTGGGTACTGAACGTAAGTTTTGACCATAAACTGGCTCGCCTTCACCTCCTTGAAACCCACACAGAAGTGTGTACCTGTTTTAATGTGTGTTGTGTTTTCTGCATGCAAATGAAGCATTACTGAACAATTCCAACTTTGTTTTTAAAAAATCACCACAGTTCAATGTTTCTCTCATTCTCTGAGTCTGGAGAACATAAACAATCATTCTAATTCTCAGGTAGACACCGAGTTACATATTCTATCAAGACTAAGGAAATTCTATTTTTTAAAATTTGCATATTCCTTTTATATGAAGAACCTGAGCTATGAATTAACTCAAAATGGTATTTATAGTTTTGACTAAAATTAACTGTAGCACTTAAATCTTAATATTTTAAGGAAAAAGCTTTAGAGGCCATTTGAAAAAAGGGTTATATTGAAGAAGAGAAAAGCAGAGAGAAAGAAAAATAATTAATAGGATATTTGAGAGTTGAATAACTAAATGAAAATATACAGATCTGCCAGAACCCAATGCGGTCAGAATAATATTAATCAAATCTTACCGACTCTTAATTGGAATAATGAGAAAACATTCTTAGCCTGCTTGATCATGTTGGCATTTTAATTAAACTTTCTTGGATCCTAGAGAAAACAATAGTTTTTTTGTTGGAACTCTTTTAAACTGTTATCAAAAATACTTTTGAAGGCATTAACCAAGTAGTATAACTGGGGTCTTTATGTATAAAAACAAGGCAGAATGTGATGCCATTGATTCTTAACTTTTATTTTTTTTTAAGCTGTCTATAAATCTGTAGGGCTTCCCTGTGGCTCAGACAGTAAAGAATCTGCCTGTAATGCAGGAGATTTGGGTTTGATCCCTGGGTCAGAAAGATCCCCTGGAGAAGAAAACAGCAACCTACTCCAGTATTCTTGCCTGGAGAATTCCACAGACAGAGGAACCTGGTGGGCTACAGTCCATGGGGTCACAGAGTCGGACAAGACTGAATGACTAATACTTTCACTTTCCTCATAAATCTATAACTACAAGAAATCCAAACAATGAAATGTAGCCTTAATTAGAACAAACTTCTCCCATTTTCAGAGATAATGTTACGGTTATTCTTCTGTAGCTTGTACCTAATAGAACAGTCCTGGTCTAGTGGAATAAAGATTTTCAGTAAATAAATAGTTGACAATTTAATATACTTAGATAGCACACTTTGTGCCAAAGGTATCATTCTGAGTGCTTTGGAAATATTATCTCATTTAATCTTCATATCTACTTTATAATACAGGTACCATTTTTATTTCCATTTTAATGATGAGGACATGGAGATACAGAAAGGGAAAACATTTTGTCCTGAATTATACAGGTAAATAGCTGCAGAGCTAGGATTTAAATCAGGTAATCTGATTTCAGAGTCTGTGTGCTCACCCCCTACACCAAATCCCCAACACTTTTCTAGATGCCTTTTGTAGCCTTAGTCCCATGATTCAGTGTTACATGCATCTCATCTTATTTCATCCTCAGTGTAATTCTGCAAAGTATTATTAGCCTCATTTTACAGATGAGGAAAATGAGGCCCAAGGGTATTGAATAACTTGTTCGAGTTTAAATTGCTAAGAGGAAGGGTATAAACTCATTTCTATCTGAATCTGAAGTCTATGCTCCTCTGCAAAACTTTCTGATATACCGAAGAGGTATTTAGAGATTGAGGAATTTAATTCACCACCTTAACTTGAAGTTTTTTAATAAAATTGAGCACCAAACCTTTACTGAATTTTTATGAAGAACATATCTGAATTTTATGGGGTCAGAACCTTATATAATTTTGGATATCTTTTTCTTAAAATATAATTTTATTTATTTTTGGCTGTGCTGGGTCTTTATCACTGTGTGAGCTTTTCTCTAGCTGTCGCGAGTAGGGGCTACTCTCCAGTTGCAGTGTGAAGCCTTCTCATTGTAGTGGCTTCTCTTGTTGTGGATCACGAGCTCTAGGAAGCAAAGGCTTCAGTAGTTGTGACTTGTGGACTCAATAGTTGGAGCTCCTGGGCTCTAGAGCACAGGCTCAATAGTTGTAGTGCATGGGTTTTGTGGCTCCACATCATATGAGATCTTCCTGGACCAGGGATTGAACCCCTGTCTCCTGCATTGGCAGGCAAATTCTTTATCACTGAGCTATCCAGGATGCCCCGGGAGATCTTCTCAAGGATAAAGAATACAAAGAATACAAATTCATACATGTAAAATTAGGTATGTAAATAACTACTCATCATGAGTGAGAAAAAAACCATCACAAATGATAATAACATCATTCTTTCATGCAGTCTCTTACTCTGACCTTTGTATTGATGTGCTGGGTGAGTGTGCACAGGGAGTGAAAAGAGAATTTGTTCACTGGAAAGCTAGTAAGAGACTGATTGTAGATGGAGATGATTGCAAATCATGCAATTATATCCCACCAAATACAAACTAGAAGGAGCCCAAGTCAGATTTTCCCTAGCTAGATTTTTTTTTCTTTCTTTTTTTTTTTTAATTTTTATTTATTTATTTATTTGTCATACATTGATATGAATCTTTTTTTTTCTTTCTTAAAGCCCATAGTCATTTCAACATCACCCTGTGTTAACAAGAGTATGTGCAATGGGAGAAGTCAAATTGGAGGGGTGGGGCCTCCCTTTTGCAAATTTCAGAAAAGCACAGAACCATGAGAACATGTTGCTAGGGCTCCTTCCAGGGTTTCGTAGTGGATGTGTGCAAGTGAGGGCTTCTGAAGCAAGTTTCCTTAGCTTCACAGTAAATCCAACATCTTCTGGCACCCACTCAGTCATGCCTCTCAAGAGATGTTGAACTTGCCAGCTTAAAGTGTTACTATTAAGCCAGCAGCATAAATGTGTGGGCACAGTGGGGTAGGAATGTAGCTAACAAGAGAGAGAAAACTGTTCCTCATTCTTGGTCAGGTTATACAGTTGTAGAAATTCGGAGAAAATTCACAATGAGTTACACTTAAAATTGAGAAAATAAGTCTTTGTATTGTGCTTTTCCACCAGTTCATAAAGAACATTGGTAGGTAGAAAGCCTGCTCAAGAATTTGATCTACATTAAGATAGAAGATAACAATATTCCAAGCTTTTCTGAAAGCCTTCTAGAATTAAGAATGGTAAGTAAGGATAAAGCAGAAGTGACTGTAAAGGTCCCGATTTCTTATGAACAGGAAAAACCCCATGGAACTTTTCAGCAAAATCACTAATTACATTGTTGTAATCAAAGTTATACATAATTTATGTTCTCTTTAGACGGTGATGGTGATGGTTTAGACGGTGATGGTCTAAAGTAACTTTCTCTTACTAAACTAAATATTTAAGCCTTAAAAACTTTAATCATATAATGAACCAGCTACTTCTTTTGTTGGCTTCTGTGTGTACATGAAAAAATATTTTTCTGTTAATCTATCTTTTGTCTAATTTGCAGGCCTCATAGACAAAACATAAGATGGTAGAGGAAGAGTTTTTTCTCCTAGATATGTGTTTACTTTGTCAGTGCTGAGCACCAATTACTGAGTGGTAGACATACTCATCATCCTAAATGGAGTAAAATCTGGATTTTGATAATTTTTTCTTAGAGTTAATTTTTTTATATAAACTCATTCAATAATGCACAACTTGGTATAATAAAATGTAAGATTTAGGTATTAAGTTAGATGACTTTTGACAAATGTGTACTTTTATTTAACCACTATCTCACTCAAGATATTAAAAATTTCATCATCACAGGACACATTTTCTGTCTCTTTGTTTAGTTGATCCTTAGAAAACCAGAGGTAATCACCATTTCAATTTCTGTTTCTGTTGATTCATTTTATGTTTTAGTGCTTCATGTAAATGGTGTGTACTATTTCATGTCTTTTTTGTTGTTGTTGTTAGATGTAATAATGTTTTTGAGATTAAATCATTTTACTTTGTATAGTTTGTAGTTGTTTATATTGCTGAAAAACAATATATTAAAATATATTGATTGTAGTTATTTAACCTTTCTCTTCTTGCTGAATATTTGGTTGTTTCCAGTTTGGGGCTATTATGAATAAAGGTGCTGTAAGCATTCCCATGCAATTCATTGTATGGACATGTGTTTCCATTTTTCTATGGTAAATACCTAGGAGTGGAATTATTTGGTCATAGGGTTGGACCCATAGGTTTAACTTTATAAGAAACTTCCAAACAGTGTCCCAAAGTGATATTTTATATGAGAATCCAGTTGCTCCTCATCTTTGCCAACACTTGGAATTTCTATCTGCTTTATTTTGGCCATTCTTCTGGGTGTAAATTAGTATTATATTTTGGTTTTAATGTTCATTTCCTTGATGATAAATGACATTGAGCTCCTTATCATGTGCTAATTGGCACTATTTTCTTTTATGATGTGTTTTTTTCAGGTCTTTTTCCCACTTAAAAACAATTGAGCTAGTTATCTTTTATTCAATACTAATCTATAGAAATTCTTAAAATATTCTTGTATATAAGGCTTTGTCTGATATAAGTATTGTGCATATTTTCTCCCAGTCTCTGACTCGTCTTTTTGTTTTCATAACGACATCTTTTAATAAAGAGAACTTTTACATTCTGCTGACCTATGTGTTCTTTCAGACACTGTTGTGAGGATGAGTTTATGCTATAAGGGGCTCTTGAAAGTGGAGGGCCAGGTTAGCGATCTCTTTTGCCCACATCTAAGCCTGTCCTGGCTCCTTTATTTATTGACAGTTCTCAGAGGAGACTCATCATGCTGTTGGAGCATCTCTAAACTCTGTTCTTGCTGATAACATGCTTTTCATACTAATAAAAGGCTGTGTGTGTGTGTGTGTGTGTGTGTGTGTGTGTGTGTGTTAGTCACTCAATTGTGTCTGACTCTGTAGCCCTATGGACTGTAGCCTGCCAGGCTCCTCTGTCCATGGAATTCTCCAGACAAGAATACTGGAATGGGTAGCCATTCCTTCCTCCAGAGGATCTTCCCAACCCAGAGATTGAACCTGGGGCTCCTGCACTGCAGGCAGATTCTTTACCGTCTGAGTTACTAGGAAAGCCCAATAAAAAGCCACATATTAATGTTATTTGATTGGCCAGCATGAGACTGGGGAAGAAGGAAGAGTATTTCTTACTGTGATGGCTCCTTCTGGATATCCTGTGTATGGGGGCGGGGGAAGCAGTGGGCAGCCAAGGTATTTGAGCTCTTGTACCTGGAGTATCCTTTCTTTACAAAGACCTGCAGTATGTTTGGGGGCCCCATATCTGAATCCTTTTAGTAAACAATTTCTTAGTTTCCTCTGGAGCTGTTCTTCCAGAAGTCTCAGGCATGAGCAATTTGAGGGTGATCGGCTATCATTATTATCATTAATCTGGAGGCTAAGACCATTGGCAAAGAAGATAATGGTGACCTCCTTCAAAAGATCCCATGCATGTACTGCTACACTCAGCGCCCCCAGCCCTGCAGCAGGCCACCACCAACCCACGCCTCCGCTGGAGACTCCAGGACACTCACAGGTCTGGGTCAGTCTCTTGTGGGGTCACTGCTCCTTTCTCCTGGGTCCTGGTTCTGTTTGTGCCCTCCAAGAGTTTATTTCCCAGTGCTGGCAGCTCTATGGTGGGGTTAATGGCGACCTCCTCCAAGAGGGCTTATGCCATACCCAAGTCTGCTCACCCAGAGCCCCCGTCCCTTTGGCAGGCAACTGATGACCCATACCTCCACAGGAGACGCTCAAACACAGTTCTGTCTCAGTCTCTGTGGGGTCCATTCAGGTATGACCTAAATCAAATCCCTTACGATTATATAGTGGAAGTGAGAAATAGATTTAAGGGACTAGATCTGATAGAATGCCTGACGAACTATGGTTGGAGGTTTGTGACATTGTACAGGAGACAGGGACCAAGACCATCCCCAAGAAAAAGAAATGCAAAAAAGTGAAATGGCTGTCTAGAGGCCTTACAAATAGTCGTGAAAAGAAGATAAGCAAAAAGCAAAGGAGAAAAGGAAAGATATTCCCATTTGAATGCAGAGTTCCAAAGAATAGCAAGGAGACATAAGAAAGCCTTCCCCAGTGATCAGTGCAAAGAAATACAGGAAAACAATAGAAAGAAATAGAGGAAAACAATGGGAAAACTAGAGATCTCTTCAAGAAAATTAGAGATACCAAGGGAACATTTCATACAAAGATGGGCTCAATAAAGGACAGACATGGTATGGACCTAAGAGAAGCTGAAGATATTAAGAAGAGGTGGCAAGAATACACAGAAGAACTGTACAAAAAAGATCTTCATGACCCAGATAATCACGATGCTATGATCACTCTCCTAGAGCCAGACATCCTGGAATGTGAAGTCATGTGGGCCTTAGGAAGCATCACTGCGAACAAAGCTAGTGGAGGTGATGGAATTCCAGTTGAGCTGTTTCAAATCCTAAAAGATGATGCTGTGAAAGTGCTGTGCTCAATATGCCAGCAAATTTGGAAAACTCACCAATAGCCACAGGACTGGAAAAGATCAATTTTCATTCCAATCCCTAAGAAAAGCAATGCCAAAGAGTGCTCAAACTACCACACAATTGCACTCATCTCACATGCTAGTAAAGTATTGCTCAAAATTCTCCAAGTCAGGCTTCAACAATATGTGAATTGTGAACTTCCAGATGTTCAAGATAGTTTTAGAAAAGGCAGAGGAACCAGAGATCAAAATGCCAACATCCGTTGGATCATTGAAAAAGCAAGAGAGTTCCAGAAAAACATCTATTTCTGCTTTATTGACTATGCCAAAGCCTTTGACTGTGTGGATCACAATAAGCTGTGGAAAATTCTGAAAGAGACGGGAATACCAGACCACCTGACCCGCCTCTTGAGAAATCTGTATGCAGGTCAGGAGCAACAGTTAGAACTGGACATGGAACAACAGACTAGTTCCAAATAGGAAAAGGAGTACGTCAAGGCTGTATATTGTCACCATGCTTATTTCACTTATATGCAGAATACATCATGAGAAAGGCTGGGCTGGAGGAAGCACAAGCTGGAATCAAGATTGCCGGGAGAAATGTCAATAACCTCAGATGTGCAGATGACACAACCCTTATGGCAGAAAGTGAAGAAGAACTAAAGAACCGCTTGATGAAAGTGAAGGAGGACAGTGAAAAATTTGGCTTAAAGTTCAACATTCAGAAAACTAACATCATGGCATCTGGACCCATCACTTCATGGCAAATAGATGGGGAAACAGTGGCAACAGTGGCTGACTTTATTTTTGGGGGCTCCAAAATCACTGCAGATGGTGACTGCAGCCATGAAATTAAAAGATGCTTACTCCTTGGAAGGAAAGTTATGACCAACCTAGATAGCATATTAAAAAGCAGAGACATTACTTTGTCAACAAAGGTCCATCTAGTCAAGGTTATGGTTTTTCCAATAGTTATGTATGGATGTGAGAGTTGGACTATAAAGAAAGCTGAGTGCCGAAGAATTGATGCTTTTGAACTGTGGTGTTGGAGAAGACTTGAGAGTCCCTTGGACTGTAAGGATCCAACCAGTCCATCCTAAAGGAGATCAGTCCTGGGTTTTCATTGGAAGGCCTGATGTTGAAGCTGAAGCTCCAATACTTTGGTCACCTGATGCGAAGAGCTGACTCATTGGGAAAGCCCCTGGTGCTGGGAAAGATTGAGCGCAGGAGGAGAAGGGGATGACAGAGGATGAGATGCTTGGATGGCATCACTGACTCAATGGACATGAGTTTGGGTAAATCCCAAACGACAGGGAGGCCTGGCATGCTGCAGTCCATGGGGTTGCAAAGAGTTAGACACAACTGAGTGACTGAACTGAACTGAAGACCCTTGGAGGCATGAAATCTCTCGATTAGATGAGGGCAGGGCTGGAAAATGGAAGGATGAGTTGGCAAGGTAGGACTCTTTTGAATAACTTTCTATCCCAGAACACTGTCAGTGTGTGTGTGTGTGTGTGTGTGTGTGTGTGTGTTTTGGTGGGAGTTGAAGAGAGCAGCTGCACATGCCTCCCCTACCCTCCTTCTGACTTGGGTGCTGAGAAGTCCAGTGTATTAGACTGGGGCCTTGGAAACCTTGCTGAAATGCCTCCCTATTTTGCTAGGATACTGTGGTCTCTCCTGGGTGGACAAGAAGCAGTCTCCTTGCTTTTTGCTTCTCTTTACTGCATCTTAGCCCTGATCACAGACAGGGGTATACCTTCTTTGTATTCCCAACTTACAGTCATCAGAGCAGGAAAGGCAGTGTGGGCAGTGTGCAACACAAAGCAATATTACAAAACTTCGACAGGAGAAAAAAGGGGGAAAAATGTCTTGTATCACAAACCATAACAGGCAAAAGGAAAACTCACTGGGCAAAGCTAACGGCATGTCGTTGCTCATCTAAGCATCTCAGATATTTGGGAGAAATGAACACATGCATGCAAGCTCCAACGTGCATGAAAGGAGATTCCATTCCTCATTAGTGATGTTTTCTAGCTTTAATCTCTCATTTCACTTCAGATTCCTTTATTCTCATAGCTCCACTTTCCAGCAACCAACTAATATTTTTTTCCAATAAACGTTCCTTTTTAAGAGTAATTTGGTTTTGATGTTTAAGCTCAGCAGTCTTCTAACTTCTAAGAGAAAAGAAGCTGTGTAAGAGTAAGGAGCTGGGGAGAAAAATATGGCGTTTCCTGCCTGGATCCTGAAATGTCAGCACCAGCTAGTTGGATTTAAACTCTTCTAATTTTTTTTCTTTTATTTACGACAGTCCCTCACAAAGTTAGTCTGAATTTTAATGTACGCCCATATAGGGTAAAACAGAAAGGACATAATTTGGAATCCACGTTCATACGTGGTTTTGCCTAGAGAGTGAAGAATGTTTAGCTATGCTCACTGTTCTCCAGGAAAATTTAAATAGAAATATAAAAAGAGATGTGAGAGGACACAGAATAAATCTGTGTGTTGTGCTGATTAAAATTAGTGCATGTTGCAGGGCTATAATACATCTAGCATTTAAAATAACTTATGGTTTTGTTAATTTTTGGAGACAGAGCTTGGTCTCACCATACTTCAGCCTCGAATTCAGAAAAGAGTTGTGAAAATCATTCCCAAATGAATTGTGAGATTTTCTGTTCTTTTCTATTTAAAGGAGGATGCCACTGCTTTGTTTGATTTTCTCTGCAAAGCAGGCATTGTTAGCCACAGGACTAGCCTGTTTATTGAAGATGTTGGGTAAGATGAATAACTTTGTTCTGCTCTCATTATGAGAATTTTAGTGGGTTACATCATTAGAGATAATGGTAACTCTGCTTAATCCACTGTAGTACAGATTACAGACCAGGACTGCATTCATTATTTTGTTTAATGATATGCTGTAGGAGTTATATCACAACTACTTTGTAAAACCCTCTGCTCTTATCTGCTTTTTGTTAAAATGCTTCTAGAATTAATTTTGCAGTTTATATACAGTCTTGACTTAGAAAACTGTGGAGTTAGACACGTTTTCCAGGCTATGAGACAATCAGGATGTGTCCCAATGATCTTGATATAGATCTATTTAGATTTTCCAGGACACTTTATCATTTGCATCTCATCAGAGACTTCTGATATCTACTTTCAATTATTCTCAATGGACTCAAGAATAAAATCCTCCAATATTGGAGTACATAAGGTGAGTCCCCTCTATCATTTGGCCTCTGTGAGGTTCTTCACACATTTTAAAAATAAGATGCAAGTGTTTGTATATTTCAGAGCTAAGAAGGAAAAAAATTAGACCTTCTTATCTTCTCTTTCATTCCTTTGACTTTCTATTCTGTGGGCCCAAATTAAATTCTGTTTTTGTATCTTTAATGATACAAGCATTCAGGGCACAATGAAAAATAAAGGCCTTATTACTTCATAATATGTTTGGAATTCTGCATAATTACGTTTAGTTGATTAGTTGGTTACAGTAATTGCAGGACCATAGAGTGACTGAAATTAGAAATGAAAAAGACCCATTGGGTGTCATTATCCTTCTTCCTGTCAAGACAAGATTGTTTTCTGACATGCAGTATGTGTGTGTGTCTATGTGTGTGTGTGTATGTGTGCATGTGCATGCTTGAGAATTCTCTTGGCTACACAAATACACTATGTGATACACTTGTTTAGCAAAAATTTTTACAGGAACTGAGCACCAGACCAAATAAAATAGAATTGATAAAGTGCTGAGTTAAAGAATAGAAAATGACCATAATAGTTGTAGTAGTAGCAGGAAGGGGAGTAGTAAATATTTATATAACAACTATATACCATTGCTAATATAAATATCAATTATTCCAGTCAGATATTATCATTCCATTTTATACATAAAAAATGGCATACATAAGAATACATGATTTAAATCAGCACAGGGAATTCCTCGATGGCTGGGACTTAGCTCTCACTTTTGGGGCCTCAAGTTCCATCCCTGATTGGGGAACTAAAATCCTATAAGTTGTGAGGTGCAGCCAAAAAATTAAATAAAATAAACCAGGACAGATGATTTGCAAAAGATCCTAGAGCTGTTAGTAGCACAACCCATATTCAAACTCTGGTCAGCCAGCCTCCAAGCTCTGTGCTTCCCCCACCCCGCAATGGAAGTGAGGGGAAAGGAATGACTTTGGCACCAATAGCTCCTGGGTAGGTCCACTACCTAAGTCAGGACAGAGAGTGAGAAAGGAATCAGGTTGGATGACGTCACCAAGATGGCAGAGAAGGAGACCCCAGCCCCTGTCTCCGCACAAAGAACAACAATTAGGCAGCTACCCATGAATGAAAGTATCTCTGGGAGAAGTCTGGAGTCCACTTAAGAAACTTCAGTGTCACAATGGAGCAAAACACCCGGGAATAGCCACGCACATGGAGAAGGAAACGCCAACCCACTCCAGTATTCTCGCCTGGGGATTCCCATGGACAGAGGAGCCTGGTGGGGTACAGTCCATGGGGTTGCAAAGAGCTGGACATGACTGAGCGACCAAGCAACTACAACAACGGCCACACAAAAAAGGTAGAGAGAAAAGGTCCTCTTTGCCCGCACCATCCCATACCCAGACCGGCACGGTCCAG
Organism: Cervus canadensis; assembly: GCF_019320065.1. Lineage (NCBI taxonomy): Eukaryota > Metazoa > Chordata > Mammalia > Artiodactyla > Cervidae > Cervus > Cervus canadensis. Next base: position 22,720,785 of record NC_057404.1, on the reverse strand, counting down.
TGCCAAGAGGAAACTCCCTACACAGACAGGCGTCCCCTCACCAGGGTGAGCATTCAGCCTCCCCAGTTATTTGGGCACTGCCTTGGACCTGCTTTGGTTTTACCATCCTCAAAGACCGGCAGACCGAGACATCTAGAGATGGATAGGAACCAGGACGAAGGTCACCGTTCACCAGTGGGTGTGAGTGACTGCAGCTCGCGGGGGCCCGCTCTGCAGGGCACCCGGCAGCCTTCACCACGGAGCACTTCAGCAGCCCCTGTGGATGCTGAGGGCCCCTTGCAGATTTCACCCCTGAGGGCTCCATGGGTTTTTGCACTTGTAGACTTCAGCTGCCTGAGTCCCTTTCTGCCCTCACCTCCTGCTGGAGCCCCCTGTCAGCCAGTCCTGCCAGAGGGGCCCCTGGCTCTGGATCCTGGTATTCACTCTGCCGCAGCTAGCCAGCCACGCCTCGGCAGCAGTGTGTGTATGCACAGCGCGAGGCCAGGCTCCCTGCAGCCAACCCTCACCATAACACATGTGCCTGTGGCTAACCCCTACAGCCGCACAGGTGTACATCAAGAGCCAGGCCCCCAAGGCTGCTCATGAATCAGAAGCTGGCCCTGACTCCTGACGTAAGCCTTCCCTGCTGCGTGCCTGCAGCTAGCTCCTACAGCGAGAGACTTGCATGCTTTTGGCCCTGGCTACCATTTGATCCCATTTCTGGGTATACATCCAAAGGAAATAAAATCATGGAAAGATATCTGCCCTCCTATATTTATTGCCGCATTATTCATGGTACACAAGATATGGAAACAATGTTAGTGTCCACTGACAGATGAGTGCATAAATAATATATATGTTCAATTCAGTTTCTCAGTTGTGTCCGACTCTTTGCGACCCCATGAATTGCAGCACCCCAGGCCTCCCTGTCCATCACCAACTCCTGGAGTTTACCCAAACTCATGTCCATTGAGTTGGTGATGCCATCCAACCATCTCATCCTCTGTCATCCCCTTCTCCTCCTGCCTTCAATCTTTCCCAGCATCAGGGGCTTTCCCAATGAGTCAGCCCTTTGCATCAGGTGGCTAAAGTATTAGAGTTTCAGCTTCAACATCAGTCCTTCCAATGAACACCCAGGACTGATCTCCTTTAGGATGGACTGGTTGGATCTCCTTGCAGTCCAGGGGACTCTCAAGAGTCTTCTCCAACACCACAGTTCAAAAGCATCAATTCTTCGGCACTCAGCTTTCTTTATAGTCCTACTCTCACATCCATACATGACCACTGGAAAAACCATAGCCTTGACTAGATGGACTTTGTTGACAAAGTAATGTCTCTACTTTTTGTATGCTCTCTAGGTTGGTCATAACTTTCCTTCCAAGGAGTAAGCGTCTTTTAATTTCATGGCTGCAATCACCATCTGCAGTGATTTTGGAGCCCCAAAAAATAAAGTCAGCCACTGTTGCCACTGTTTCCCCATCTATTTGCCATGAAGTGATGGGACTGGATGCCATGATCTTAGTTTTCTGAATGTTGAACTTTAAGCCAACTTTTTCACTCTCCTCTTTCACTTTCATCAAGAGGCTCTTTAGTTCTTCTTCACTTTCTGCCATAAGGGTGGTGTCATCTGCATATCTGAGGTTATTGACATTTCTCCCTGTAGCTCAGATGGTAAAGAATCTGCCTGCAATCTGCAGGAGAACTGGGTTCAATCCCTGGGTCAGGAAGATCCAGTGGAGAAGGGAATGGCAATCTACTCCAATATTCTCGCCTTGAGAATCCCATGGATAGAGGAGCCTGATGGGCTACTGCTCGTGGGGTCGCAAAGAGTCAGACACGACTGAGTGACTAAGCCACCCACACATATATATGCAGTATTATTCAGTCTTTAAAACGTAGGAAATCTTGGCAATTGCATCAACGTGCATGAAACTGGAAGACATTATGTTAAATAAGAACAGAAAGACAAATGCTGCATGAATTTGCTTATATGTGGAATAAAAAAATGGTCAAACTCATAGTAACAGAGAGTAGACTGGGAGATGTTGATCAAAGGCTATAAACTTTCAGGTAGAAGTTAAATAAGTTCTGGAGACCTACAGTACGGTGACTATAGAGTTAGTAATAATACATTGTATCCTGAAATTTGCTAAGAGCAGGGATTTCCGATCTTCACCACACACACACAATAATAAGTATGGAATGATGGATATGTTGATTAGTTTGACTGTGGTAATCATTTCACAACATATACTAGTATCAAAATGTCACATCATGTGCCTTAAATATATATACTCTTCATCAAAATAAATACATAGAAATTAGAAGAAATAAAAAGGAGAGTGAGGAGTACTTAACGGAGACTCATTTTTAAACAAAGTTGAGTCAGGCCCTTTCAGTAATCCTGTTGACTTGGCTTTGTTCTGGGGATATGTCCTTATCCTGCTTAGTCTTGTTTTAGCAAGTTCTCCTAGGTTGGTTTAGCAAAAAATTCCCCACCTTTGATAACTGATCACATTTCTTATTCCCCACCCTCAATATCTTATTACCTTGGCTTACCTTCTCCAAGGGTCCTGTCAAGTTGGACTAGCCTTAATGTTTCCTCTCATAAGTATCCATCCACTGCCCTCCACTCCGCATGTTGGGCTGTCTCTGGCTGGTCCTAGGTTGGAAGCAGGGGAAACATTTGGGAAGACATCAGTTATTAATCAAGTCCTGGCCACTTGGGGCTGATTGTTACAGATGTTTTTGTTTAGCTTCTTGGATTGTCATTGGAGATAACCATTTGACTTTCTCCAAGTCTGACTTACAGCAGGCTGGCTTCCTGGGCTGTTTATTGTATTAATAGATAAGCGGATTGATCTCCTGGACTGATTGCTGAGGTGTGTGGGGTCAGAATTCTATTTTTATAGCTGGGCTAGCTGTTGTCCATTGGTATGTTCAGTCTCTCAGTAGTAGGTCTAAGGGGAAGGGAAGCAAGGGGTGGCTATTTGTGGGGGTGTAGATGGAGCTGGAATGTGTCGGCTATGGTGTCTACACACATTAGCATGAAATTTTCTTGGTCTGGGATGAAGCTAGAGGTGGAAAGAAAATGAGATCACATCACAGCTGGGAACTGGGGACCAGGGTTGGCAAACCTTACACCTTCACATACCAGAACAGAATTCTAAGATGTCTTAGACTCACCTTTCAGTTGTAATAAAGGAGTATTTTTTTTTTTCAAGGCTAGAGGGTAGAACATTTTTTATTTAAGAATTTGTTAACCTTTTCAACAACTTTTAATATTCAGCCATGTCATATATCGTCCTCCACTTCTCCTCTTGTCCTGTACTCTGCAAATATAGGGAGTGGAACTGTGCATAAGTCTCAGCCAGGGTCTTTGGTAAAAATCATGATATTGAGGCCCCTCCCATGTTGTCAGGAACTGATCTCTCTTGTCATACCTGAGCAACACTGTCCTAATCAGAATGGTACCTTCAGGTTAGGGCCAGGTCCATAATTTAGGGAGTCAAATGCAAAATGAAAATACAGTCTTTGTTGAAAAAGCTAGAAAAAATGTTAAAGGTGTTAAAATAGGAAGTTTTCCCCTCACTTCCAGAGACTTTCTCTTGAATCTTTATGATGCTTTTTATTTTCCATTTTATGTCATTTTAAGTAAGGGAAAATTGAAAATTTTAAAGTTCTTAGCATAGATTTTGCCATTCATATTGTGCAATACCATTTATATTGTACAATATCAATTTTAAAAGTAGCTATAAGAGCATTAATCTCATGTGTAGAACCACTAAAATGACATCACATTTTTATTGAAGTATAGTTGATTTCCAATATCGTGTTGGTTTCAGGTGTACAACAAAGTGATTCAGTTATACATGCATATATATATATTCAGATCCTTTCCCATTATAGGTTATCATAAGATATTGGATATAGTTCCCTGTGCTACACAGTAGACTCTTGTTATGTATCTATTTTATACACAGTAGTGTGTATCTGTTAATCCCATACTCCTAGTTTATCCCTCCTTCCCCGTTTACCCCTGTGGTAACAATAAGGTTGTTTTCTATGTCTGTGAGTCTATTTCTGTTTTGTAAATAAGTCCATCTGTATTATTTTTTTAGATTCCATATATAAGTGATATGGAAGCGGGCATGCTGCAGTCCATGGGGTCAGGAAGAGTTGGACATGACTGAGAGATTGGACAACAATGACAATAAGTGATATATATAATATTTGTCTTTCCTTCCTGACTGACTTCACTTAGTATGGTAATCTCTAGGCCCATCCATATTGCTGCAAATGGCTATATTTAATTCTTTTTATGGCTGAATAATATTCCATTTGTGTATATATATACCACATTTTCTTTATCCATTCATTTATTGACAGACTCAGGTTCATTCCATGTCTCATGATTTGCTTCATAGATCATACATGGATGTTAACAAAAGAAGCTAAACAACAAGAAGAACACTGTCTTCTCAATGATCCCATGAGATAATTCTGTTTGAGAGTTTAGTTTATGATGTCACTTGTATGGACTGTATGATGACAGACTTGTATGGACTTCTTGAATTAACTATGGAAGACTGCAGAAAGTAGGAAACCCCATAGGAAGTGATAGTTCCAAAATTAGAAACAGTGGGCCATCTCTTAGTATGATGTCCCTTTTACTCAATGGGATATGAAGACTAAGGAAATTTTGAATAAATATGAACAAAAAAGTCAGATAATAACCACTTCTTTATATTAATATTTCTTTCTAGATTCATTGCTAAAGATGTCATGCTAGACGTCACATTTCACTTTTGTTCACTTATTTAATATGCTTTTTGGTTTCTTTATGTTTTAACAGCCTTATTGAAGGATAATTTACATATCATAAAATTTACCCATTATAACTACAATTCATTGATTTTTTAATAAATTTATAGAGTTGGGCAACCATCACTACAATCTAGCTTTTGAACATTTTAATCACCCCAAATACTTCCCTTGTGTCCAATTGCACTGCTACAATCCAGTCCCAGGGAACCATTTATCTGCTTTCTGTCTCTATGAATTTGCTTCAAATATTATACAATATTTGAAGCCTTTTGTGTCTAGCATTTTTCACTAAGCACACTGTTCTTGCAGCTCATTCACATTGTAGTATGTAAAAATAATCCATTCTTTACCCACTCCAGTGTTCTTGCCTGGAGAATCCCAGGGATGGGGGAGCCTGGTGGGCTGCCATCTACGGGGTCGCACAGAGTCGGACACAACTGAAGCGACTTAGCAGCAGCAGTGTTTGATCATATGGATATACCACATCTTATTTGTCTATTTATAAGTGGATTTGTGTTTGAATTGTTTCCAGCTTTTTGGCTATTAAAAGTAATGCTGCTATGGTTATTTAAATCTTTGGGTGGATATAAGTTTTCACTTCTCTCAAGTAAATACCTAGGGATAGAAGCACATCACATTGGTTTCCAAAGTTTCCAGATTGTTTTTCCACCAACAAAGCATAGGAAATCCAGATTTTTTTTGTATCTTGGCTAATATTAAGTAGTATTTTTGATTATAGTCAATCTATTTGCTCTGTACTAGTAGCTCATGTATCAGTACATGATGATTACTAGTACATGATGATTTGCTTTTCCCTCATGATTACTGATGTTGAGCATCTTTTCATGTGCTTATCAATCATATATATATTTTTCTTTGTGTCCATTCAAATAGTTTGTCTAGTTTTTTGGTGGATTATTTGGCATCTTGTTGAGTTTCAAAAATCCTTTTCATAACCTGAATAAAAGTCCTTCATCATGTATGTGTTACAAATATTTTACCCCAGTCTGTGTGTTTCCTTTTCATTATTTGGCTGCATATTTTGAATACAAAAAGGTTTTAATTTTGGTGAAATTTATTTAAAAAAATACTCAATTTATCAGTTTTTTATTTTATAGATTCTACTTCTGGTGTCATATCTAACCCAAAGTCATAAAGATTACCTTCTATGCTTCCCTCTAGAGCCTTTGTAGTTTAAGTGCTAACATTTAGGTCTGTATTGCTTTCCTGGTGGCTCAGCAGTAAAGAATCTGCCTGTAAGGCAGGAGACACGAGCTTGATCCCTGGGTTGGGAAGATCCCCCAGTGTAGGAAACGACAATCCATTCCAGTATTCTTGCCTGGAAAATTCTGTGAACAGAGGATCCTAGCGGGCTATAGTCCATGGGATCACAGAGTCCAATATGACTGAGCATGCATACACATTTATGTCTGGGATCCATTCTGAGGTAGTTTTTATGTATGGTATGAATATGAATCAAAGCTTATATTTTTAGCATGTGACTATCCAATTGTCTTAATACTTTTCTTTCTCCATTGATTTGCCCTGATAGCTTTGCCAAAAAATTACTTGACCATAAATATGAGAGTCCAGCTCCTTCTATATTACATTTAGTCTCCTTTCTTCTGCATTAAGAATTCTAGTTCTCAAGGACACAGAAGATAGCTGAATATCCCACAGTACACTCATGCTTTATCCCATATTATACCAACAGTTTCATAATAACAATACTTTTAAATTGACGTATAGTTGATGTACAATAAATAAGGTACAGGTATACAATATAGTGATTCACAATTTTTAAAGGTTATACTTCACTTATAGTCATTATAAAACATTGGCTATATTCCCTGTGCTGCGCATATATCCTTTTAGCTATTTTATACCTAGTAATTCATACGTCTTACTCACCTGTCCCTATATCAACTCCTTTCCTTCCCTCTCCCCACTGGTAACCACTAGTTTGCTCTTTGTATCTTCAAGTCTATTTCCTTTTTGTTATATTCACTAGTTTGTTGTATTTTAGATTCCACATGTAAGTGATATTATACAGTATTTGTCTTTTTCTGTCTGACTTATTTCGCTTAGCATAGTACTTAGCACAAAAATAATAATAGTAATATTAATGTACCAACACCAATATGATTTTATGTTTATTTTTTAAAGTGATGCACTGAAATGCTGATGGGACAAGAGGGGAGCATCTTGATTATGGGCTTCACTTTGGTGTGATGTGGTTGCTGTGTTTCACTGAGAAACTCCCCAAATGCCCTGTCTAGTGATCTTTCTGCTTGAGTTTCAGTTGATTCATAAAGGATTCTCCCATCTCCAGCCAAGAGGAAAAAGGGGCTGTAGCATAAAAAACATGCCCACATAGCCCTCCTTTTGAGTGCTGGGCTTTCTTCCTATCTGAGCCTCAAGTCTCTGAGTCCTAGGTCTCTCTGGAATGTCTCCATAGAATAGCTGCCGAAAAAGAAGGCTAACACCTCTACTGCTTAATTGGTTGTTTTTTTCTTTTTTTTTTTTTGCTTAATTGGTTCTAACCAGAGGTGTGCTGGAGCCTGCTTGAATCATCTCTCTAGAGATGGTGGGTTCATCTCAACCAAGTCTGTGTTTGGTAACATTATAGTAGAAGCTTGAAATTACCTATGGTGGGAGTATTTATGACATGGGCTGGCTTCCATGTTCCTCTGTTTTGCGAAGTCTGTTACGACCTGTCCATTTGCTCTCCTCTTAAAATTCGTTGCTGCCATCACTTTCCCCATTCCTTTTGACATTGTGAGCTTATCCCCACATTGTCATTCCATAGGATATTGAAAAGAAGCATGCATTGAGCACAAAGTAAATAAGTATTCACTGCACCATATTTAAAGTCTCTTTTAATTTTAAAATGTACTGTTGGACTTTCTGCACACACGCAATTGCCTATGGGTACTGGGTCCTGTGTTTTTGCTCCCTTAGATCTACTCTGTAGTTATTAAAGGGAAGTTTAAAAAAAGTCATTTTATATTTTATGGAAGAACACTGTGGAGAAAGATGTGAGGAAAAGGGCCTCTTAGGTTTAAATGAACAAAACGTAACACGCTGAGGGATGGGCTGTATTTTGAGAGGTTAAATGTTAGCTACCTCCAGAAGTGGGATTGTTCTCTTCTTATTTCTATTTCTCTATTCTTTCTATTTCTCTATTCTTTCTAATATATCTACAATAATTCTTTTTTTTTCTAGAAATAAGAAAAAAGTAAAAGTTATTTTAAGTTAGATAGCATCACAGACTCAATGGACATGAATCTGAGCAAAATCCAGGAGACAGTGAAGGACAAGGAAGCCTGGCCTGCTGTAGTCCATGGGGTCACAAAGAGTCAGACACAACTGAGCGACTGAGCGACAGCAACAAAATTTTAAGTTCATAAACTCACACACACACATGGACACACACTCAGAAGAAACAGACAAATGTTAACTTAGAATTATTTGGGGGTTTATTGAGCTCAGAAAGGCAGATGTAACATTAGAACATAATGTGATTCTAGAAGGTTTAATTCCAAGGCATGTTCCTTATTTCTGGCCTGACCCTCATTCCTCACACATACATACTTCTGGGAGTTTCTAAAAGTAGAATATTATAACTCGGATTGTGGTGGTAAGTGACAAGTTACACACTGTTGTCGCTTTGAGTTTCACATCTCTCAGAGTAAATAGAAGACATTATTTCTCTTCCTTGCTGTTGTTTGGTTGCTAAGTTGTGTCCAGCTTTTTTGCAACCCTGTAGATTGTAGCTGGCCAGGCTCCTCTGTCCAAGGGGTTTCGCAGGCAAGAATATTGGAGTGAGTTGCCATTTCCTTCTCCAGGGGATCTTTCCAACCCAGGGGTCGAACCTGCATCTCCTGCATTGGCAGATGGTTTCTTTACCTGCTAAGCCACCTGAGATGCCCCATTTCTCTTCCTTATCAGGTTAAAATTCCATGAACATTGAACACACTTTTATACATAGCACAAAAACTTTCCATGTGTTATTATAAACCCTTAGGGTAGCAATATCATTATCTCTTTTTTTCTGTAGAAATGTGGGGTTTTGAAACTCAAGACTTCTTGTTCTGAGGAAAATTAGGAGGGAAAAAAAAGCTGAAAGGGACCATTTAGTTTTCTGCTAATTCCAACTTTCTAGTCCCCGTCCCTTCTAGGGATGCCTAGTGTTTTAATTGTAGTAGAATTTTCTAAGCATTTCCTATTGGTTATAGTCCTACTAATGACTAGGCTGACAGCTTTCTCCTTACTTGTTAGTGTTAAGAGCACTTTAAAGGACATTTGAACTGACCAAGAATGAGTAGCCAGAGTCTATTTTGAGTGACAGCTTTTAAATGCTGACAAAGATATAAAACAGACACAGAAGCATGTAGGATTTGTAGAAGTCAGGGAGCGTGGATCTATATGTCATTTGTCCCCAGAGGACCCATCCCTGACATCTCCCCGGAGGAACAGTCTTGGCATCCTTTCTAGACTATGCTCCTGAGACCAAAAGACAGACCATCAGCTCCTGGGCATCACTGGCCAGAAGCATATTGTGTTTAGAGGAATCTGGACAGTCAGCCAAGAATGCCACCAACTAGGAGCCTGACATAGAGTAGGTTAAGAATAATAATTCTCTTGTTTAAATGAAGTGGTTGGGGTGGCTACTTGTTCTTAGCAAATCTCCAAGGAGAGAAAAAATTAATTCACTGGGTTGAAGGAGTGGGACGAGGTGCTACTACTCCAAGTCCTGAGTGGGCCAACGAGAGGCAAGGTAAGCAGGGAGGCTGGGTGATTCCGCTGAGGACCTGCAGGCTCCTCAGAGGCTCCACGTTTATTAAAATCACAGCTAACATGGGCATGCTTGGCCTCGGGCAGGCTGACAACGCACACTGGTGTTGTGATTGCTATGATTAAAGGCATTGTCAGTATAAAGGTCTTGCGCTCTGTGCCAATGAGCAGCTGCTATCTGCTTTTCCAGTGTCTTTGGGTTCCCTTTAATGGCTCCCAATCTGAATCTTTTCTTTTTCCTCTGAGCTTTTAATTTTTCTTTAAAGTCAATCTTAATCTAACTTCTTAATCAGGCTAGCTTCTCTTCTTTGAAATTACTTCCCTTTGACAGTATCTTAATAGGAACTAAGGCATCCATGCAGAAAATTAGAAATTCATTGCCCACCCACTTCCCATATTCATCCCCCATGTAGTGGGTGGGCACTCTTGGCTGGAGCCTAAGGTTTTGAGAGAAGCATAGGGGATGCCTTCAAGAAAGAAGAAACTGTATCACAGTCACTGTATCACTTTTGGAGTCCATTTCCCCCTCTCCTCCCTCTGCTGTCTCCTGTTCATCTTCCTCTTCCTCTGCTCCTCCTCCTCCTTCTTCTTCTGAAGTTACTAAGCAGCTACTAGGCAAGGGCTTCTATGCTGGGTATTAGAAGGAGATACAGAAATCAGAACAATGTATTTGTTTCTGTTCTAAAGAAAGACTCAATCTGGTAAGAAAGCTGCTGACACATAGGAATGAAAGATTTATGATTTGGAGTCAGAGAAACCAAGTCCCGATCTTGCTCTTGTAGTTCCTGGCTATTGGTCCTTGGGAAAATTACATGCTGTAATAAACCTGTTTTTTCAGTTGTCAGATGGGGCACATTCTTATATGGTTGTTGTGTGAAGTTACATGATATAGAGTGGTGTCTTACACATATTAAGCACTTAAAAATGCTGGTTGTTTTTAGGGAGATAGGTTAAAGGTATAAATCATTTAAATAATATAAAATTAACATTATGTAAGTGAAAAATAATAACAATGAAAGAGTGATAATGTATCAGTTATTTAAGAAAAATTTCAGGAAGGCACACAGTAACATACATTTTTAAAAAACTGGTAATTTAGAGTTTAAAAATTCAAAACTAAATTAAGTGTCCTAAAAGCTCTCCTTGTAAGAGTCAATAATAATAATAATATGATTCTTCATTTTCTTTTTAACTCTAAAACTCACTGTTACTTTTAGTGTTGCCATATTTGAAGCACATGAACAGAGAAGTGTCCAAGACAATGTGGATGCAGGGAAAAAACATTAAAATCTACAAAAGTGAAATATGGCAGAAGGTGACACCCTCTGGTAGGCTCTGTCTTACTTATCTCATGTATGAGAAAGCCCATGGAAAACATCTTTCCTGTAAAACTTGGTGTTGAAATTGAATACTTGATATTGCAATACACAGTGTTCCAGAGAAGCGAAAGTTTCTGGTCATAATGAAAAACTGGCCCATAGTAAGTATATGAAATGTTTCCAGTCTTAAACTGAAAACCAGTGGACTAATTCTAATGAGCAACTCCTCTTTATTCCCTATTTAATTTAACAATATTAGCTCTGAGGATGTACTCTTTGAAGGAAGGGTACGGGCCTCATACTTCGTCATCTCTCCATGGAACCCAGTCAGGTGCTGGGCACCTTGAAATCCTAGAAGGACTCTTAGAGAAGAGTTGGTCAAAAGGTCTTGCTTTTCAAATGCCAGACTTGAGACTTTCAACAAATATCTTGGTTGATTGTAGCACTGAAAAGGGTACTTAGAAAAAAAAGAGTCTCCAGAAGAATATTAGATGCAACATTTTTTGTTCTGGCCCATAGGAAGATTGCTGATAGAAAATCTGATAGATTATCTCACTGCATATCAATACATTTTGACTATCGGTCCAGGTATATTTTCCAGCACATTTTGAAAAAAAGCTAGAATCTTTTTTATCTGCATCCTGGATCTTGTTCACAACGACTGGAGTAAATGATGGAATAAGACTTCCTACTCAAAGCTGAGAACGGGTTCTTTGAGCTGAAATAACCTCAGTAAATCAATAGAATAATTGTTAATATCTGCTTAGTACTTTATAGACTACTCATTTCTTCACTTTATTAAACTAAATGTTTATTTAGCATCTGCTATGTTCTATATTTTTTGTATATAGAAATTATATGTTCTGTATTTTTGAGTTTCCCTGGTAGCTCAGTAGGTAAAGAATCTGCCTGCAATGCAGGAGATTCGGGTTCGATCCCTGGGTCAGGAAGATCCCCTGGAGAAGGAAACAGCAACCCACTCCAGTATTCTTGCCTGGAGAATGCTATGGACTGAGGAGCCTGGTGGGCTACAGTCTATGGGGTCGCAAGAGTTGGACACGACTTAGTGACTGAACCACCATGTTCTATATTTGGGCTTCCTAGGTGGCTCAGTGGTAAAGAAACTGCCTGCTGATGCATTAGCCACAAGAGACTGGGGTTCAATTCCGGTTCAATTCCTGGTGAGGAAGATCCCCTGGAGAAAGAAATGGCAACTCACTCCAGTATTCTTGCTTGGAAAATCCCATGGACAGACGAGCCTGGCAGACTACAGTCCACGGGGTCTCAAAAGAGTCAGACATGACTTAGCGACTAAACAAGAACAACAATGTTCTATATTTAGCTACTATATACTATACTTATTTGTATCAGAGAAATAATAACTTCAGTGTGTTGAGAAGTCCCTATGTCCTATATTTTTTTCTGAGCGTCTTATTTCTACTCAGTGGATCCTTAAGACACCCCTCCCATATAGCTAATATTACCTGCATGTTATAGGTAGTAAAATTGAGGCATAATGAGATGAGGCATCTTGCTCAGTGACCACAGCTCATAAGTAATGGAGCTGATACTTAAACCCAGGTGTATATTTGTCAGGCTCTAAGACTCTTTTGCTCCATGATAGCTCCCTTCCAGGGGCTCATAATAGAGGGAAACATCAATCAAAAAAGCAATTCTGCTGTATTATGATAGGAGCTAACACAGAGTTATGTGAAAATATATATGATTTATTTATTCCTTAAATGTGCATGTGCTTTATTCACAATGCTGCAAATTCTCATGACTTTGTAAATTATTTTAGTAGTTGTTCCCCCAAATTAATATTCTCTTTTCAATCTCTTGCTATATTTTTTGGGGAGGGAAACAAGTTTAGAGCAGGTTTAATTGACAAAGTTATCAGAGTAATAAGTGAATGAGCTGGGATTCAAACACAGGGTTGTCAGTGTCAAAAACTATCTTCTACGGCTTTGTGAAGGGCTCAGGGTCTTAGGTGCTATGAGATGGTAGAAAGGGTTTACTCAGCCCTGTCTGGGGGAGTCCTGGCTGACAAAGTAGCTCTTGGATTAAGGTTCATAGGCTTAGAAACCCAGTTAGTGAATGAGCAGATGGAAGGAATCTCAGATTGTAGAGTCAGCATGCATAGACTCTCCCAGGAGAGAAAAGCAGAGTTGATTTGGGGAAAAGCATGTCATTTGCTACAGCTGTTGACATGCAGTGGCTTTGATTTCCCGCAACATCACACATAAAGAAACAGCATAGTTCAGAGAAGTAAGAAAGGAATGTTGACTCTAGGAGAATTATATAAGATCTCATAAGAGTGGCGTTTGAACTTGGAGGATGAGTAAGAATTGGACAGATGGAGATGGAGACGAAAAAGCGTGCCACATGTCAGGAATAACATTAGAGAGGAAATAAATAAATATTCGGTCTGTGAACTGAAATCCTGACTAACCACTCAATTTGACCAGACTTGGGGAAATAAGACTGAGAAGGATACTTTGCCAGGGAAAGCCTTGACTGTGGGAGCAGGAATTTTATTTACTTGTAGAAACCACTGGCAGAGAGACATGATCAAAACAGCTTTAAGATGTTGGAAGTTAAAAAAAAAAAGATGTTGGAAGTTGATATGTAATTAATTTATAACACCCTTTAATATAAAAACCATTGTCAGAATAATTTTGGTAAAAATTAACACTAAGACAAATAACAAAACTGTCTTTGTTTTCCGTTTTTTCCAGTTTCTGACCAGCTTCGACTAAGGATTCATTTGATCCGTAAGCAATTTTGGATGCAGGCAGATAGGGAATCTCGAAAAAAAAATTTAGGAGATGTTCCTAAGCTCACTGTGTTGTTACAGAGTGTATTTGGATCTTCTGACCCCAAGTTCACAATCTCCTGAGTATCGTCATGGTAGGGACTGGCATTTTACAATTCTTCACCTTCTTTAAATCATCTTGTTCTTCCCACAAAGAAATTGATACAAGTCAGCAACGTCTGTTTCAGCACAGATGATAAAAGCTAATATAGGCATTATTATGGCACAGTGAATTATGTTCTCTGTGAACGAGGTAAATTAATCTTAACAACTGCACAAAGTAGGTATTTTCCATTTTCAGATCAGTTTAGTTCAGTCGCTCAGTTGTGACTCTTTGCGACCCCATGAACTGCAGCACGCCAGGCCTCCCTGTCCATCACCAACTCCTGGAGTCTACCCAAACCCATGTCCATCGAATCGGTGATGCCATCCAGCCATCTCATCCTCTGTCTTCCCCTTCTCCTCCTGCCCCCAATTATTCCCAGCATTAGAGTCTTTTCCAATGAGTCAACTCTTCGCATGAGGTGGCCAAAGTATTGGAGTTTCAGCTTCAACATTAGTCCTTCCGATGAACACACAGGACTGATCTCTTTTAGGATGGACTGGATGGATCTTCTGGCAGTCCAAGGGACTCTCAAGAGTCTTCTCCAACACCACAGTTCAAAAGCATCAATTCTTCAGCACTCAGCTTTCTTTATAGTCCAACTCTCACATCCATACATGATCACTGGAAAAACCATAGCCTTGACTAGATGGACCTTTGTTGGCAAAGTAATGTCTCTGCTTTTAAATATGCTATCCAGGTTGGTCATAACTTTCCTTCCAAGGAGTAAGCGTCTTTTAATTTCATGGCTGCAATCACCATCTGCAGTGAATTTGGAGCCCCCAAAAATAAAGTCTGACACTGTTTCTGCTGTCTCCCCATCTATTTCCCATGAAGTGATGGGACCAGATGCCATGATCTTAGTTTTCCGAATGTTGAACTTTAAGTCAACTTTTTCACTGTCCTCCTTCAGTTTCATTAAGAGGCTTTTTAGTTCCTCTTCACTTTCTGCCATAAGGGTGGTGTCGTCTGCATATCTGACGTTATTGATATTTCTCCCAGCAATCTTGATTCCAGCTTGTGCTTCTTCCAGCCCAGCGTTTCTCATGATGTACTCTGCATATAAGCTAAATAAGCAGGGTGACAATATACAGCTTTGACGTACTCTTTTTCCTATTTGGAACCAGTCTGTTGTTCCATGTCCAGTTCTAACTGTTGCTTCCTGACCTGCATACAGATTTCTCAAGAGACAGGTCAGATGGTCTGGTATTCCCATCTTTTTAAGAATTTTCCACAGTTTATTGTGATCCATACAGTCAAAGGCTTTGGCATAGTCAATAAAGCAGAAATAGATATTTTTCTGGAACTCTCTTGCTTTTTTGATGATCCAGTGGATGTTTGGCAATTTGATCTCTGGTTCCTCTGCCTTTTCTAAAACTATCTTGAATATCTGGAAGTTCATGGTTCACTGCTGAAGCCTGGTTTGGAGAATTTTGAGCATTACTTTACTAGCATGTGAGATGAGTGCAATTGTACAGTAGTTTGAGTATTCTTTAGCATTGCCTTTCTTTGGGATTGGAATGAAAACTGAACTTTTCCAGTCCTGTGGCCACTGCAGTTTTCCAAATTTGCTGGCATATTGAGTGCAGCACTTTCACAGCATCATCTTTCAGGATTTGAAATAGCTCGACGGGAATTCCATTGGAGAAGGAAATGGCAACCCACTCCAGTATTCATCACCTCCACTAGCTTTGTTAGTAGTGATGCTTTCTAAGGCCCACTTCAGTTCACATTCCAGGATGTCTGGCTCTAGGTGAGTGATCACACCATTGTGATTATCTGGGTCATGAAGATCTTTTTTGTACAGTTCTTCTGTGTATTCTTGACACTTCTTCTTAATATCTTCTGCTTCTGTTAGGTCCATACCATTTCTGTCCTTTATCGAGCCCATTTTGCATGAAATGTTCCCTTGGTATCTCTGATTTTCTTGAAGAGATCTGTAGTCTTTCCCATTCTGTTGTTTTCCTCTATTTCTTTGCATTGATCGCTGAGGAAGGCTTTTTTATCTCTCTTTGCTATTCTTTGGAACTCTGCATTCAGATGGGAATATCTTTCCTTTTCTCCTTTGCTTTTCACTTCTCTTCTTTTCACAGTTATTTGTAAAGCTATTTTCCATTTTACAGACAGGGAAATTGAAGCACAGTTCCACGTACTTGCTGCTATTAAGTGTCAGAGCCTGGATTTGAACTCATGGTGCAGGGCTTGGGTGTGTAAATTTGTATCACCATGCCTATCTATTTTTCTAAGAGCAAGAGTTTTTTAGTGGGGGATGGTTAATATAAATGTAAGTGAAAAATAAACAACATTTTAAAGATAAGAGAATTATTTCTGGGCTTGACAGAACATATATAGCAATACTTTGCAATAACAATCATAATGTAAATCTACACAGTGATGTATTTGAAAGTAACAGTTTAGATTTACAGGTTTTCCATGGGCTGTTAAGATAATCTTTGTAGCATCCTGGTCCTTTTATGAGTACCTTCTAGCTAACCTTGAGTTGTTCATGGTAAGAGGAAATAGAAGGCAATGGTTATAGGATCTATTCCTACTGATCTTAGCAGTTGGTAGCAAGTGTCTTAAATGCCTTCTTTACAAAATAAGGAGAGCAGAAATAATTTCTATCTGATTGTAAATAAAAGCAAGCATAGTCTTTCTTTCTCTGATTTCTCTTTACATATTATATCAACAGGTACTCACTGCTATGATATTTGCCACAGGCATCAGATCCAGCTTGTGGGACTATTTTCCCAAAGTGACTGACATAATCATGAGCAGGTCACAAATCATGAGGTCTTAGGGTTTGGGCTTGTCCACTAACAGAAAATTTAATTTTGCTGATGGAGTACATTTGAGCCACATCTGAGTAATTGTCTGTCTAATTTACTGTTTTGGAAAGATAAAAGGAGGCATCAAGATGAGAAAGAGAACAACTAAGATGATTCATGGAAAATGAATTTGAAAACATGTGGCAGAGCTCAGAAAGCTGTGAAAAGCAGTAGCTTTTCTTTTCGCATTAGCCAAAGCTTGTCTCTTCCCTTCTAATCCTCTCTCCCCTCCTTGTCTACCTTTTTCAAGAGAATCATCAGAGTGTAAATTCGGGTTCTCTGTAGATGTCAAGATAGTTAATACAGGGCCCAAGTACTTAATGAGCTTAAAACCTACCTTTAGAAAGAGACTGCAAACCTCTGTTATTATATATAGGAAGGTAGAGCTTTTTTATAAAGGAAGGTGTTCATAGTCGAGGAAGTCAGAAGCTCCAAACAAAATGATCTCTGTAATAGCTTGTATCCAATAAAAAGGGAGGATGGAAAATGCCATTGGAATTCTGATAGGAATTACATTGAATCTGTAGATTGCTTTGGGTAGTATGGATATCTTAACAATATTAATTTCCCAATCCATGAGCAACAAATATCTTTTCATCTATCTATGTACTTCTTCAATTTCTTTTATCACCATTGGTGGGCATGTAAATTGTTGCAGTCACTATAGAAAACAGTATGGAGGTCCCTCAAAAAGTTAAAAATTAACCTACCATGTGATCCAGCAATTCCTCTTTGGGGTATCAATCTGAAGAAAATAAAAATACTAATTTGAAAAGATATTTGCACTCCTATGCTTATTGCAGCATTATTTACAGTAGTTAAAACATGGAAACAACAAATAAGTGCTCATTGATGGATGGGTGGATAAAGAAGATGTGGTATACATGAACAATAGAATACTACTCAGCCATTAAGAAACTGAAATTTTGCTATTTACAACATGGATGGAACTTGAAGGTATTAAGCTCAGTGAAATCAGTCAGACAGAGAAAAACAAATACCACATGATTTTACTTTAAATGTAGAATCTAAAAATCAAAACAAAAAAAATTAAAAAACCAGGATTCATAGATGCAGAAGACAGATCGGTGGTTGCCAGAGGGAAGGGAGGTGGGGGTGGGGTGAAATGGGTAAAGGGGGTAAGTACAAGCTTCCAGTTATAAAGGTAACGGGAATGTAAGTACAACATGAGGAATATAGTCAATAATGTTGTAATCACTTTGTGTGGTGACAGACAGTAAATAGACTTAATTCAGTGATCATTTCACAATGTCTACAAGTGTTGAGTCACTATGTTGTACATCTGAAACTAATAACACTATATGTTAATTTATAAAAGTATATGACATACTATATATATATAGGGCTTCCTAGTTGGTGCTAGTGGTAAAGATCCCACCTGCCAATGCAGGAGATATAGGAGACGTGCGTAAGATGTTTGATCCCTGGGTTTGGAAGATCCCCTGGAGTAGGAAATAGCAACCCACTCCAGTGTTCTTGCCTGGAAAACTCCATGGACAGAGGAGCCTGGTGGGCTACAGTCCATGGGGCTGCAAAGAGCTAGCCATGACTGAGTGTGCACACACACACACATTCACACACATACATATATACGGGAAAGTGACTTCCTTAGGTTTTTGGCTCAGTGATTCCTACAGTGGAAATCAGGTAGAGTCCCCCCACTGCACAGGGTTTTTTTTTCCCACCCATCAATGTGAATATACAATCCTACCCCAGGGGCTTAGCCTTCTCCTTCCCAGCCATCATTTGTTTAGAAGAGCCTGGATTTTTCCAAGACGAAAAATATTGATATTCTAAGAATTCAGATTCACAGAAAGAACAAGTATGGGCCCGAGGCTTGTCCTCCTGCCTAGGGGTGAAGAGTTAAAAATCACACACTCTTCACACATGGAAGATAAGCTTCAAGTGTCATGATTTGGGGCAAAGCCAACAGGTCTTGTTTTCAAAGAAATCCCTATGACACTCGTCTTCAACTTTGAATTGAGCAAGTTGCTAAACCTTGCTAGCCTTTAATTTCTAAGTCTTTAAAAAGGCAATAAGACTTGTTGGTCTTCAGGATTGTTGGGAAAAGGAACTAAGCCTCCTTGGCAAAGTGGGTAAGATGAAGCCTTGTCTACACTGGGTGGTTCTATTCACCTTTCCTCATAAATACCTCACTTCATCATGAAGAATGAGAAGAGCTTTAGAACAGAGTGAAGAGGTTAAAGTTGTTATAGGCCTGGTTGTTGTGAACCCATGTCCAATACACATTGCCAATGGTCATTGAAAGAATATCTCTATTTTTCCACACTCTTCTCCTTCCCCCAACTCTTCATGGTTTATGAACTTTTTGCACTTGTGTTAGGTGTTTGTGAAGAGAGAAAGAAAAAGGAAGCTAAATGGTCAATTCTTGATTTAGGAAACCTACTGTAGTCTTATCCAAAACTGACCTGGAGCTTCTAGAATCAGTCTGTGTTTTGGAACATGAGGTCCAAGTTGAAAGGGGAAACAAGTGCTAGAACCAATCTGATCTTACTCAGAGAACTACGACTCTTTCCTTTCTGTTGAAGCCCAGCTATCTGGCTATCTTCAAAAAGTATTATTCTAATCTACTTAAAGTGCTTCTCAGTCTCCCCCTAAACCCCTGTCCCATCCCATCCAGGCTGGCACATAACATTGAACAGAGTTCCATGTACTATACAGTAGGTTTTTGTTGGCTATACATCTTAAATATAGCTATATATATATATCACTGAGTCCCTTCACTGTTCACTTGAAACTATCACAACATTGTTAATTGGCTATACCCCAATACAAAATGTTTTTGGTGTTTAAAAAAAAAAAAGGTTTCCCAGGTGGCTTAGTGGTAAAGAACCCACATGCCCATGCAGGAGACTTGGGTTTGATCCCTGGATTGGGAAAATCTCCTGGAGGGGAAATGGCAACCCATTCCAGTATTCTTGCCTGGAAACTCCCATGGACAGAGGAGCCTGGTGGGCTACAGTCCATGGGGTTTGCAAAAAAGTTGGACATGACTGAGCGATTGAGCATGCACACACAATCTACTTAAATTTACCCAAGTATGGATTCCTTGTCTCTTTATAGAATCATTTAAATCATTGGAAATATTTTTTTTCATTTATTTATTTATTTATTTTTTCATTTATTTTTATTAGTTGGAGGCTAATTACTTTACAATATTGTAGTGGTTTTTGTCATACATTGACTTGAATTAGCCATGGATTTACATGTATTCCCCATCCCGATCCCCTCTCCCACCTCCCTCTCTACCCGCTCCCTCTGGGAAATATTTTAAGTGGTTTTTTTTTTAAGCATAGAGTTGATCCAACAAAATGGAGTGCCAGAACCATGGTTGTATATTGACCCTGGCAAGAGATATTTGCTCAAAATGTGCTGATGTTTGGAAATCTCCATTCTGGTTTGGAAACCCAGCTCCCCGTTTTTCAGTCAGGGTGCTACCAGTTCATTTCAAGTACGCTGCGATCTCAAGAGTTTCCTTTACTCCAGCGTGTGTAAACCAGTGCCAGACGTATATCAACACGTAAATTCAGATTTCTTTCTCTCTTTGCCATTTTTACTTTTGTACAATGGAGAGAGAGGGGAAAAGTAGGAGAGATGGTTTTAAAGAAAAGCCTTGAGGGGAAAGACTTTGGCCAGAAGTGGAATTTTCATGCTCCTTTGCATAAGCTTTAGGTATATGCCTATTGGAAAATCCAATGAAGATAAATGCCTGTAAAAGGCTTAAAAATTAGAGAAATTTTGGGAAAAGCTTTTCTATTACAGGGGCGCTGTGGTAGAAATGAGTTGTATCTTCTAGAGTAGTAATCAGCTGCATCTCCACATGGAATGGGAGTGCTGGAAAGGAACAGTACTTGGAGTGGAAACACCTGGACTGGAGTTCTGGCTTTGCTGACTTCTAGGGGTGCCTTTCCAGGCAAGTCTCTGGCTGCTTCTTTGTTTATAAATGATTGCATCTTCCTAAATGACCTTTAATATCATTTCTAGCTCAGAAGACTCTAGGACCCTAACTGAGGTTTTCTCCAAACTCCATGAATAGGGCCTTTTGAGTTCTCTGCTTTGTGATTCTGAATGGTCTCACTTCAGCTTGACCACTGTGTGGAAAGAGAAGAAAGCTCTGGAAAGGAACTCTGGGTAGTTAACTGTGATACCATCTGGCACAAAGAATAGTTGTACTACCAGCATTTCTGCTTCCTAAAAAAAATAAGACGTGTGGAAGTGGACAAAGGCAGAATAAGGGCGGGAGCCTCTGGAATGTTCACTTTATTTAGCTCCCCATGATTGGCAGCCAGCCCTGACATTAACACCCAGCGCATCTATGTTGCCATTCAAAACAGTTGTTGCAACTGCTCAACAGAGAACTGTGAGCCTGTGGAGCCCTGCCTTCTCTCTCTCCTAGCAGCTGGGGAGGATGTTCATACAACTTGCTTTGAGGAGTATTAGTGGTTAGAATCAAGGTCTGATGACAGTCGGTAGAATTTCTCTAACTCCTTATGTGGTCTCATTTTAAGAAAAATGCTTTCCTCCTTCTGATCTATATAGTCTCTACATGTTGCCCAACAGATCATAACCTCAACACCAAGATATGACCACATTTTGGAAATGGATCTTGTAAGAAACATACCACTAAGTAGCCAAAGAGGGGTGAGAGATAGGAAATACATACATCACATAGAGAAATAAACCTGGAGAAGCAAAGTAACCTTTGCGACTGGTCTAGATTGTTATGTTGCACTGCACCTCTTCTGGGGCTCAGCTAAATGTTTCAGAAGAGTGAAAGCATTGTTGACAATGAAAACCTACAGTAAGGAATCGGGATAAGGCAATTTTGTTCTCTAGTTCTCAGAGAAGAAAAGAATCCACTGCATACCAGGAAAATAATTTTGGAAACTCACTTAATTGTGAAGGTGATGCTGAGCCAGCTTGTGGCTAGAGACAAAGGAATTACTGTTCGCTTCCCATAAATGCTTTCCCATATGTATAGTCAGGCTGATCCTAGCAGGTGACTTCAGAGATGTGGAAATATTTAACCACCAATGAATAAATCTTGAAAATGCTTAAAAAAAATGCAAAGTGTAACCTTTAAAATAAAATTGTGGCTGTTACATTTTGAGACTGAAAGCTCAAAAAGTAGAGCTTGTTTATACCAACCACAAAGGCCAAGGACCTGTGGTTTTATTGGATTTCTCATCCCAAGAAAATATTTACACTTGGAGGAGATGATGTGTTTTTAACTATAAAAGCCATACATAGAATATTTGTGGAGAATGTTGCAAATAAAAATGTTTTTTTCCCCCTTAGCTTGGCAAAATTGACAGTTCTGCTTAAGGCATCAAAAAATGGGTAAAATAAAGAATCGTGCTCCTTTTAAATGGGTGAAGCTTTAAAATTCTTAGTGGGGACGTATGTGGGTGATTGCCCTGAAGGAAAAAAGATCTTTGGTGAGAGTCCTGCTTTTTACTACCACAAAATTCCAGTCACTAGAATTTTTGGAAGCTCAGATAACATGAGAGGGAGAGAAAAGAAAACAAGACAGAATAAGAAAAGAAGTGTAGGCATAGCTCAACAGACCACAGGCAAAATGGAATAAATGAACATCGTAGGGAAATTAAGGCAATTTTGGGGAATTTAACAATGTTTGCCATTCAATCATTGACAATCCAATTAAAAAGAAACTATTAAAACAATTATTAATTTAGGGATCAATTGGTTTGGGGAAAGAAAAATATCCCAGACTAAATGTTTGCCTTTTGCATTAGCAATTATGCCATAAAGTGAGGCATTTTAAACAGAAGCTTCCAGGCTTCTAAATAACAGAGGCAGACATAAAACAAAAGCTGTGAACTGGAGAAAGTGATCCAGAAATGATGTGGCAGCACATGCTGGTATTTTATCCTAACAAAAGTGATATCCAAACACATGAAAATAGAAGGGGCCTGGCCTCAGCCTTAATAGTCCCTGTTGCTTTTCTCACTTTTATAGTTTCTGAATGCCTCTCTAAAGAACATAAGGCCAACCCCATGAGAACTACATAAAGAACTTCTTAAACTGTATTATTGGATTGATATTTAATTGTAGAAAATGTAGCAAATATTGCTTGGAGCATAGGTGAGTGATCCAGAGAATTCAGTGGGTTTTTTTTTATTTTTTTGATTACCCTGATGTGAATTAAAAAAAATCACTGATTAAAAAACATCACTGATGTGATTGCACACACACACACCTGATCCAGTTCCTGGCACAGAGCTCCTAAAGCCCTTGTAATTTCCTGAGTTTCAAGAGCATCTTTTATTCTAAAGGAGTGACTCTTGGGGGGGCTTCTGGGTGGGGGTTGATCATAAGAAAGACCCAATCATGAGTAGCAGCTTGGAATTTTCAGCCCCACCTCCCACTCTCTGGAGAGGAAATGGCCTGAAAGTGGAGATAATAATTGATCATGCTGGTGAGATGAAGCTTCCATAGAATCCCAACAAGTTTGGGGGCTTCCCTGGTGGCTCAGAAAATAAAGAATCTGCCCGCAATGCGGGAGACCCAGGTTTAATCCCTGGGTTGGGAAGAGCCCCTGGAGAAGGGAATGGCAATCCACTCCAGTATTCTTGTTCGGAGAATTCTGTGGACAGAGATGCCTGGTGGGCTACGGTCCATGAGGTCACACAGAGTCAGACATGACTGAGCAACTAACAAGAAGTTTGGAGAGCTTCCAGGTTGGTGAGCACATCCAAGCTGGGGTGGCGACACGCCAAACTCCATGGGGACAAAAATTTCTGTACTCAGACCCTTCTGGACCTCACTCATCTGTTCATCTGGCTGCTCATCTCTACCCTTGATCAGACTCTTTATTATAGAGTACACTGACATAAAGAAAGTTTCTCTGAGTCTGTCACCTGCCCTAATAAACAATCAAGTGCAAGGAAGGGGGTGTGGGAACCCCAACTTAGGAGTATGGGTAACAACTTGGGGCTTGCAACTGGCCTCTGAAGTGGAGGTGGTCGGTGGGACTGAGCACTTGACTCATGGGGTCTGATGTTAACTGTAGGCAGATTGTCAGAACTGATTCATGTTGGCAGACACCCAGCTGGCATCAGAGAATTAGTCAATGAGGGAAAACCTCACTTCTGATGTCAGAAGTCTTGTAAGAATCAAGCAAAAGTGCATTTTTCCTAGACAAGTGAGACATTCATTTTCACAGTGTTTGCCGGACTACACAGGGAATTGATTGGAATAACAAGTGGCAAAGGCCACAAGTCCAGTGAGAGAGGGGCACTTAAGGTCCCATGCTAACTGGAGTTAGGAGAGGACATTTTTCCATATGCCCTCGTGACTTCTGTTCTGGCTCAATTCTTTGGTTGAATTTGTATAAACAAGAGCAGGTACTTGTAAAAGTGGGAGAATCTGTTTCAGAGAGGCCGTGACTAATGAGAGAAGCCATTCATTCACAAGTGTGAGCCGTGGAAACAAAATGCTCCTATGCATCTCATAATTGTGTATCTTCACACTTTCTTTAAGTCTGGAGGCTGGCCCCACCTCTCAGCCCCCTCCCACTGCCAAGTTAAATTGATAGAGGGAATTAGCTTCTTTAATATATTATATCTGAAAAAATCCCTGCCCAACCCAGCTTGTGGCTATCAGCTTGGCCTTCTGAATGTCAAACTGTTACCTTTTCTTTCTTTAACGTTTTATTTTGAAATAGTTGTTAAGATCCATAGGAAGTTGCTCAGAGATGGACAGGTCAGTCCTGTGCCCCCTTCACCAAGCATCCTCCAATGTTAATGTCTTACATCAGACATTATGGTACAATATTAAAACTAGGGAACTGACATTGTACAAATTCCATGTCACCAGGTAACAGACGTGCGCTTCCTGAGTATGCGTGTAACTCTGTGCAGTGAACACCACCGTAATTAGCTACTTTACCTTTACCCCAAGGATCCCATCTGCTATCCTGTTATAGCCAGCCTCCCATCCCTAATCCCAGGCAGCTCCTAGTCTGTACTGCATTTTATAATTGTTATTTCACAGATGTGAAATAAGAATGGAATCATATACTATTCAAATTGCTACCTTGAATACCTAGCAATGTGTTACCCATGATTGTTCTTGATGAAGCATCAGCTGTGGGCCTGGCAGTTTCCTTAGTGCTTCACATATGTTGTCTCACAAATGCTCTCCCCCCACAACAGGGTTAAACTAAGAACCATCACTAGTCTACAGATGAGGACAGTGTTATTCAGAGAGGTAAGTGCATCCAAGCCTACACACCTATGAAACAGCCACGCCATCCTCACATGGGTCCCTTTGGTTGACACCCAAACTCACATACCTCTGCTACTCACTGTTCTAGAAAAGAGGGGTCTGCTGTGGTTTGAAAATACTCAATAGTCCAATTTCCTTCCCAATAAAAACCACCAAAGGGAAAGCTAATAAGCATCTTCCTTATTGTCAGAGGTAAAATTATTGTTTGGGCCTGGGTTTAAAATGGATGAAAATAATGGCCTAAGACAGAGCTACACAAATTTCGGACCTTTGGATACCACTTTTAACACTATTTCATTGATTTGCTATAGCTTTGTGATTCTTGAGTTATCACTTAATTTATATGGACGCTTTTTTTTTTTTACTTAAAATTTTTATTAAGTTTAAAATTTATAAAGAAAACCTTATATCATGGTTGTATATAGAAAACTAGTGCCATGTGTTATAAGGAGCATCATGTAGAAGGCAGCTAGAAAAGTATGTATTGAAAACATGGTGATCTAAGTTTTAGCTCCCTCCTTTTTCAGATTTCCTCTCTTCCAGCCCCTCTTCTCCCTCAAGCTCTCTCCCATCAAGCTGCAAGGACAGAGAGGTTTTTTGCTTGTTTTCCGAGGAGGGTCCTCAGGGTAAACAACTTGAGGAATGAATAGCACTGTTTCACTTCTGTCTTTCACAGTTTGAATCCTCCCCAGTTCCCACCTGGAGAAGGAAATGGCAACCCACTCCAGTACTCTTGCCTGGAGAATCCCAGGGACGGCGGAGCCTGGTGGGCTGCCGTCTATGGGGTCACACAGAGTCGGACACGACTGAAGCGACTTAGCAGCAGTAGCAGCAGCAGCTTCCACCCACTTTTGCATCATCTTCAGTTTCCTTAAAAAGTTGTCTCTGGTATTGTGTTAAGACGTTGCAATTGGAATTTGCAAAAGGATAATTCTGACAAATGCTACTCTGGCATGATCAGAAGCTAGAATTTTTGTTTTATCACAATTAGAATTAGACTTTTGTGTTTTTGCTTGCTGGTTTGTGTGTATATTGTTTGTTTCTTCCATGAATCTCTAAGTACAGGAAATGAATGTTATAAAAAGGGGTCCCCAGAAAAAATTCTCATTTGTCACAAGCTCCTTCTCACTGACCTTAACTGTTTTGGCATGTTTTAACAGCCTCACCTTGATTTCAAGAGTATTATAAATATATTGCTCATAGTTTATGCATTTTGATTATATATGAAGGTTACAATGCAAGAAATCATTAGTCAGAATGAAACAACATAAAACACAGGAAATGAGAATAGAATAATAAGATTTTATAATAATTTAAAATGCACAGAGTACATTTTAGCCCTAAATGTTATAAACAGAAATGTAAGTTGAGGGCTGGTATTGCCCAAGGAAGGGGATCCCAAATAAAAGGAATGTGGATGCTGTATAATGTTGCCTTCTGGAAGGCAGTGAGGAGGGCTCCCTGACTTATTAGAGACTGAGATGCCCCATACTGTTAGTATACCACACTGGCTGGTGGATCTTTGTGCCAGCTACTCTAAGACCCTGAAGTTTCACAGACAACTTTTTGGATGGAGTTCTCTAAGGAGTAGCCTTACTGTCTGCTCCTTGAACCTAAATCCTAAACCCACTTCAGCCAATGGTACCAGAGGACCTCTTCCTTTCTCCCTTGGTGACCTCATAGGCAAACAAAGCAAAAGTGTCAGCTTATATTCTTTCCTCCTCCGTATCCATCTCCTTTCTCTATTCTGAATCTATAAGGCATGAGGGTGGGGTTTGGGGTGAGTGTGTGTGTGTAAGTCACTCAGTTGTGTCCGACTCTTTGTGATTTCATGAACTGTAGCCCGCCAGGCTCCTCTGTCCATGGGATTTTCCAGGCAAGAATACTGGAGCGGGTTGCCATTCCCTTCTCCAGAATAATACACCAAGGGAAACTACAAGTAACTCTCTACTTACTTTTTGATTCTTCTCTGAGTAACATGGGATCAAAATTGGATGCTGTTACAATAAAGTTGGGAGCTTTAATTACTAGATTGAAAGATGATTCAAACCCTGATGGCATATTTAGGAACTGATTTGGTTGGACTGGTTCACTGCTTTCCGCATAGGGTTTAGCATGGTTCATGGCTCACTGTAAATAATGACTCTACATTTGGTGAAGAGTCATTGAGTTTAGGGGAAAATTACACCAAATGAGCTTTGGTATATTAGCTTGTCTGGTTAAGGCAATTCCTGCTCTCAGAAAAGTTATAAATTGATGGAGAAGCCAGGCAGCTAAACACATTTTACAATGAAATAACCATGAGTGTTATGAGTAAGAGGTGCACAAAGTATAAGGAACACAGGGCAGGCAGACCTAGCTTGTTCTGGGGAATGTAAATTTCAACTTGCCAATTGAAGAGGAGCAAGAGGTGGTTTTCATATAAAGGGAGAAAAAGTTCCAGCAGAGAAAGCATTGTTTTCCAAGAATCACTGTGGAGAAAGAGCAAGAAGCATGGTAGATTTGGAAAGCTGAACAAAGTTAAAAGAGCTTATGTGTGGAACAGTGATGTAACTGAATGGGAAAGGGAGGTGGGGAGAGGTCATGTGGGCTTTGCATAGATCAACAAGTTTGTACTTCTGGGGCAGAGCACAATCTCTGAACAATTAATGTTTTAGAAAGATGGCTCAGGCCACAGTAGAATCTGTTGGTAGGGAGCCCATTTGGAGGTTTCCAGGCTAGAGAGGATTTCCACTGACTTTGCACAAAGAGACTGGAGGGATGAAGGGAATTTGACACATGTCAGACATGTCAAGGCATTAGAGTCAACAATGTTTGGATGTGAGCAGCATGTGACAGAAAGGAGGAGGACAAGAGGAAAGAATAGTGTCCAGGCTCTGCAGAGGTGCTTGGTTGAGGATCCAAGAGAGAGGTCTGGGCAGGTTCCTTTTGACCATCCTTCACATGCCACAGAGAAAGCTGTGCTTGCTCTCCAGCATAGCTTGTCTAAAATAACTTGATGATTACTGAAATTGTTGTTTCCACTCTGATTTTACATTTTATTTGGCTACATTCCACCCTTTGATGCCTCCTTTCCAGACTGTGGGCCTCCAATGCATCATTCTTTTCACTTTAGGAAGAAAATCCTTTTGAAGTTCCAAACCAATCCCTGAAGCAAGACAAACAATCAAAGATGCTCTCAAACGTGCAAACACTCATGGGATTTAGGTGGATTAGCTACAGTCTCATCCTGAGGCATACGGCACACCTGTGCATTGCCACAGACAGTTTAGAAATAAAGCCTGTTCGTGATCATGAGGCTTCCCAGGTGGCTCAGTGGTAAAGTTATCCATCTGCCAATGCAGGAAATGCAGGAGACACAGGTTCGCTTCCTTGGTCAGAAAGATCCTCTGGAGGAGGAAATGGTTACCCACTCCAGTATTCTTGCCTGGAGAATCCCATGGACAGAGGAGCCTGGTGGGTATAGTCCATGGGGTCAGAGTCGAACACGATTGAGCACACACTGCATGCACACACGCATGTGATCTTGAGCATGGCCTTACAACCCGAATGTTCTCTTTCTGGTACTTAACGCCAGGGCCAAGGCTGAGAGCGAGCACCTCCTTGAATTTTGCATCCTGGGCACTTCACTTGCTTCATGCTAATTTCAGCTTTAACACGTCTCCAAATAGTCCCTAAGAAGGTAAGTGGGGTTTAGATTATTTTGATGGAGGGGTGTTTTTAGGAAGATAATCTGACTGGCTAAATCCAAGCTGGTGGAATAACAATTCTGTTGAATTTAAATCATGTTGATGGAAAGACAGACTCCTTGGCAGCTGGGCTATGAATGATGTCCCGAGAAGCGCTGCTAATAGAATCTGACACCACAGCTGTGGGTGTGCGCTGGAAGGCTCCCAAAAGGCCTTCTAAGAGCTCTGCCTCTACTGACTGCCTTTTGTTCTTAGTGCTTCTAAGCTCAGTGGTTGAGCTCTGAGTGATATTGAGTGGTTCCTGTGATTACTTCTATGCCATTGCTAGCACCAGCCTGTCAACACCTTGACGGACAGACCATTTTTTTTTTATTTGTTTTGAAAATTACTCAATAGTAAATCCTTAATTATATAGCAGTATGGCTTTTTGAAATATTGAGTGATACACTGCTGTTGTTTTATATTGCTTTCATGCTAAAACTTATGGCGTGTATGGCCTTCAATAAATAAATGCAAATGATGTAACTGAATCCCATTTGAGCCTGCCATTAATTATCTCAGATCTCTTCACTGCAGCACTGGTGATACGGGCCAACATTAAAGACAGGTGGAAAAAAATATCCAGCAAAGTTCCTTTATTTGGAGGGGATTTATGATATATAAGAGGCACAAATGAATCATGTATATAATTAAGGACATTATATATATATCATGTCCCTGTATATAGGGACTTTCATGTCCCTATGTCTATATTAACTTATACACATCTATATAAATCCACATGTGTGGATAGACATAAACATGAAAATAAATATTATAGATATGGACACATATGCATATATAGATACAGATACATGTATACACAGTGCAAGTATATACACATACTGCACATGAATCTTTTGGTTGCAAGTAACAGGAAACTCAACCCAATAGCCTAAAGCATAAAGGGAATTTTTTAGTTCTCAAAGGTTCAGTTTCTTCCATCTTTCCTCCAGATCCCAAAGCTAGCCCTCTTTATGTTGTTGAAATGGTTGCCAAGGCCTTCCAAATTAGCAGGAAGAGCATGTCTTTTTAGATAGCTTCTATGAAAGAGTGAGAAGCGTCTTTCTCAGGAACCCTAACATACATTTTCTTATGTCTCAGTGTTTGATTGGATTTCAAGCCCAACTCAGATCTAATCCCTGTAACCAATGAGATGTGAAGATGGCCTTAAATTAATCCCTGGAAATGGTGGGTTGTTGGGTGGGGTGCAGCGTCAGTGTCTCCACAAGCAGATTGGCTGCATAGGGGAAAGGCAGATACCCACAGGAAAATCAGACTCAGTTACTGAGAGAACCCTGAGAACTGGCTGAGTTCTAGGTGGCCCAGATCAACAAACTGCCTCAACTGCAGGCACACACACACACACATCATAGTTGTCAGAATCTTCACAATTGAAGATTTCTTTTATAACTGATTTGCTTTCTGTACTTCATGTTTTGACAGATTCTATCTGTGAAGAAACTGAGAGCATTGTTATAACTAATTCATTTTTGCATTTTCATGCATGAGAAGCTGGTATTACCACAATGAGTTTATGCAATTCCAGCCTAAAGCAATAAAATGGATGTTTTAGATAGCCTGAGAGACTCGCTAGAAAGTAAATGTACAATTGCAATTAGACATACTGAAATATTAAAATAGCTTGCTGACTCTCAGGAGTCCAGGGCCCTGTTTAGGATGCACTTTTGTAAAATATGCACCCTTGGATCAAGATTTGAGGAGCTCTTTCTTGGCAAAGGCAGAAAATCAAGGCATAATCCACTGCACACACAACTGCACGTACGATTGCCCTGTGGTGTGTCTCATTCCACCCTGTCCCCCTTCACTTTCTGTCTCACCATCTTTTTCCTCCCTTGATAGGATATCACAACAGGATGCCCTGCTGGAAAAGAGTATTTTGAAGTCACCAAACTTTTTCCTTGGGCTTTTTTTGTTGTTGGTGTTGTTTAAAACATCGTCATTATTCAGTATTCAGAGATTGTATTTATCAGTTTGTGTCTGATCTCAGTGGTTTAGCAAACATTTATTTCTAATTCACACCATAGTGCAAAGTGGGTTGCTTGTGGGGTTGGTATTGGGACCTGCTTCACTTGGTGATACAGGGAACTAGGCGTCTTCTATCGAAGGAATACCTAGGACATTGAAGTTTTCCAGTGGAGCCTCTATATCCAGTGGCTGGATGAAGGATGATAATGACATATGGATAAACTTGGATGGTTGTTTGGGCAGATTTCTTCCACCTAGCTTGGAAGCGATGCATGTTCTTTCTGCCCACATTCCACTGGCCAGGACGTGGTCATATAGCCACGTTTAACTGCAACGGAGCTGACAAATGTGGTCTAATTGTGTGCCCAGATGAAAAAGGAACCAGGATTCAGCTAACCCATAGCAATCTCTGCTGCAGAGAGAAAAATGCTTATGTAGACCCTCACTTTTCTCCTGACAAAGCTATACAGGAACATGGTGAATGCCAGGGTTTTTGAATCTTGCTCTTTCAGTTTGGGAGGGTCAAAGTCTGACTGATGGTGCTGAATCTCTACTGAGTAACAGCTTGTCAGCAAAGAAGAGTTTCTGTTGAGATATACTTTTACCTCAGGGGGTACAGCATTTATAGTCTTTGAGCACTCCAGGATTTCTAGAAAGAGCCTGGCTGCAACTGTTTACAATAGCCCGGACATGGAAGCAACCTAGATGTAAAATGGCAGATGCATGGATAAGAAAGCTGTGGTATATATACACAATGGAATATTACTTAGCCATTAAAAAGAATACATTTGAGTCAGTTCTAATGAGGTGGATGAAACTGGAGCCTATTATACAGAGTGAAGTAAGTCAGAAAAAAAAACACCAATACAGTATACTAATGCATATATATGGAATTTAGAAAGATGGTAACAATGGCTCTATATGTGAGACAGCAAAAGAGATGATAGAATAGTCTTTTGGACTCTGTGGGAGAAGGCGAGGGTGGGATGATCTGAGAGAACAGCATTGAAACATGTATATTATCATATGTGAAACAGATCACCAGCCCAGGTTGGATGCATGAGACAGGGTGCTCAGGGCTGGTGCACTGGGATGACCCTGAGGGATGGGATGGAGAGGGAGGTGGGAGGGGGGGTTCAGGATGGGGAACACATGTACACCCATGGCTGATTCATGTCAATATATGACAAAATCACTACAATATTGTAAAGTAAGTAGCCTCCAATTAAAATAAATACATTAATTACAAAAAAAAAGAAAAGAAAAAGAAAGAACACGGCTGCAGCCAAACCCATAATGCAAGTCATATATTCAATTCCCTTCAGTTTTGAATGTGGACAGAGGTCAGTGGCCTGTCCTGAATGGCAGGATTTGGTGTGCTGTCCTGAAGCAGGACGCTGGGAAGGTGGTAGGATCTTAAAGGGATTATTGTGTGGTTTTGAAAGTGAGTTGAACCTGAGGGTTCAGATGTACACCCTTAAAGGGTTCCTATGTCTCAAAAGCTGAGAGTTAGTGGACTGCAGGGGGCAATGGCAGGTGTAGAGACTAGATAGTGGACGAATTAGCATGAACTAGTAGGGATTAAAATTGGGAAGTGGGAGGATGGGGACATCAAGCATTTAAAACATCGTCTTCAAAAGACCTGAATTTTCTTATTTGGCCCTAAAATGGAGTGGAGGGGACTCAATAACAAATTAAATTACCAGACAGTCTTGCTAGATGGGGCCATGAAATCAGAGTTCTTTTGTATAAAGAAAACTAAGAAATAACTTTTTTTCTTACTGAAGATGGGGGCTGCAAATTCACAGGTCTTCTAGCCAAGAGGGTTTTAGTGTGGGGAGTGTTAGTGGAATGAGCTCTCTCTAAGGCTAGAACAGAGAGACTGTGGGAAGCAAAGGGAGGTATTGGAGATGGTGCCGGTGGAGCAAAGGTACCCCTGGGGCCTGAAGACCCTTTGGGGGGCCCATACTTATCCTGAGACATGATTTGTCTTTTCCACTCTCATCTTTCTTTCCTCCATGAGTGTACAGAGGAGTTTTCCAGAGGCAACGGATCAAATGAAAGCAGATATAAACATCCAGCTGTCTTCTCTTAAGCCAGGAATAAAAGAGATTTGCAAAGATGCAAAACACTCTTCTCACTAAATATTCTTTGTTTATGATTATATGATTACTTTTCATAAAATATTTATGCTCACATGCTTTTTATTGCTATTTAGTTGAATTCATCAGTAAATATTTTAAAAATCTCAGTGTTAATTTCAAATAGAATAAATGTTGGTAAATACAAATCATATTTTAAAAAAGCTCTTTAGGGCTTCAGTTCTTTTTAAGGATGTAAAGAGGTCCTGACACCAAGATGCTTACGAATGCTAGATTGCAGAATGCCACCAGAGCTGAGAAAAATTAGATCCTGCCATTTGTGGTCTAATAATTTCAGAGAATGTGAAGCACTGAGAAGGTAGATTTTTCTTTCTGGAGAAAAATCATTGGAAGCTAGGGGTTATGGTGTAGATGTCCATTGGTGGGATAAGGAAATGTTAGTAACACTTCACACAGCAATTTGTAAACCTAAAAAATTACAATACTGCCATCTAGTGTTCCATAGTGAAAATATTTTAATATTTATTTATTTTTCATTCAGTTTATGATTGCTTCAGAACTGAAAGACTAGAGGGACTTTAATATCATGCCTTGTGTTTTTTATGTTATGTCACCAAACACATACCCTTTAAATGTCTTCCCTCATTTCCTTTGATAGTTAATCTCTTCTTTTTTCCTAGGATTAGGATTACTAGAGAGGGTAGGATTTCAACCTAGCTATACTTTGATCCAATCTTATGTTCCTGTCTTACACAGTGTAGGATGTATTATTGCTGTCTTAGAGGAACTGGGGGCTTCCCTGGTGATTCAGATGGTAAAGAATCTGCCTGCAATGCGGAGACCCAGGTTTGATCCCTGGTTTGGGAAGATCTGGAGAAGGGAATGGCTACCTACTCCAGTATTCTTGCCTGGAGAATCCCATGTATAGAGGAGCCTGGCGGCCTACAGTACTTGGGGTGGCAAAGAGTCAGACATAACTGTGCGACTAACACACTTGAACTGAAGAAATAACTTTCCTCATTTTGATTTTTCCTAACTCCTCTCTCCCCAGGCATTAAAAAAGTCAACTTAATTTTGGATCAGTTTTAGATGTATAGGAAAGGTGCATAGATAGTGGAGAATGTCCCTGTGTACCCTCCACCCGGCTTCCCCTATAGTCAGCATCCTCATGACTATGGTCCACACGCTGTGTCTGGCACAGTGGATGAGAAGGTCCACATGAGGCACGCGACTGAAATTTCAGAAAGAGAAGGTCGGGGAGCAATGAGAGTGAGCTGAGGCACGAAACGGGTGACATATGAAAGATGAGGCTTGGCTTGTCATCAGACTTCTCAATTGCCACACCAGAAGCTAGAAAGCCATAAACCAATGCTTTCAAAATTCTGAGTGAAAATTATCTGTGTCATAAAATTCCAGAGTAGCCAAACTACATATCAAGTGTGACATTAGAATAAAGATAATTGTAGAACTATGGGATTTCAAAAAATATGCCTCCTATGCCCTTTGTTGGAGAAGGAAATGGCAACCCACTCCAGTGTTCTTGCCTGGAGAATCCCAGGGACAGAGGAGCCTGGTGGGCTGCTGTCCATGGGGTCGCACAGAGTCGGACACAACTGAAGTGACTTAGCAGCAGCAGCATGCCCTTTGTATCAGAGAGTTATTCAAGGGCTTGCTTCTCTAAAAAGGGAAAAGAAACAAAGAGGGAGAAATCCTAGAGCTGATGCAGGAGGCTGCAGACCAGGTACATCTGTGGCTGCCTGAGAAATAAACAGTGCAGCGTGGAGCAGGAAAACAGAAATGTCTGAACATAGATTCATAGCCCAGGCAGACTGTGTGGGGATAAGTTAGTGACAAGCATACAGGAAATTAAATATTAAAACCAGACAGTTGATGAACCCTAGAGAAAATAAAAAGCTTCACATAAGTGTGGTATGCTACATGGTTTAGCTTTGAGCCATACTTGGTCAAATTCATGTAAATAGTGAATATTTATTTAAACAGAAATAGTAATCTAACCACATCGTGGGGAACGGAGGAAGGGGAGAGAAAGGGAGAACACACACATGCTGGGATCTTCCACCCTTCTATCCAGAAGTCAATAGTTACTATGGAAAATTGAAAAACAAATTAAGAAGCACCAGTATCAGCCTATTGCTTAGACATACATACCTATACCGAGCAGGCTTCAGTCGTGTCCAACTCTTTGGACCCTATGGGGTGTAGCCCTCCACGCTCTTCTGTCCATGGGATTCTCCAGGCTAGAATACTGGAGTGGGTTGCCATGCTTCCTTCAGGGGATCATTCACTCCCAGGGATCAGACCTGCCTTTTTTATGCCTCCTGCATTGGCAGGCAGCTTCTTTACCACTAGCGCCACCTGGGAAGCAACATGAAAATAAAAACCAGCAGAAACAGCTGAGGATAGTTACCTCTAGGGCATGGGGATAAGGAATTGGGAGGAATTGGTCAAGGGAAAGTTCTAGGAGGATTAAAGAAAGAAAGTGAAGTTACTCAGTCGTGTCCGACTCTTTGTGACCCCAAGGACTGTAGCCTACCAGGTTCCTCCGTCCATGGCATTCTCCAGGCAAGAGTACCAGAGTGGGTTGACATTTCCTTCTCCAGGGGATCTTCCAAACTCGGGGATCGAACCTGGGTCTCCTGCATTGCAGGCAGACGCTTTACTATCTGAGCCACCAGGGAAGCCCAAAGTGAAAGTGAAAGTCACTCAGTCCTGTCTGACTCTTTGTGACCCCATGGACTATACAGTCCATGGAATTCTCTAGGCCAGAATATTGGAGTGGGTAGCCTTTCCCTTCTCCAGGGGATCTTCCCAACCCAGGGATCAAACCCAGGTCTCTCACATTGCAGGCAGATTCTTTACCAGCTGAGCCACAAGGGTTTACGTGACTTTTAAAAGCAATGTCCATATATTTCATAAGATTAGAAGGACGGGTGCCCTGCAGGGACTAGGTCTGTGCCCAGGCTGGCCCAACTCTGTTAAGAATCAGGGTGTGTCCGGGGAAGAAACTATAGACACTCCCCCTGAACACAGTGACTTGGCTTCCTATCCAGGCTGTGGCCATTCAAGCAGAGTCGTTTAATCAGGCTCCCTTCTTATTTGCATATTCGCTCACGATCCGAGACTTCAGCCGGGGTGAGAGTTCACTTACTGTTTGCGCAACTGCGGGCCTCTGCCTGAAAGGTGCCGCTCCGATGCCCGAGTGTCCGGGTCCGCTGTCTCTGAAACACATGGCTTTCCCTGCAGGATTTGGATGGGGGGCAGCCACCTCAGCTTATCAAGTGGAAGGTAGGAGAAACTCCTTGCCCTCCTCTAGGGCTGGGCTGGATGCCTTGTCATGGATTCTGTATGTCTGCGGAAGAAGGTGGGGATGAGGAGGCAAAGGAAAAAAAAAAAAAACAAAGAAGGAAAAGCACTGTGCCTGCGTGCTAAGTCGCTCAGTCGTGTCCGACTCTGTGCGACCCCATGGACTGTAGCCCGCCAGCTCCTCTGTCCATGGGGATTCTCCAGGCCAGAATACTGGAGTGGGTTGCCATGCCCTCCTCCAGAGGATCTTCGACTCAGGGATCGAACCTGCCGTCTCATAGGCCTCGTGCATTGGCAGGTGGGTTCTTACCACTAGCGCCACCTGGGAAGTCCCAGAAAAGCACTGAAGAGCCCATAATTGTGTAAATGAAACTACCCCTTTTCTTATAGAAGAGGCTCGCTTCCCATGTCCCTTTCCTTAGACACAAGGGTGGTGGTGGTGACCGGCTGAAGACCCAGCAACAGCTGTTATTTTTGGTCGGTTTCAGCTTATCTGAGACATCAGTGTACATTGAGCAAGTTGCTTTCATCATTTGTTTCTTAAACACATTGGCCATGACCTCCCTAAAAATGAAAACAGTTGCTCCTGTTGGTTGGAAAATACTAAGTACCTTCAAAGATTTTAAGAGACATCATTAAGGGATGTTCTTCAGTTGGGAGAGGTGCCCTGTTCTATTTCTATTAAGCACCAGCGCCGCCCCCCCCCCCCCCAATTTCCTGGGTGGCTGAGAAGTAAAGGGGAGCAACTGAGAGAGGTCAGACGATCCAGATGAAGTTGGTCTCCGTTCACCTCCCTGGAACTGCCAGGTAGAAGCCATCTTCCACAGGGACTGCTGGCTCAGATGGTAAAGAATCAGCGTGCCTTGTGGGAGACCCGGCTTTGATCCCTGGGTGGGAAGATCCCCTGGAGGAGTGCATGGCAACTGACTCCACTGTTCTTGCCTGGAGAATCCCATGGACAGAGGAGCCTGGCGGGGCTGCAGTGCATGGGGTCGCAGAGTTGGACATGACTGAGCAGCCAATACTTTCATGCTCTGATACAAGGCATGCTCCAAAGGTCTGGGAATGTCCAGTTTAGCAAGATCCCACATCACTTTTCTCTCTCTCTGTAGTACCGTCTTCATCTTTCCCAGATAATCTCCACTTGGTCAGCGTGGGTGACTTGACAGAGATGACCCTCTAGGAGTAAAAATGAGAGATATTGCATTGGCTAGTTTCCTTCTCGGAAGAGAGTTCAGACAGAACTGAGAGGGGATTGCAGAGTGCTGGAATGGAGTGACCAGAATCAGGTTCTAGAAGGAACATAGCATGGAGACTAGGAAATTAGGCTGTGGAGTCAGACTCCCTGGACCTGGGGTCCGCCTCTACCTTTTCCTAGCTCTGTGTGACTTTGGGCAAGTTACTCGACTTCTCTGTGCCTTCTCATGTAAATGGGGATAATGATGGTATTATCAACCTTATATTGTTGCTGTGAGGTTTAAATAAGATGATATAAGTTAAACGCTGAAGGATTAGTAAGTGATTCCTGAATGGTACTTATGTTTAGATGGGGTCAGTCACAAAGGGTTTACTGAGAATGACTCACTTTAGAACTCTAGAGTAAACTTGGCTGAAATATGCAATCAGTTATCCAAGACAAGACAGTGGGTTTCAGTACCCAGCTCCAGATCCTGCTCACTCAGGTGCAGGGGGTAAGCATACGGCTCCCTTCTGGGCTTCTCTCTTCACAGGGCTTCCGCATGGCTAGCCCTTTTCTGTCTACACCCAGCTTGCTGCTGCCTTACTGTAAGCTCTTTATTTGTGATCCCTAGCCCACTATTGTGCTGTTCACTGTCTCATAACTGCTTTCAGAAGGGAAATTGATCTTCCTTTCTGTCAATGCACAGATGCCTTTTATATGTCCGCTTTCTTTTCTTTTCATACTGTTCATGGTGACCTGCCTCTTGAGAAACCTGTATGCAGATCAGGAAGCAACAGTTAGAACTGGACATGGAACAACAGACTGGTTCCAAATAGGAAAAGGAATATGTCAAGGCTGTATATTGTCACCCTGCTTATTTAACTTTTATGCAGAGTACATCATGAGAAACGCTGGGCTGGAAGAAGCACAAGCTGGAATCAAGATTGCCAGGAGAAATATCAATAACCTCAGATATAAAGATGACACCACCTTTATGGCAGAAAGTGAAGAAGAACTGAAGAGCCTCTTGATGAAAGTGAGAGAGGAGAGTGAAAAAGTTGGCTTAAAGCTCAACATTCAATATGGAATTTAGAAAGATGGTAACGATAACCCTATATGCAAAACAGAAAAAGAGACACAGATGTACAGAACAGACTTTTGGAATCTGTGGGAGAAGGCAAGGGTGGGATGTTTCGAGAGAACAGCATCGAAACATGTATATTATCTATAGTGAAACAGATCACCAGCCCAGGTTGGATGCATGAGACAAGTGCTCTGGCCTGGTGCACTGGAAAGACCCAGAGGGAGCGGGTAGAGAGGGAGGTAGGAGGGGGGATCGGGATGGGGAATACATGTAAATCCATGGCTGATTCATGTCAATGTATGACAAAAACCATTACAATATTGTAAAGTAATTAGCCTCCAACTAATAAAAATAAATGGAAAAAAAAAAAAGAAAGTTAAAAAAAAAAAAAGCTCAACATTCAGAAAACTTAGATCATGGCATCCGGTCCCATCACTTCATGGCAAATAGATGGGGAAACAGTGGCAACAGTGTCAGACTTTATTTTTTTGGGCTCTAAAATCACTGCAGATGGTGATTTCAGCCATGAAATTAAAAGACGCTTACTCCTTGGAAGGAAAGTTATGACCAGCCTAGACAGCATATTAAAAAGCAGAAACGTTACTTTGCCAACAAAGGTCCGTCTAGTCAAGGCTATGGTTTTTCCAGTGGTCATGTATGGATGTGAGAGTTGGACTATCAAGAAAGCTGAGCACTGAAGAGTTGATGCTTTTGAACTGTGGTGTTGGAGAAGACTCTTGAATGTCTCTTGGACAGCAAGGGGATCCAACCAGTCCATCCTAAAGGAAATCAGTCCTGAATATTCATTGGAAGGACTGATGTTGAAGCTGAAACTCCAATACTTTGGCCACCTGATGCAAAGAGCTGACTCATTTGAAAGACCCTGATGCTGGGAGGGATTGAGGGCAGGAGGAGAAGGGGATGACAGAGGATGAGATGATTGGATGGCATCACCGACTCAATGGACATGAGTTTGGGTGGACTCCAGGAGTTGGTGATGGACAGGGAGGCCTGGCGTGCTGTGGTTTAGGGGGTCACAAAGAGTTGGACATGACTGAGCGACTGAACCGACTGACTTTCTTTTCTTACCTATCCTTTTATGCTGGGTTTGAATCCTAGCTCGAGCACTTACTAGCTGAGTGACTTTGGACAAATAACTTGTTTAAGTCTCAGGTTCCTTATTTGTAAAATTAAGAAAATGGTCATACCCACACTGTAGCTTTGTTCTGAGAATTAAAGAGGTCTGCATATATAACTGAAGCACAAGAATGCTGGTGCATGTGAAAGTGAAGTTGCTCAGTCGTGTCCGACTCTTAGCGACCCCATGGACTGCAGCCTACCAGGCTCCTCCGTCCATGGGATTTTCCAGGCAGAGTACTGGAGTGGGTTGCCATTTCCTTCTCCAGGGGATCTTCCCGACTCAGGGATCGAAGCCAGGTCTCCCGCATTGTAGACAGACGCTTTACCGTCTGAGCCACCAATGCCTGGTGCATAGTATCCACTAAATAAAAATAACACTACTATACTACTAGTAATGATGATGAATGTTATTCTTTCTCCTGGTTTGATTCTGTCCCACTACGTCATCTGCTCCATTTACTGGGAATGGCCCTTTCTTCTTTGGACCCTAAATAAGAATATACTCTTCTTGCTCATTCTTGTCCAGTTACTCGGAGTTACTGTTTAACTACCCCTTCCACCATTGTAGGGATCACGCATGCAGGATGTCAACACATGGCTTTGTCAGATCAATGTGGCCTGGAATTTAAAAGCTGAAGTCACCTTGTCACTTTCTAATTTTGATAATTGAACTTTTGAGCTTCCCTGGCCTCTGAAAGTTCACAGAATCTTTATTTGGAAGTCATGGACACTTAGCAGAACTGAGGACTGAGCAGCAACTGTATTTATAAAAAAAAAAAAGATCTATCTTGGTCATTTATTCTAAAACATCATGATGTATCTTTTTATATTGATTTTCAAAACACATTGTCTGTGTAGGTATCTTTGTTTTCAGACACCCTCTCCTGAGTCTGGAGAGAGAGCTATCATACTCCATGGCCCCTGCCCTCCGCTACAGATCCATGCCCACCACCACCCAGAATCTGTGATATTTTGGCTCTGTTACTTGGAATGGAAGTCACTGTCAGGGTCTTTGCAAGCAGAGTGACCAGAAAGGGCAAAACAGGCCTTTCAGTCACTAGGCTTCCTAACGTACTATTTGCTTATGTATTTCACCAGACCTGTGGCTCTTTCTTCTTTCTGTCCTTGTCCATGTCTCATTCACCTTCATGCTGG
The DNA here is from genome assembly GCF_019320065.1 of Cervus canadensis. Lineage (NCBI taxonomy): Eukaryota > Metazoa > Chordata > Mammalia > Artiodactyla > Cervidae > Cervus > Cervus canadensis. Next base: position 22,680,123 of record NC_057404.1, on the reverse strand, counting down.
CTACTTCCTTGGCTATGGTTTTTAAGAAGAGTTTAATGTTTATTATACCAGAGTTGGTTTCATGGTGCCTAGAGCTTTTCAGAGGAAAGCACCATATAAATCTAATAAATAAATAATAAGTGATATAAGCAGGAGGAAAATTATGTGTTTTAGGTGAGTTGTAAAGAACCCTGTAAAACCTGTAAAAATGTATTCGTTAGACAAAGAGGCAGGGAAGAAAATGAAGATAATCATCATTTGTACAGAAGTGAATCTCATGCAATATTTTAAAGCACGAAGAAAATCCCCATGATTTTTAACCCTTTATGAAACTCTTTGCCTGTGTCTCTGGCTGCAGGGAACATGAGGCACAAAACAGCAGATAGTTCAGGGCCATTGTTTACTTCCTTGGTAAGCCACGGCGGGCCTATGAAAATAACTTTTAGGACCTGATTGTACAACTCTTATGAGCTTGTAACTCCCAGTAATTTCAGGGAAGGCTCTAAAGGGGTGAATGTACTCTGCAAAAATCCTACGGGTCCTAAGTAAAGTCTAAAACTACTCCACTAAGGCCTCCTGGTAGAATCCAAGTTTGTGGTTTTTAAGGAGATAAAGCCCTCAGTTTTATGAATGTGATTACCAACCCTCCATGATGCACTGGATATCAGTGTAATGTTTGGAATATGATTTAACTTGGATTTTGACTTTATGTTGGCAGATATTGAGGCTGGCCTCAAAATTGGGCCTTCTATTTGCGTTGGTGTATCAAAGATGAACTCCTGTAGTTGAGAAACTTGGGGTTCTTTTGTGCTTACAAAAGTGGGAGAATGAACAAATTCTTTGCTTTTAGGTCCAATTTTAAGTGATTCGTGTTTTTTTTTTTTTTTAATTAATCAATTTTTGACTGCTCTGGGTCTTCATTGCTGCGAGCAGGCTTTCTCTAGTTACAGTGAGCTGAGCGGGGGCTGCTCTAGTTTGCAGTGCATGGGCTTTTCATTGCGGTGACTTCTCTTGTTGCAGAGCATGGCTCTGTGGTACAGGGGCTTCAGTAGTTGCAGCTCTCCGACTCTAGAGTGGGGGCTCAGTAGTTTCAATGCAACAGCTTAGTTGTTCCCAGGCCTGTGGGATCTTCCTGGAGCAGGAATCAAACCCATGTTTCCTGCAATGGCAGGTGGATTCTTAAACACTGGGCCACCAGGGAAGGCCTATAGTGATTCTATCCAGGTTGTTTCTTCTCTGTACCTTTTAAAAACTGAATTCAGTGATACAACCTGAGCTAGAGGCCCATTTTATCTACCTGCTGTAGGTGTCAGCACAGGCCCCATATTTCTTTAGACCGCTTCCTGTTTGCTTCCTCCACTCAACCAGTTTTGGCTGTGTATCTGGCTTCCTAATTTCTACTAAACTCCTTGGAGCAAACATTTCAGCTGGGGATTTATCTTTTGGCTATCCTTGGTAGTCTTCTGGTACAGTGTTCACCAAACTGATCTGCCCTTTGTATGAACCATCTAAGAAAGGAGTGGAAGCAGACTTAAAAGCATGGACATTTATAAAAAGGAGGAAGAGGGGTAAGAATTTATCCATGAAATTTCTCATACCTTGAAGTTGAGGTGAGAGAAACTACCCTTATTTCTTTCCCCCAGTTTCAAATTTGAGATCCACAAAAACTCAGTAGTTCCCCCCATTTTTGATTGTATGATGAAATTATGTAGGCATCATCAAACAAGTATGGGCTTTGGCCGGGATGGCATTCAGATATTCATCAGCTGATACACTGACCAATCAAATGTTAACTGTAAAAAAAATTGTCATAGACTGAACTCGCACCTACATTGACTAATGAGAGGAAATTCCAACCATCAGTCGCTGGTATGGGACAGACTACTGGCAGCATCTTCATTGACCATTAAGTGTAGAGGCCAGATGTCAACAACTGACTTGACTAGCCTGGCACTCACTTAACTAATCAGAGTGGGTACCAGCTGTAATCAACCACTGAGGCCACAATTTCATGTACGGATTGAATTTTTGCTTTAGGTTTATGAGTGGGACATATGAAGACTATATCAGACTGTTTGTGAACTAGTGGAGAGTTAAATCTCTTAATTTCTCCAAGCCTCAGATTTTTCACCTGCAAAATCCCTGATGCTCATCTCCCTTTTGCTCCTTTTTAATTAAATTTCATTGGGTAAGTATTGGAGAACTTTTTCTTACATTGTGTGCTTCTCTGGATCTGGGTTGATTTCCCCAACTTTTTCTTTCAGACTACTAATTTGGGCATTAGCTTTGTTCATTCTATCTTTCAACCTCTCTATGAAGTATTTAATTATGGCAATCATATTTTTAAGTTTTAGGAACACATTTTTATTCTTTGATTGTCTAATTTCCAGGAAGTCATGTTTTGTTTTTTGGATGTAGTCATTCTTTAAATCTTTTAAAAAATGCTAGTTTAAA